>NC_068448.1:13668544-13756044 GCF_023373465.1 Oncorhynchus keta | reverse complement strand
GAAGGGGAAAGAGGAGGAGGGGAGATAGGGAAAGAGGAGGGGAGGAGAGAGAACGATGAGAAGGGGAAAGAGGGGGAAAGAGGAGGAGGGGAGATAGGGAAAGAGGAGGGGAGGAGAGAGAAAGATGAGAAGGGGAAAGAGGGGAAAAGAGGAGGAGGGGAGATAGGGAAAGAGAAGGGAAGGAGAGAGAAATATGAGAAGGGGAAAGAGGGGAAAGAGGAGGAGGGGAGATAGGGAAAGAGGGGGGGAGGAGAGAGAAAGATGATGAGAAAGAGGGGAAAGAGGAGAAGGGGAGATAGGGAAAGAGGAGGGGAGGAAAGAGAAAGATGAAAAGGAGAAAGAGGGGAAAAGAGGCGGAGGGGAGATAGGGAAAGAGAAGGGGAGGAGAGAGAATGATGAGAAGGGGAAAAGAGGAGGAGGGGGGATAGGGAAAGAGGAGGGGAGGAGAGAGAAAGATGAGAAGGGGAAAGAGGGGGCAAGAGGAGGGGGAGAGAGAAGGATGAGAAGGGGAAAGAGGGGGAAAGAGGAGGGGAGGAGAGGCAAGAGAAAGGAATGCAGCGGTGGAAGAGGTGGAGAGGGTCCTGAATCTGAGATGGCTGGGACCAAAAGGAGCATATGGGGAGAGAAAGAAAGAGAGATAGATGGAGGGAGGAAGAAAGAGGGGAAAGAAAGAGGCAAACAATAAAGGAACAGCGGAGGCAGGATGAGGTTGGCATGGGGAGGAGGTGTGAGGTAGAAGGAGGTGTGGGGCTAGGAGAGGAGGTGTGGGAGGGAGGGAGGAGATGTGGAGGTCTGAGGGGGGAGGAGAGGAGGAGGTGTGAGGGGGAGGAGGAGGTGTGAGGGGGAGGAGAGGAGGAGGTGTGGGGGGAGAAGAGGAGGTGGTGTGGGGGGAGGAGAGGAGGAGTTGTGGGGGGGGAAGAGGAGGTGTGTGGGGAGGTGTGAAGGGAGGAGAGGAGGAGGTGTGAGGGGGAGAAGAGGAGGTGTGGGGGAGGCGAGTTGGAGGTATTAGGTAGAGGAGAGGAGGAGGTGTGAGTGGGAGAAGAGGAGGAGGTGTGGGGAGAGGAGGGGAGGTGTGGGGGGAGAAGAGGAGGATATGTGGGGGAGGCGAGTTGGAGGTATTAGGTGGAGGAGAGGAGGAGGTGTGAGGGGGAGAAGAGGAGGTGTGGGGGAGGTGTGGGGGAGGCGAGTTGGAGGTCTAAGGTAACACCAAGTAATTTAGTCTCCTCAATTTGTTCATCAGCCACACCATTCATTACTAGATTACACTAAGGTATAGAATTTAGGGAATGATTTGTGCCAAATACAATGTTTTTCATTTTAGAGCTGTTCAGGACCAGCTCATTACTGGCCCCTATTCCAAAACTGACTGCAACTCTTTGTTAACTTCTTGACGCTACCCATCCCTTAAGCGGGATAATTGTCATCAGCAACCGCTGAATAGCATAGCACCACAGTCAAATAATATTACTAAAAATATTAATATTCATGAAATCACAAGAAAAATATTGCAAAACCCAGCATAGCCTTTTGTTAATTCACCTGTCGTCTCAGCAATCCAAGTGTTTGTTGTAAGTTTATCGATCGCATGACAAAACATTAAGTACACTTAGCATCAGGTAGCTTGGTCACGAAAATCAGAAAAGCAATCAAATTAATAATTTACCTTTGATGAACTTCGGATGTTTTCACTCACGAGACTCCCAGTTACACAACAAATGTTCCTTTTGTTCCATAAAGATTATTTTTATATCCAAAATACCTCTGTTTGTTCGGCGCATTATGTTCAGAAATCCACAGGAAGGAGAGGTCACGACAACGCAGACAAATTCCAAATAATATCCGTAATGTCCACAGAAACATGTCAAACGTTTTTTATAGTCAATCCTCAGGTTGTTTTTAAAAGATTAAAGCGATAATATATCAACCGCAAATGTTTTTCACTGTAGGAGAGGGAAAAACAATAGCTGTCCAAAATTTTGCGCGAGCGAAACTCATGTGACCACCTGACGCGATCTTTCTGGCTCATTTTTCAAAATGAAAGCCTGAAACTACGTCTGAAGACTGTTGACACTTTGCGGAAGCAATAGGGAAAGGAATCTGGTTAATATCTCTTTATATGGAGCAATGGGAGGCTATGGAACATGGAGTTTTCAAAATAGAAGCCACTTCCTGGTTTGATTTTTCTCAGGGTTTCGCCTGCAATATCAGTTCTGTTATACTCACAGACAATATTTTGACCGTTTTGGAAACTTTAGAGTGTTTTCTATCCTAATCTGTGAATTATATGCATATTCTAGCCTCTGGTCCTGAGACACACAAAGACTGAAAACAACCACCCACAAAACACAATCGAAAACAGACTACCTGTCACGAATATTACCGAAGGTGGCTCCCCTTCTTGTTCGGGTGGCGCTCGGCGGTCGTCGTCGCCGGTCTACTAGCTGCCACCGATCCTTTGATCCGTGTTCGTTTGGTTTTGTCTAATTGGTTTCACCTGTTCATTGTGTGGTTGTTAAGGTGGTGTTATTTAAGTTAGTTTAGCCCGCTTCTGTTTGTGCGGGCTTGTTCTCCTGTATGTCTGAGAGGTGTTCGTGTTTTTGTTGGTTTTTCTCGCTGTCCTAGTATTTTCACATCAGGGGACTATTTTGTTTTATAGTTACGCCTGTGTTGGGTTACTATTTTTGTTCCTGTGTAATTTAGGACATTTAAGCGTGTTTTTCCCGAATCCTTTTGCTCTCTGCGCCTGACTCCACACCCATTCACTCATTGAGCGTTACACTACCTAAATATGGTTCTCAATCAGGGACAACGATTGACAGCTGCCTCTGATTGAGAACCATACCAGGCCAAACACAGAAATAGAAAATCATAGATAAACTAACATAGACAACCCACCCAACTCACGCCCTGACCATACTAAAACAAAAGACCAAACAAAGGAACTAAGGTCAGAACGTGACACCATCTCTTTCAACCACACAGTTTTTCAGTTCCTCATCGATCCATGGACCCTTCACAGTTCTAAAAGTCAGTTTCTTCTATCAATAACTGGAAGAGGCAATTAAATAAATGTATCAAGTGCAGCATCTGGATGCTCCTTATTAATCACCTCAGACCAACAAATATTTTCAAGCACATCCACATAAGACTCACAGCTAAATATTTTGTATGATCTCTTATACACTATTTTAGGTCCAGCTTTTGGAACTTTGGCTTTCCTGGATATAGCCACTATATTGTGATCACTGTATCCAATGGGTACAAATAAAGCTTCAGAACAAAGTTCTACAGTATTAGTAAACATGTGATTAATACATGTGGATGATCTTGTCCCTGTAGTGTTTGTGAACACCCTGGTGGATGAATTAATAACCTAAAAAGCTTCCTCTTGATAGACAGCTTGATGAAAACCAGTCAATATTCAGGTCCCCAAGAAAGTAGACCGCTCTCTTTACATCACATACACTATTAAGCATTTCACACAAATTATTTAGATACTGACTATTAGCACTTGATGGCCTATAGCAACAGGAGGTGTGAGGGAGGATGAGGAGGTATGCGGGGGAGGAGAGGAGGAGGTGTGAGGAGCAGGTGAGGAGGAGGTGAGAGGGGAGGAGAGGAGGAGGTGTTAGGGGAAGAGGAAGAGGCGTGAGAGGGAGGAGGAGGTGTGAGGGGGGAGGAGGAGGTTGGCGTGTGGAGGAGAGGAGGAGGTTGGCATGGGAGAAGAGGAGGAGGGGTGAGGGGGAGAAGGAGGTGTGAGAGGAGGAGAGGAGGTGGGAGAAGAGGAGGAGGGGGAGGAGAGGAGGAGGTGTGAAGGATAGGAGAGGAGGAGGTGTGAGGAGAGGAGGAGATGTGAGGGGGAGGAGAGGAGGAGGTTGGCATGGGGAGGAGAGAAGGAGGTGTGAGGGGGAGGCAAGGAGGTTGGCTTTGGGAGGAGAGGAGGAGGTGTGAGGGGGAGGCGAGGAGGTTAGCTTTGGGAGGAGAGGCGGAGGTGTGAGGGGGAGGTGAGGAGAGGAGGAGGTTGGCATTGGGAGGAGAGGAGGAGGTGTGAGGGGGAAGAAATGAGGAGGTGTGAGGGAGAGGAGAGGAGAAGGTTGGCATGGGGAGGAGAGGTAAGGTGTGAGGGGGAGGAAAATTTCAATTAAATAGATCTGCCAAAGTAATAGCCTAAACTCCATAGAGTCAGAATTAATAGTATGTATGTCATGAACTGGGCTTGATACTAATAAACTCTACTTATTCACTATACACAAGCTATTACATCACCAAACAACTCAAACAACACTTTTGGTTCCTGAACAGGAGTCAACCACTAGACAATTCTTCCTGTACATAAACAACCATGTTCACCTCTTCAAGTACAGTACAATGACATGGGAGTATTTCGTTACGGCTAGTGAGGGGGGCTAGCGCTAGATGCCGAAAGAAACGTCAAGAAAGAGCTGGTATGGGGGGGGGGTAGAAAAAGAGCAGATTGGTGGACTTAATACATATGTGAGTGGATATAAAAGGTGATATTGTGATCTGGAATAAGGGGGTGGGGTCCTTCCCCTCCCAGAGCTCTGTGAGAATTACTAGGGTGTCAGAGTTAAAGAGATTCTAATGGGTTCTGGGTGCTGTTCTGTTTACCCTGGCCTGGCCCCCCTCCTCACGCCCACCGCTTTGGGGAAGTTGCCCAGCTTTGACGCTCCCACAATGGGGCGAGTGGAGCGACAGATGGGGGTCTCTTTGGAGCCAGGGCACAAAAAGAAGGCAAGGCAGGAGGGCCCGGAGAGGGGGGGCTCAAAGGGAGTTTTCTCTCTTTTCAGATATTATGCAAGGAGTCACGTAGTGTAGGCTAAGCCAAGTGTTCTCTTGGTCTGCTTGTGTCAGCTTTGCGAAGGGAGTGCTGTCTTGTCTAGTCCTTTTTCGGAGCAGGGAGGTCATGGGGGTCATTGAACTGTCCTCCAGGGTCAAGGCCACTGTGTCCTTTGAGCTTTCTTGTTACATACGCTGTTGATTCTCTGGCCAATCAATGTTGGTCGCTGATAAGAATTCCAAAAGGCTGGGTGAGCTTGAAGTCCTTTATCTGCTCCACTTTACTCAGACTTAAAAGGAATAGGTCAAGTTAGTTTGAGAGAACATTCAATGGGTGAGTTTAGTTGTACTCTGAACATAAGTGATTCATTTGTAGTGTTTTGTAAGCATAACCAGAGCTGTATGGGAGCAGTGCATCAGGGAACCCATGGTGATTGATGAAGAAGAGGGGAAGGAGGAGGAAAGGAGAGGAGGAGAAGTGCTGGGAGAGGGTAGAGTAGGACTTTGTGAGGGACGAGTTATCTATCCAATATGGAGATGTATGGGTAAACCACTTCTCCAATGTTTTGGGCCCTATAACAAAGAATAAACAACAACAAACATATACATGAACAAAAACAATTAAAGACTACCAGAACCCACTGGATTCTCCAATTACATTGAATGAACTACAGGACAAAATACAAACCCTCCAACCCAAAAAGGTCTGTGGTGTTGATGGCATCCTTAATGAAATGATAAAATATACAGACCACAAATTCAAATCGGCTATAAATTAAACTCTTTAACATCATCCTTAGCTATGGCATCTTCCCCAATGTTTGGAACCAAGGACTGATCACCCCAATCCACAAAAGTGGAGACAAATTTTACTCCAGTAACTACAATCGGATATGCATCAACAGCAACCTTGGGAAAATCCTCTACGTTGTCATTAACAGCAGACTCGTACATTTCCTCAGTGAAAACAATGTACTGAGAAAATGTAGAATTGGCATTTTACCAAATTACAGTACAACAGACGATGTATTCACCCTGCAAACCCTAGTTGACAAACAAACCAAAACAAAGGCAAAGTCTTCTCATGCTTTGTTGATTTCAAAAAAGCTTTGGATTCAATTTGGCATGAGGGTCTGCTATATAAATTGATGGAAAGTGGTGTTGGGGGAAAAACATACGACATTATTAAATCCATGTGCACAAACAAAAAGTGTCCGGTTAAAATTGGCATAAAACACTAATATTTCTTCCCGCAGGGCCGTGGGGTGAGACAGGGATGCAGCTTAAGCCCCATCCTCTTCAACATGTATATCAACTAATTGGTGAGGGCACTAGAACAGTCTGCAACACCCAGCCTCACCCTACTAGAATCTGAAGTCAAATGTCTACTGTTTGCTGAGGATCTGGTGCTACTGTCCCCAACCAAGGAGAGCTTTCAGCAGCACCTAGATCTGGGCCCTGACGATAAATCTCAGCAAGACCAAAATAATGGTGTTCTAAAAAAGGTCCGGTTGCCAGAACCACAAAAACAAATTCCATCTAGACACCATTACCCTAGAGCAGTGGTTCCCAAATGTTTATAGTCCCGTACCCCTTCAAACAACCAACCTCCAGCTGTGTACCCCCTCTAGCACCAGGGTCAGCGTACTCTCAAATGTTGTTTTTTGCCATCATTATAAGCCTGCCACACACACGCTATACGCTGGATTTATTAAATTCTACAATCACCTAAAATGAAGCGATTCCCAAACCTTCCAAAACAAAGCCATCACCTACAGAGAGATGAACCTAGAGTCCCCTAAGCAAGCTGGTCCTAAGGCTCTGTTCACAAACACAAACAGACCCCACAAAGCCCCAGTACAACAACACAATTAGACCCAACCAAGTCATGAAAAAACTCAAAGATAAATACTTGACACATTGGAAACCCCCCAAGCAAACTAGAATGCTATTTGGCCCTACACAGAGTGTACACCTGACCACTGTTACTGACCCAAACTTAAGGAAAGCTTTGACTATGTACAGACTCAGTGAGCATAGCCTTGCTATTGAGAAAGGCCGCTGTAGGCAGACATGGCTCTCAAGAGAAGACAGGCTATGTGCACACTGCCCACAAAATGAGGTGGCAATTGAGCTGCACTTCCCAACCTCCTGCCCAATGTTTGACCATATTAGAGACACATATTTCCCTCAGATTACACAGATCCACAAAGAATTTGAAAACAAACCCAATTTTGATCAACTATTTGGTGAAATACCACAGTGTGCCATCACAGCAGCAAGATTTGAAGACCTGTTGCCACAAGAAAAGGACAACCAGTGAAGAACAATTAGCATTTTAAATACAACCCATATTTATTTTTATTTATTTTCCCTTTTGTACTTGAACTATTTGCAAATAATATGACATTTGAAATGTATTTATTCCTTTTGAACTTTTGTGAGTGTAATGTTTACTGTTAATCTTTACTGTTTATTTAACTTTTTATTATCTACTTCACCTGCTTTGACAATGTTGATATATGTTTCCCATGCCAATAAAGGCCTTAAACTGAAATTGAAATTGGTGGGAGTGATTGAGAGAGTGAAGGAGGAGGAGAATAGGAAAGGGAGGGGAGGGCAGAGGGAGGGATGGGGCACAGGAGCAACAGATGGGGTCTATTTTGGGAGTTCAGCTCAGGTTGTAAACGTTCTGTTGATAACATCTGTCCGTCTGTCCATCTGCTACTTTCACAACACTGTTTACATACAGGAAAAAACTAGTTAGTTTAGCAGAGCCTCGTCAATTAGAGCGGAAACCCCAATAGTGGTAAATTTAGAACTACAGAAGAAGCCAATAGTGGTAAATTTAGAACGACAGAAGAAGCCAATAGTGGTAAATTTAGAACTACAGAAGAAGCCAATAGTGGTAAATTTAGAACTACAGAAGAAGCCAATAGTGGTAAATTTAGAACTACAGAAGAAGCCAATAGTGGTAAATTTAGAACAACAGAAGAAGCCAATGGTGGTAAATTTAGAACTACAGAAGAAGCCAATAGTGGTAAATTTAGAACTACAGAAGAAGCCAATAGTGGTAAATTTAGAACTACAGAAGAAGCCAATAGTGGTAAATTTAGAACTACAGAAGAAGCCAATAGTGGTAAATTTAGAACTACAGAAGAAGCCAATAGTGGTAAATTTAGAACTACAGAAGAAGCCAATAGTGGTAAATTTAGAACTACAGAAGAAGCCAATAGTGGTAAATGTAGAACTACAGAAGAAGCCAATAGTGGTAAATTTAGAACTACAGAAGAAGCCAATAGTGGTAAATTTAGAACTACAGAAGAAGCCAATAGTGGTAAATTTAGAACTACAGAAGAAGCCAATAGTGGTAAATTTAGAACTACAGATGAAGCCAATAGTGGTAAATTTAGAACTACAGAAGAAGCCAATAGTGGTAAATTTAGAACTACAGAAGAAGCCAATAGTGGTAAATTTAGAACTACAGAAGAAGCCAATAGTGGTAAATGTAGAACTACAGAAGAAGCCAATAGTGGTAAATTTAGAACTACAGATGAAGCCAATAGTGGTAAATTTAGAACTACAGAAGAAGCCAATAGTGGTAAATGTAGAACTACAGAAGAAGCCAATAGTGGTAAATTTAGAACTACAGAAGAAGCCAATAGTGGTAAATTTAGAACTACAGAAGAAGCCAATAGTGGTACATTTAGAACTACAGAAGAAGCCAATAGTGGTAAATTTAGAACTACAGAAGAAGCCAATAGTGGTAAATGTAGAACTACAGAAGAAGCCAATAGTGGTAAATTTAGAACTACAGATGAAGCCAATAGTGGTAAATTTAGAACTACAGAAGAAGCCAATAGTGGTAAATGTAGAACTACAGAAGAAGCCAATAGTGGTAAATTTAGAACTACAGAAGAAGCCAATAGTGGTAAATTTAGAACTACAGAAGAAGCCAATAGTGGTAAATTTAGAACTACAGAAGAAGCCAATAGTGGTAAATTTAGAACTACAGAAGAAGCCAATAGTGGTAAATGTAGAACTACAGAAGAAGCCAATAGTGGTAAATTTAGAACTACAGAAGAAGCCAATAGTGGTAAATTTAGAACTACAGAAGAAGCCAATAGTGGTAAATTTAGAACTACAGAAGAAGCCAATAGTGGTAAATTTAGAACTACAGATGAAGCCAATAGTGGTAAATTTAGAACTACAGAAGAAGCCAATAGTGGTAAATTTAGAACTACAGAAGAAGCCAATAGTGGTAAATGTAGAACTACAGAAGAAGCCAATAGTGGTAAATTTAGAACTACAGATGAAGCCA
Organism: Oncorhynchus keta; assembly: GCF_023373465.1. Lineage (NCBI taxonomy): Eukaryota > Metazoa > Chordata > Actinopteri > Salmoniformes > Salmonidae > Oncorhynchus > Oncorhynchus keta. Next base: position 13,746,926 of record NC_068448.1, on the reverse strand, counting down.
ATAGTGGTAAATTTAGAACTACAGAAGAAGCCAATAGTGGTAAATGTAGAACTACAGAAGAAGCCAATAGTGGTAAATTTAGAACTACAGAAGAAGACAATAGTGGTAAATTTAGAACTACAGAAGAAGCCAATAGTGGTACATTTAGAACTACAGAAGAAGCCAATAGTGGTAAATTTAGAACTACAGAAGAAGCCAATAGTGGTAAATGTAGAACTACAGAAGAAGCCAATAGTGGTAAATTTAGAACTAAAGATGAAGCCAATAGTGGTAAATTTAGAACTACAGAAGAAGCCAATAGTGGTAAATGTAGAACTACAGAAGAAGCCAATAGTGGTAAATTTAGAACTACAGAAGAAGCCAATAGTGGTAAATTTAGAACTACAGAAGAAGCCAATAGTGGTAAATTTAGAACTACAGAAGAAGCCAATAGTGGTAAATTTAGAACTACAGAAGAAGCCAATAGTGGTAAATTTAGAACTACAGAAGAAGCCAATAGTGGTAAATGTAGAACTACAGAAGAAGCCAATAGTGGTAAATTTAGAACTACAGAAGAAGCCAATAGTGGTAAATTTAGAACTACAGAAGAAGCCAATAGTGGTAAATTTAGAACTACAGAAGAAGCCAATAGTGGTAAATTTAGAACTACAGATGAAGCCAATAGTGGTAAATTTAGAACTACAGAAGAAGCCAATAGTGGTAAATTTAGAACTACAGAAGAAGCCAATAGTGGTAAATTTAGAACTACAGAAGAAGCCAATAGTGGTAAATGTAGAACTACAGAAGAAGCCAATAGTGGTAAATTTAGAACTACAGATGAAGCCAATAGTGGTAAATTTAGAACTACAGAAGAAGCCAATAGTGGTAAATGTAGAACTACAGAAGAAGCCAATAGTGGTGAATTTAGAACTACAGATGAAGCCAATAGTGGTAAATTTAGAACTACAGAAGAAGCCAATAGTGGTAAATTTAGAACTACAGAAGAAGCCAATAGTGGTAAATTTAGAACTACAGAAGAAGCCAATAGTGGTAAATTTAGAACTACAGAAGAAGCCAATAGTGGTAAATTTAGAACGACAGAAGAAGCCAATAGTGGTAAATTTAGAACTACAGAAGAAGCCAATAGTGGTAAATTTAGAACTACAGAAGAAGCCAATAGTGGTACATTTAGAACTACAGAAGAAGCCAATAGTGGTAAATTTAGAACTACAGAAGAAGCCAATAGTGGTAAATTTAGAACTACAGAAGAAGCCAATAGTGGTAAATTTAGAACTACAGATGAAGCCAATAGTGGTAAATTTAGAACTACAGAAGAAGCCAATAGTGGTAAATGTAGAACTACAGAAGAAGCCAATAGTGGTAAATTTAGAACTACAGATGAAGCCAATAGTGGTAAATTTAGAACTACAGAAGAAGCCAATAGTGGTAAATTTAGAACTACAGAAGAAGCCAATAGTGGTAAATTTAGAACTACAGAAGTAGCCAATAGTGGTAAATTTAGAACTACAGATGAAGCCAATAGTGGTAAATTTAGAACTACAGAAGAAGCCAATAGTGGTAAATGTAGAACTACAGAAGAAGCCAATAGTGGTAAATTTAGAACTACAGATGAAGCCAATAGTGGTAAATTTAGAACTACAGAAGAAGCCAATAGTGGTAAATTTAGAACTACAGAAGAAGCCAATAGTGGTAAATTTAGAACTACAGAAGAAGCCAATAGTGGTAAATGTAGAACTACAGAAGAAGCCAATAGTGGTACATTTAGAACTACAGATGAAGCCAATAGTGGTAAATGTAGAACTACAGAAGAAGCCAATATTGGTAAATGTAGAACTACAGAAGAAGCCAATAGTGGTAAATTTAGAACTACAGATGAAGCCAATAGTGGTAAATTTAGAACTACAGAAGAAGCCAATAGTGGTAGATTTAGAACTACAGAAGAAGCCAATAGTGGCCATTTTTAACACTGTTAAATAGACTAGAGATCATATAATAACTGGTTCAACTGTTGTGGAAGGTGCTTTGCTGTTCATATTATTTGAAAATGTCATTCACTGCAATGTCACATTTTGTGAGGATTTATGCTTCTATGTTTTATTTCTGAATATAGCTAAATGATAAATAGTTTCCTTGAACCTCTCCCCGGGTATCATTGACTCTGTACCGGTATCCCCTGTATATAGCCTCTCCCCGGGTTACATTGACTCTGTACTGGTATCCCCTGTATATAGCCTCTCCCCGGGTTACATTGACTCTGTACTGGTACCCCCTGTATATAGCCTCTCCCCGGGTTACATTGACTCTGTACTGGTATCCCCTGTATATAGCCTCTCCCCGGGTTACATTGACTCTGTACTGGTATCCCCTGTATATAGCCTCTCCCCGGGTTACATTGACTCTGTACCGGTACCCCCTGTATATAGCCTCTCCCCGGGTTACATTGACTCTGTACTGGTACCCCCTGTATATAGCCTCTCCCCGGGTTACATTAACTCTGTACTGGTATCCCCTGTATATAGCCTCTCCCCGGGTTACATTGACTCTGTACTGGTACCCCCTGTATATAGCCTCTCCCCGGGTTACATTGACTCTGTACTGGTATCCCCTGTATATAGCCTCTCCCCGGGTTACATTGACTCTGTACTGGTATCCCCTGTATATAGCCTCTCCCCGGGTATCATTGACTCTGTACTGGTATCCCCTGTATATAGCCTCTCCCGGGTATCATTGACTCTGTACCGGTACCCCCTGTATATAGCCTCTCCCCGGGTTACATTGACTCTGTACCGGTACCCCCTGTATATAGCCTCTCCCGGGTTACATTGACTCTGTACTGGTATCCCCTGTATATAGCCTCTCCCGGGTATCATTGACTCTGTACCGGTACCCCCTGTATATAGCCTCTCCCGGGTTACATTGACTCTGTACCGATACCCCCTGTATATAGCCTCTCCCGGGTTACATTGACTCTGTACTGGTATCCCCTGTATATAGCCTCTCCCCGGGTATCATTGACTCTGTGCCGGTACCCCCTGTATATAGCCTCTCCCCGGGTTACATTGACTCTGTACCGATACCCCCTGTATATAGCCTCTCCCCGGGTTACATTGACTCTGTACCGATACCCCCTGTATATAGCCTCTCCCCGGGTTACATTGACTCTGTACCGGTACCCCCTGTATATAGCCTCTCCCCGGGTTACATTGACTCTGTACCGATACCCCCTGTATATAGCCTCTCCCCGGGTTACATTGACTCTGTACCGGTACCCCCTGTATATAGCCTCTCCCCGGGTTACATTGACTCTGTACCGGTACCCCCTGTATATAGCCTCTCCCCGGGTATCATTGACTCTGTACCGATACCCCCTGTATATAGCCTCTCCCCGGGTTACATTGACTCTGTACCGGTACCCCTTGTATATAGCCTCTCCCCGGGTTACATTGACTCTGTACCGATACCCCCTGTATATAGCCTCTCCCGGGTTACATTGACTCTGTACCGGTACCCCCTGTATATAGCCTCTCCCGGGTTACATTGACTCTGTATACCCCCTGTATATAGCCTCTCCCGGGTTACATTGACTCTGTACCGGTACCCCCTGTATATAGCCTCTCCCGGGTTACATTGACTCTGTACCGGTACCCCCTGTATATAGCCTCTCCCGGGTTACATTGACTCTGTACCGGTACCCCCTGTATATAGCCTCTCCCGGGTTACATTGACTCTGTACTGGTATCCCCTGTATATAGCCTCTCCCCGGGGTATCATTGACTCTGTACCGGTACCCCCTGTATATAGCCTCTCCCCGGGTATCATTGACTCTGTACCGGTACCCCCTGTATATAGCCTCTCCCCGGGTTACATTGACTCTGTACTGGTATCCCCTGTATATAGCCTCTCCCCGGGTTACATTGACTCTGTACTGGTATCCCCTGTATATAGCCTCTCCCCGGGTATCATTGACTCTGTACTGGTATCCCCTGTATATAGCCTCTCCCCAGGTATCATTGACTCTGTACCGGTACCCCCTGTATATAGCCTCTCCCCGGGTTACATTGACTCTGTACCGGTACCCCCTGTATATAGCCTCTCCCCGGGTTACATTGACTCTGTACTGGTATCCCCTGTATATAGCCTCTCCCCGGGTATCATTGACTCTGTACCGGTACCCCCTGTATATAGCCTCTCCCCGGGTATCATTGACTCTGTACCGGTACCCCCTGTATATAGCCTCTCCCCGGGTTACATTGACTCTGTACTGGTATCCCCTGTATATAGCCTCTCCCCGGGTATCATTGACTCTGTACCGGTACCCCCTGTATATAGCCTCTCCCCGGGTTACATTGACTCTGTACCGATACCCCCTGTATATAGCCTCTCCCCGGGTTACATTGACTCTGTACCGGTACCCCCTGTATATAGCCTCTCCCCGGGTATCATTGACTCTGTACTGGTACCCCCTGTATATAGCCTCTCCCCGGTATCATTGACTCTGTACCGGTACCCCCTGTATATAGCCTCTCCCGGGTATCATTGACTCTGTACCGGTACCCCCTGTATATAGCCTCTCCCGGGTTACATTGACTCTGTACTGGTATCCCTGTATATAGCCTCTCCCCGGGTATCATTGACTCTGTACCGGTACACCCTGTATATAGCCTCTCCCCGGGTTACATTGACTCTGTACCGATACCCCCTGTATATAGCCTCTCCCCGGGTTACATTGACTCTGTACCGGTACCCCTGTATATAGCCTCTCCCGGGTTACATTGACTCTGTACCGATACCCCCTGTATATAGCCTCTCCCGGGTTACATTGACTCTGGTATATAGCCTCTCCCGGGTTACATTGACTCTGTACCGGTACCCCCTGATATAGCCTCTCCCGTTACATTGACTCTGTACCGGTACCCCTGTATATAGCCTCTCCCCGGGTTACATTGACTCTGTACCGGTACCCCCTGTATATAGCCTCTCCCCGGGTTACATTGACTCTGTACCGGTACCCCCTGTATATAGCCTCTCCCCGGGTTACATTGACTCTGTACCGGTACCCCCTGTATATAGCCTCTCCCCGGGTTACATTGACTCTGTACCGGTACCCCCTGTATATAGCCTCTCCCCGGGTTACATTGACTCTGTACTGGTATCCCCTGTATATAGCCTCTCCCCGGGTATCATTGACTCTGTACCGGTACCCCCTGTATATAGCCTCTCCCCGGGTATCATTGACTCTGTACCGGTACCCCCTGTATATAGCCTCTCCCGGGTTACATTGACTCTGTACCGGTATCCCCTGTATATAGCCTCTCCCGGGTTCATTGACTCTGTACCGGTACCCCCTGTATATAGCCTCTCCCGGGTATCATTGACTCTGTACCGATACCCCCTGTATATAGCCTCTCCCGGGTTACATTGACTCTGTACCGGTACCCCTTGTATATAGCCTCTCCCGGGTTACATTGACTCTGTACCCCCCCTGTATATAGCCTCTCCCGGGTTACATTGACTCTGTACCGGTACCCCCTGTATATAGCCTCTCCCCGGGTTACATTGACTCTGTCCCGGTACCCCCTGTATATAGCCTCTCCCCGGGTTACATTGACTCTGTACCGGTACCCCCTGTATATAGCCTCTCCCCGGGTATCATTGACTCTGTACCGATACCCCCTGTATATAGCCTCTCCCCGGGTTACATTGACTCTGTACCGGTACCCCCTGTATATAGCCTCTCCCCGGGTTACATTGACTCTGTACCGGTACCCCCTGTATATAGCCTCTCCCCGGGTTACATTGACTCTGTACCGGTACCCCCTGTATATAGCCTCTCCCCGGGTATCATTGACTCTGTACTGGTATCCCCTGTATATAGCCTCTCCCCCGGGTATCATTGACTCTGTACCGGTACCCCCTGTATATAGCCTCTCCCAGGGTTACATTGACTCTGTACCGGTACCCCCTGTATATAGCCTCTCCCCGGGTTACATTGACTCTGTACTGGTATCCCCTGTATATAGCCTCTCCCCGGGTATCATTGACTCTGTACCGGTACCCCTGTATATAGCCTCTCCCCGGGTATCATTGACTCTGTACCGGTACCCCCTGTATATAGCCTCTCCCGGGTTACATTGACTCTGTACTGGTATCCCCTGTATATAGCCTCTCCCCGGGTATCATTGACTCTGTACCGCCCCCTGTATATAGCCTCTCCCTGGGTTACATTGACTCTGTACCGGTACCCCTGTATATAGCCTCTCCCGGGTTACATTGACTCTGTACCGGTACCCCTGTATATAGCCTCTCCCCGGGTTACATTGACTCTGTACCGGTACCCCCTGTATATAGCCTCTCCCGGGTTACATTGACTCTGTACCGGTACCCCTGTATATAGCCTCTCCCGGGTTACATTGACTCTGTACCGGTACCCCTGTATATAGCCTCTCCCCGGGTTACATTGACTCTGTACTGGTATCCCCTGTATATAGCCTCTCCCCGGGTATCATTGACTCTGTACCGGTACCCCCTGTATATAGCCTCTCCCCGGGTATCATTGACTCTGTACCGGTACCCCCTGTATATAGCCTCTCCCCGGGTTACATTGACTCTGTACCGGTATCCCCTGTATATAGCCTCTCCCCGGGTATCATTGACTCTGTACCGGTACCCCCTGTATATAGCCTCTCCCCGGGTATCATTGACTCTGTACCGATACCCCCTGTATATAGCCTCTCCCCGGGTTACATTGACTCTGTACCGGTACCCCCTGTATATAGCCTCTCCCCGGGTTACATTGACTCTGTACCGGTACCCCCTGTATATAGCCTCTCCCCGGGTTACATTGACTCTGTACCGGTACCCCCTGTATATAGCCTCTCCCCGGGTTACATTGACTCTGTCCCGGTACCCCCTGTATATAGCCTCTCCCGGGTTACATTGACTCTGTACCGGTACCCCCTGTATATAGCCTCTCCCGGGTATCATTGACTCTGTACCGATACCCCCTGTATATAGCCTCTCCCCGGGTTACATTGACTCTGTACCGGTACCCCCTGTATATAGCCTCTCCCCGGGTTACATTGACTCTGTACCGGTACCCCCTGTATATAGCCTCTCCCCGGGTTACATTGACTCTGTACCGGTACCCCCTGTATATAGCCTCTCCCCGGGTATCATTGACTCTGTACTGGTATCCCCTGTATATAGCCTCTCCCCGGGTATCATTGACTCTGTACCGGTACCCCCTGTATATAGCCTCTCCCAGGGTTACATTGACTCTGTACCGGTACCCCCTGTATATAGCCTCTCCCCGGGTTACATTGACTCTGTACTGGTATCCCCTGTATATAGCCTCTCCCCGGGTATCATTGACTCTGTACCGGTACCCCCTGTATATAGCCTCTCCCCGGGTATCATTGACTCTGTACCGGTACCCCCTGTATATAGCCTCTCCCCGGGTTACATTGACTCTGTACTGGTATCCCCTGTATATAGCCTCTCCCCGGGTATCATTGACTCTGTACCGGTACCCCCTGTATATAGCCTCTCCCTGGGTTACATTGACTCTGTACCGATACCCCCTGTATATAGCCTCTCCCCGGGTTACATTGACTCTGTACCGGTACCCCCTGTATATAGCCTCTCCCCGGGTATCATTGACTCTGTACCGGTACCCCCTGTATATAGCCTCTCCCCGGGTATCATTGACTCTGTACCGGTACCCCCTGTATATAGCCTCTCCCCGGGTATCATTGACTCTGTACCGGTACCCCCTGTATATAGCCTCTCCCCGGGTTACATTGACTCTGTACTGGTATCCCCTGTATATAGCCTCTCCCCGGGTATCATTGACTCTGTACCGGTACACCCTGTATATAGCCTCTCCCCGGGTTACATTGACTCTGTACCGATACCCCCTGTATATAGCCTCTCCCCGGGTTACATTGACTCTGTACCGGTACCCCCTGTATATAGCCTCTCCCCGGGTTACATTGACTCTGTACCGATACCCCCTGTATATAGCCTCTCCCCGGGTTACATTGACTCTGTACCGGTACCCCCTGTATATAGCCTCTCCCCGGGTTACATTGACTCTGTACCGGTACCCCCTGTATATAGCCTCTCCCCGGGTTACATTGACTCTGTACCGGTACCCCCTGTATATAGCCTCTCCCCGGGTTACATTGACTCTGTACCGGTACCCCCTGTATATAGCCTCTCCCCGGGTTACATTGACTCTGTACCGGTACCCCTGTATATAGCCTCTCCCGGGTTACATTGACTCTGTACCGGTACCCCCTGTATATAGCCTCTCCCGGGTTACATTGACTCTGTACCGGTACCCCTGTATATAGCCTCTCCCGGGTTACATTGACTCTGTACTGGTATCCCCTGTATATAGCCTCTCCCGGGTATCATTGACTCTGTACCGGTACCCCCTGTATATAGCCTCTCCCGGGTATCATTGACTCTGTACCGGTACCCCCTGTATATAGCCTCTCCCCGGGTTACATTGACTCTGTACCGGTATCCCTGTATATAGCCTCTCCCGGGTATCATTGACTCTGTACCGGTACCCCTGTATATAGCCTCTCCCGGGTATCATTGACTCTGTACCGATACCCCCTGTATATAGCCTCTCCCGGGTTACATTGACTCTGTACCGGTACCCCTGTATATAGCCTCTCCCGGGTTACATTGACTCTGTACCGGTACCCCCTGTATATAGCCTCTCCCCGGGTTACATTGACTCTGTACCGGTACCCCCTGTATATAGCCTCTCCCCGGGTTACATTGACTCTGTACCGGTACCCCCTGTATATAGCCTCTCCCCGGGTATCATTGACTCTGTACCGGTACCCCCTGTATATAGCCTCTCCCCGGGTTACATTGACTCTGTACCGGTACCCCCTGTAAATAGCCTCTCCCCGGGTATCATTGACTCTGTACCGGTACCCCCTTTATATAGCCTTGCTTATTATTTTACGGCTGCTGTTTAATTATTTGTTACTTTTATTTTCTATTTTAAATTTTTTACTTATCTATGTTTTACTTAACACTTATTTGTATGTTTTTTTCTTAAAACTTCTTAAAGCATTGTTGGTTAAGGTCTTGTAAGTAAGCATTTCACTGTAAGGTCTACATGTTGTGACAAATACAATTTGATTTGATTTACAGTGAAATTGATGTGAGCTCTCAGAGATAAGCTCACTTCTGTGCAACAGATCACAATGTCATCATCACACTTGAATTAATTACTGGATTTGTTTAATTACTGGAAGGTTTAAGCCCCGATTAAGGTTACATTAGCCATAACTGTAAACTAATGATATATGATCTCTATGATCTATGCATTCATCTAAATACCTAACTCTTCTCTCCTATTTAACAGGGTCCATGATTGCTACTTGAGCAATACTGACATCTAGTGGTATGTGCAGGTAACTGTATTGTGTGCAATGGGTCAAATGAAGAAGCAGATAAAGAGCCATTACATGTCCTCACAATCGACAGGATTGCAGTCATATTCATCTGCCATAGAAGCTACTTCCACATGCCATATAAAATACATTTTTTGTAAATTAACTTATATCAGAATCCTGTAAATACTTTTTATCAAAATACATTAAATAAGAGTCACATCGAAAGTTAAATGTTCAATTTATATTATTTGGTGGCCTGAACACCTTGCTGAACCCAAAATGATTGATTAGTACCATATTCATGTTTGATAAATGATCTGCTTATCCTATGGAATAATACACAGCCAGTTTCAGGATGAATCATCGACACAGGGGTGAACTTGCACTTCCACTGAGCACAGTGTTTTTGAGAGTATCTCAATCGTGCACAAATCTATGGTCGATTTCACACAATGCCCTTTCCATAGAATACTGTACTGGAGAGAGAGAAAGAGAGAGAGCGAGAGAGACACACACACACAGAAACAGAGAAAGAGAAACACACAGGGAGACAGAGAGAGGAAGACCTCCGTTTCTTCGCATGGCATCGGTGTCACATTTTAGAATCACTACAGGAACGACAGGAAGGAAGCACGAGGGGGGAAATACCTGGCTACGATATAGAACATATATTGTTCAAGATTACAAATTAGAACATTCTGTTATTAGCGTTCTGGCTGTATCAAGTCTTATTTTAATACGCAAATAGACACACACACACAACACACACAAATCCCTTAAAAATATAATTAGTGGCAGGTGATAAAACATCTGCCACTTATGTGTATAATAACGTGTATAATAAACTTGAATACTGAGCTCACTTATACAAACAAGCATACTCACTGACTCCCCCACACATGCCTGTCTTTTTAACCCATATTAAAGCATGTGCTTGGAGTCATACAGCTTGGCTTTCTCTCTCTAGCTGCACCCCCCTCCTCATTCTACTCTCCCTCTCATCTCCACTCCTACGCCTCAGCTTCAGGCTCACTCACATGTTCTTCTCTTCAATACAACCAGGATCTCTCCATATTCCTCTCTTTCCGTCGCTCTCTCTCTCTCTCACTCTTGCTCTCTCTCTATAGCTCTCTTTCTCTCTCTGTCTCCATCTCTCTCGACTGTCTCCTTATCTCTATTGATCTCTCTCTCTCTCTCCCTCTCTTTTTCTCTCTCTCTCTCTCTCTCTCTCTGTGCATCCACTCTTCTCAGCATCCACATTAGTTACCACCAGAGTAAGAAATAGAGAGAGGAAGATAGATGAGCACTGTTCCGGACTCCAGCAATGGCCCTTAAAAGAGAACCATCCATTAAGAAGTCTCCATCGCCTGTGGCCCAGCAGCCCAGACTGGGGCCTCCTTTCCCCTGCCTGCCCTCAGCTAACCTTGCCCAGCCAAGGTCAGCTCCAGAGCAGAGACCCAGGATGCTGCGACCCTCTGACTCTCCATTTGACCCCAGCACCATGGAGGTGAGTGCCACAGCACTCTGTGTGTGTGTGTGTGTGTGTGTGTGTGTGTGTGTGTGTGTGTGTGTGTGTGTGTGTGTGTGTGTGTGTGTGTGTGTGTGTGTGTGTGTGTGTGTGTGTGTGTGTGTGTGTGTGTGTGTGTGTGTGTGTGTGTGTATGTGTGTGTGTGAGTGCGTGCGTGCGTGCGTGCGTGCGTGCGTGCGTGCGTGCGTGCGTATGTGCACAGCATTGTCAGGGCTAATGTGGGACGCAGGCTTAAAAATACAATGATGACTAATATGGCTATAATAGGACGTACTAAAAATAGCCCAATGTTCCATCTTATAATAGACTGAAATGTAGGCAGAGTGATAGTCTATACCTTGAGATGCAAACAATCAATCCATTTAATTTATTACTATTGTTTTGTCATAGGAAATGTTAAAGCTACAAAGCATCGCAAATTATGTTTCTCAATATCATGATGTGCTTACAAAACAGATGACACAAATCCTCTTTCAAATCCTCTTCCAATTGTTTAATCAGAGACTAATAGGAACCAAACTACCAGTATCATTGTGGGATAAAGATGAGTTGAAAACTAGAGCAGTGCTATAGAAGCTGTCTGTGACTGTCTGACCTCCTCTGGGAGGGAATGCGCTCAGTTCTCTCCAGGAGAGATATAACCTTGACCCTTCCGCATTTTCATATGTACAGTACCAGTCAAGAATTTGGACACACCAACTAATTCAAGGGTTTTTCTTTATTTGTTACTATTTTTCTACATTGTAGAATATTTGCGAAGACATGAAAACTATGATATAACACATATGGAATCATGTAGTATGCAAAAAAAGTGTTCAACAAATTTAAATGTATTTTAGATTTGAGATTCTTCTAAGTAGCCTTCCTTTGCCTTGATGACAGCTTTGCACACTCTTGGCATTCTCTCAAATAGTTGCACCTGGAATGCTATTCCAACTCTTGAAGGAGTTCCCACATATGCTGAGCACTTATTGGCTGCTTTTCCTTCACTCTGTGGTCCAACTCATCCAAAACCATCTCAATTGGGTTGAGGTCAGGTGATTGTGGAGGCCAGGTCATCTGATGCAGCACTCCATCACTCACCTTCTTGGTCAAATTGCCCTTTTTGGGTCATTGTCCTGATGAAAAACAAATGATAGTCCCACTGAGAGCAAACCAGATGGGATGTTGTATTCGTGCAGAATGCTGTCGTAGCCATGCTGGTTGTGTGCCTTGAATTCAAAATAAATCACAGTCAGTGTCACCAGCAAAGCACGGCCACACCATCACACCTCCTCCTCCATGCTTCACGGCGGGAACCATACATGCGGAGATCATCCGTTCACCTACTCTGCGTCTCACAAAGACACGGCGGTTGGAACCAAAAATATCAAATTTGGACTCATCAGACCAAAGGACAGATTTCCACCGGTCTAATGTCCATTGTTTGTGTTTCTTGGCCCAAGCAAGTCTCTTCTTATTATTGGTGTCCTTTAGTAGTGGTTTCTTTGCAGCAAAATTTGACCATGAAGTCCTGATTCATGAAGTCTCCTCTGAACAGTTGATGGTGAGGTGTGTCTGCTACTTGAACTCTGTGAAGCATTTATTTGGACTGCAATCTGAGGTGCAGTTAACTCTAATTAACTTATCCTTTGCAGCAGAGGTAACTCTGGGTCTTCCTTTCCTATGGCGGTCCTCATGAGAGTCAGTTTCATCATAGTGCTTGATGGTTGTTGCAACTGCACTTGCAGAAACTTTCAAAGTTCTTTAATTGTTCCGGATTGACTGACCTTCATGTCTTAAAGTAATGATTGACTGTTGTTTCTCTTTGCTTATTTGAGCTGTTCTTGCCGTAATTTGGAAGTAGGGCTATCTTCTCTATACTATCCCTACCACATCACAACACAACTGATTAGCTCAAATGCATAAAGAAGGATAGAAATTCCACAAATGAACTTTTAACAAGGCACATCTGTTAATTGAAATGCATTCCAGGTGACTACCTCATGAAGCTGGTTGAGAGAATGCCAAGAGTGTGCAAAGCTGTCAATAAGGCAAAGGGTGACTACTTTCAAGAATCTCACATAAAAAATATATTTTGATTTGTTTAACACTTTTTTTGGTTACTACATGATTCCATATGTGTTGTTTCATAGTTTGATGTCTTCACTATTATTCTACACTGTAGAACATTTTTAGAAATAAAGAAAAACTCTGGAATTAGTAGTTGTGTCCAAACTTTTGACTGGTACTGCACATCCTGAGAAGAAGATTATAAGAAGGGTTGGTTATAAATGTAAAATCACAGAGACAATCACACTTGGTAGGGCTATGTTCAGTCACCCACATTAGCACTGTCACTCTGTTGTGAAACGTGCATAGCTTCGCTCTCATCAGTGCTACTTACTTTGCAATAGAATTAGTCAGTGCTTGACTTGGACTGAAACATGTGCCAGTGCTCATTTTGGGTGCCGGTGCTGTTTATATTAAGGTGCAGGAGCTCCACTACTTTTGAGACAATTTTCAATTATAGGAACAGGAGTTCAAGCAGCAGAAAATGTGAGGTTTTGGTACTGAGCTCCGGTGAGATTCTGCCCAAGTCAATCACTGGAATTAGTGCTCTGCAGCATGTATCTGTGTTGCTAGAGTTTATAAAAGGGTCAACAAACCCCTAGACTGTATACACCCCAAGGCACTACGTCCTCATTGATCGGGGGAATTAGACAGGTTGTGGCCCACATACCTGGCTGACTAGGTATGCAGCTCAATGAGCTAATCGATGGACCTAAGGAATCCAACACCATTTTTGTCACAGACCAAAATGTAACAGTAGTGTACCTAGGCCTATAACAGTTTCTAACAGTGTTACCATGGACAGGCCACTCCAACGCTGCACTGTCCAAGGTTATGCGCACAGTGCAGATGCAGCACAGAGCTATGACGCGAAATGAACACTGCTGGGGCTGTGCTATGGTGCTTTCATGACTGGGAACTCGGATAAATAAGAGGTCAAATCAATACGTCAGTGCTCTTCAGGACGGAAAGTGGGAGTGCTAGAAAGAGGAATTCCGAGTTGAATTACCGTTTCAAACTAAGTCGAAGATCGTTTGTTTCCGAGTTCCCAGTTGTCTTGAATGCACTGATGTCGGAAGTCAGAGATCTTCGAGTTCCTGAGTTCCCAATGGTTTTGAACGCGGCTTTAGTTGATATTTCACTCCCCTCCGACCTGTCACATTCCACCACCTCCCGACATCTTCGACACACTCGAACATCTACAGATATGGTGGGTTCTTCAATAACCTTGATTAAATAGTTAGCTATCTAGCTAGCTACTCGAAATGGTATTCTCATTTCGGAATTGTTTGTCTAACTAGATAACGAGTTAACTTTACTTGCTATCTAGCCAGTTTGATTGAGCAGAACCAGCAAGTTAGCGTTATCGTAGCTAGCCAAGGTTAGCTACTTGCCATTACTGTATAGTAGTAACCCTAGCTCGTTGATATACCAGTAACTGTAATTACCCCTGTCTCCAACTGTCCCACATGTGTTAGTCTTTCTCTTACTGACTAGTAGCTAGTTCCTAACTAGGTAAGGGTGTGATAGAAAGTTGTCTGTCAAGTTAGTTAACTTTAGTTAGCTGGGCTAACTAACAACCACTGGTCCTTGCCCACAGGGTTGAGCAACATCATAGCTAACTTCATCTTTCTTTGAACAGTCTGACTTCTCAGAAGATCAAATCATGGGTGAGTTACAAACTAGTTCGCTAGATTAGCTAGCTAACTACGGTAACTAGTTACTTTCCCAAAACTTTAACTATACCAACTCTTGCATGCTGCCATCCTCAACTCAGACAGATGCACTTAAATTTTTCTTTCTTGCTCGTCTGACTCATCTGCTTTATGCCTTGTCTGTCATTCCTCTATTGTAGCAAAGTTACCACTATTTCCTTTCTGTCCTCTGTGTTTTCTCAAACTCCATATGCAACTGATTGTTCGTTCCAGATTGAGTTTAACCTGGATCAAATACACGGTGAGTCATTGGTGAAGGACCCTAACATTTGGCCCTTAAATCTGGGACCTTAATCTAACAGTGTTGAAAGGCATGTTGTTGGTCTGATACAGTTGCGGTAGGCATACCATGGATGGCCTACAAGTCCAGTGTCACTGCTATATTTCAAGACACTCAGTGAGTTTAGGCTGTTGTCATGTCTATTTCCTGTTTGTTTTTTCCCCCAGTCAATAGTTGGGAATAAAATAGCTATAAGCAGACTTTCTATCCGTGTTAGTAAGCTCAAGTCTAGTATGTGAGGTAGTAATCGGCTCCTCGTGTAGGTGCATATCTATAGACAGAGAATCCACCTTTTGCATACCGTATACTAGTTAGTAGTGCGTTTGCATCAAACTGCATGCATTCCCAGTTGTACCATTCCCATGTACCACAAACATTTCCATGCTATCTAAACTAGCTTGTCCCCTGGACTGTTACCTTTCCTTTTGTGGAGTTAGAAACAGACTAGTAGATTGGTCTTCTCTTTCCTCCCTGGCTTGTTTAATAATTGTTGGCATAATACAGCTCTCCCTCCCACTCTCCTCCACTACCTTTATATGGTGTTGGGAAATGGAACTCAGTGGGCCAGGAGTGAAGAGGCTGGCACATTCCTGAGAACAGGAAAAAGTTCCACAACATACCAGTGTTGTCTGCCTCCTAGGGTCCTGAAGGGATATTCCATAGACCTGTCCTGAAGGGATATTCCATAGACCTGTCCTGAAGGGATATTCCATAGACCTGTCCTGAAGGGATATTCCATAGACCTGTCCTGAAGGGATATTCCATAGACCTGTCCTGAAGGGATATTCCATAGACCTGTCCTGAAGGGATATTCCATAGACCTGTCCTGAAGGGATATTCCATAGACCTGTCCTGAAGGGATATTCCATAGACCTGTCCTGAAGGGATATTCCATAGACCTGTCCTGAAGGGATATTCCATAGACCTGTCCTGAAGGGATATTCCATAGACCTGTCCTGAAGGGAAATTCCATAGACCTGTCCTGAAGGGAAATTCCATAGACCTGTCCTGAAGGGATATTCCATAGACCTGTCCTGAAGGGATATTCCATAGACCTGTCCTGAAGGGATATTCCATAGACCTGTCCTGAAGGGATAGACTTGTCCTGAAGGGATATTCCATAGACTTGTCCTGAAGGGATAGACCTGTCCTGAAGGGATAGACCTGTCCTGAAGGGATAGACCTGTCCCTGAACTCAATTAACCTTAACAATGGACCCAATTATCCTGGGTAGACACATTTACATTAATGTAAAGTGACATACCTGGTGAACAAAGGTGTGTGTGTGTGCTAGCTAACCAGTTATTTTAGCTAAAACTGAAGCGATGCACATTATCAGTTGTTGGGCTCTATGACAGATTTTCTTTTGCACCATTCAATCTATCTCCTACTTTATCAGTTTCCAACATGTTTGCTGTTTTTTCCCCCTCTTAGCCATTTTAACATCTTTTATACACTCACTCATTTCTTTTCCCCTCTAATCCTCACCTCTCTCATTAGATGATCCAATGACCCTCCATTGGCCTTCCTCCAATGAGCTTTGAGGGAGGTGAGGCATTGAGGAAAAGGGATGGTCATACAGACACACTCACCTGTCCTTTTCTCTCCCTCCTCCAGAGTTTAAGGAGGCCTTCCTCCTCTTCGACAGAACCGGTGATGGAAAGATCAGCTACAGTCAGTGTGGTGATGTCATGAGGGCGTTGGGACAGAATCCTGTCAACTCTGAGGTCCTCAAGGTCCTGGGCAACCCCAAGGCTGAAGGTGAGATACAATTAGGCTTGGGAGGTATACTGTGTACTGTTGAAACAATTTATTTGATGTTTTTCTCAACATTGAACTATTTGTAGCTACTTTTTAAGTAAATACCTGCAGTTAGGAGATGAAGCAGATTGCATTCTCCATTTCCCCCATCACATTATTTTACATTATGAAGCTTACTGTAGTTCCCCAGAACAGTTGAGCCAGTCACGCGTTTGTTAGTAAATAGCACAACGGGAGAAGCAGGTAGCAGGTTGAGTCCAGTTGTGTATTGACAAGGGGCGCTTGTATCTTGAAAGTCAAGTGTGTTTTTTGGCTTCAATAGAGTGATCAGGGACGTGTAACTATAGTTTTCCTTCACAGAAGATACATTACTGCAACACATTTGGCAGAAAATAGCTTCATTGTCATCAGATGACAACAAAGTGTAGTTCTATTCGGCTAGCAGCCACACACGTAAATGAGCTTACAATGAAAAAGCAAGGTATTTGTTTTGCAAAAACTATGCATTGCCATCATATTTCTAATGTTTACCTTAAACTACAAGTACATTTCTTATTGTTTTTGCTTAAAGTTCATCTTGCATTTTACTGGATAAAAGTAGACTGGCTACACAGAGAAGTAGAATGCCCTTTGGTAAATTCTCATCGAGTGAAGAAGTGCAACTGAAGCACAATTTGCTTGATGCCAAACAAATTGTAATAAGCATTTTAATATCTGTTTGCAAAACACAGCAAGATATTTCTATGAGTCTTCTTTTTTCTGCTTGAAAAAGGAAGAATTCTGCGTTAAACCTAGGGGTCGTGTTAACTAACTTGTTATCTAAGTAAGTGGCTGAATTAATAAGGTGATGGGGCATCATATTGTGTTAGCTTTCTGCCGTGTTTAAGAAGTCAAAGCCCTTTGGATGAGTCATCTATACAGCTGCCACTGCAGCTTGATTCCCTTGCATTTTTTTCTCCTCTGTTCTGGCTTGTCTGCTCCCCCCCCCCTGTCTTCTCAGAGCAGACAAGCCCGTTGCCCTAGCGACTCCAGACTCCACCCAGACACAGCATGTACACATGCTGCTCCAGAGCCAGTACTGTTCTTCCTTCAGACAAGCACGTGTCAAAACTTTGTTCATTTGCACAATGTCTCTCGTTCACATTCGCTTGTCCAGAATCACCAAACCTGACATTCGGTAGCTCCTACCTATATATGTATAACTTTATGAGCTGGATTGCCTAGTGGTTGGGCCAGTAACTGAAATGTTGCTGGATCGAATCCCCGAGCTGACCAGGTAAAAATCTGTTCCCCGGTAGGCCGTCATTGTAAGTAAGAATTTGTTCTTGACTGACTTGCCTAGTTAAATAAAGGTAAAATATATTTTAAAAATGTAACCGTATAGCTTCCGTCCCTACCTGGGCTCGAACCAGGGACCCTCTGCACACATCAACTGACACCCACAAAACATCATTACCCATCGCGCCACAAAAGCCCCAGCCCTTTTGGAGCAAGGGGAAACGACTACTTCAAGGTCTCGGAGCCGAGTGTCGTCACCAATTGAAATGCTATTAGTGCGCACCCCGTAAACTAGCTAGCCATTTCACATCTGTTACACTTGCAGTCAGCATGCCAATTGCACGCTGTAGTCTTTTATTCTCCCCAGAACAAAGTGTAAGTGTAACGGATGTGAAACTGCTAGGTTAGTTAGCGGTGCGTGCTAAATGGCGTTTCAGTCGGTGACGTCACCTGCTCTGAGACCTTGAAGTAGTAGTTCCCCTTGCTCTGCAAGGCCCGCGGCTTTTGTGGAGTGATGGGTAACGATGCTTCGAGGGTGACTGTTGTGTGCAGAAGGTCCCTGGTTCGCGCCCGGGTATGGGCGAAGGGACGGTCTAAAGTTATACTGTTACATAATGATCATGCTGTTTTAATCAGCTTCTTAATCCATTCACCTGACAAGTGTGGCATATCATCTTGGCAAAGGAGAAATGCTCACTAACAGGGATATAAAGCAATTTGAGCACAATAAGCTTTTTGTGCATATGGAACATTTCTGGCATTTTTATTTCAGCTCATGAAACATGGGACCACAACTTTTTACATGTTGCAGTTTTATATTTTTAAGTATATTTTTATTGTGTCCTACTGATTGCACCGATGCATCCCTGAGAATCTCAAATCATATAATTAGCTTTTACAAGAATGAGAAACGGGAAGTGTTTTTAGGTTGTGCTCTCTAAGATGTCTACATGAGTTAGTTTGTACAGCCAACCTTTACTGACCCCTATATGTCTCTACCAGAACTTGTTTGGATTTTGCTTCTTCCAATTTTCACAAGCAAGGGCCTTATCAGGTGCACTGACCACCTTTTGTCCAGTGATGACTCATGGTTTAAAAGGGTTGTGAGGTGTATACCCGTGTATATTCATATCATCAATTCATCCATTTCCTCCATTTACATTTTTTCAGAGATGAACCACAAGATGCTCGACTTTGAGCAGTTCCTTCCTATGCTGCAGGCCATCGCTAAGAATAAGGACCAGGGCTCCTTTGAGGATTTTGTTGAGGGACTGCGTGTCTTCGATAAGGAGGGCAACGGAACTGTAATGGGGGCAGAGTTACGGCATGTCCTCACCACACTAGGTTAGTTATGTTCTTTTACTCTTTCAGATATGAAAGATCTTTTTACAATGTGTGTTTTTATCCACAAGATTTGAATCACTGATCAAAATAATCTAATTTGGAAGTTGACTCTAAAAATGATTGCCAAAATATACTGCAAGGTTGACTCCTCTGAATCGATTCAGTTTATCACAACACAAATATGTAACATGAACCAGACATTTTCTGGTAAAAGGTTATTTTCAAACTGAACACCACTACACATTGTCTTCTGTAGCTCCGTTGTCAGAGCATGGCTCTTACAATGCCAGGATAGTGGGTTTGATTCCCTGCACCACCCATACGTAAAAAATATAAGCGCTCATGACTGCAAGTCCCTTTGGATAAAATTGGCTGCTAAATGTCATATTCCCTATATATACACAAAAGTATGTGGACACCTCTTCAAATTAGTAGATTTGGCTATTTCAGCCATACCTGTTGCTGACAGGTGTATAACACCGAGCACACAGCCATGCAGACGCCATTGGCAGTGGAATGGCTTTACTGAAGAGCTCAGTTGACATTCAACGGGGCACCGTCATAGGATGCCACCTTTCCAACTCAAATTTCTGCCCTGCTTGAACTGCCACGGTCAACTGTAAGTGCTGTTATTTTGAAGCGAAAACGTCTAGGAGCAACAACGGCTCAGCCGCGAAGTGGTAGGCCACGCAAGCTCACAGAACGGGACTGCTGATTGCTGAAGCACATGCTGCGTAAAAATCCTGTCCTCGGTTGCAACATTCACTACAGAGTTCCAAACTGCCTCTGGAAGCAACGTCAGCACAATAACTGTTCGTTGGGAGCTTCATGAAATGGGTATCCATGGACGAGCAGCCGCATAGAAGCTTAAGATTACTATGCGCAATGCCAAGCGTCGGCTGGAGTGGTGTAAAGCTCGCCTCCATTGGAATCTGGATCAGTGGAAACTGGCTCTCCGGAGTGATGAATCAATCTTCACCATCTGGCAGTCCGACAGACAAATTCTTGTTTGGCGGATGCCAGGAAAACGCTACCTGCCCCAATGCATGTTGCCAACTGAAGTTTGGTGGAGGAGGAATATAATGGTCTGGGACTGTTTTTCATGGTTTGGGCAAGGCCCCTTACCGCTACAGCATACAATGACATTCTAGACAATTCTGTGCTTCCAACTTTGTGGGAACAGTTTAGTTGACTGGCCAGCACGGAGCCCAGACCTCAACTCCATCGAACACCTTTGGGATGAATTGGAACACTGACTGCGAGCCAGGCCTAATCATCCAACATCAGTGCCGACCTGACTAATGCTCTTGTGGCTGAATGGAGGCAAGTCCTATCAACAATGTTCCAACATCTAGTGGAAAGCATTCCCAGAAGAGTGGAGGCTGCAAAGGGGTGACCAACTCCATTAATTCACGTGATTTTGGAATGAGTTGTTTGTCGAGCAGGTGTCCACATACTTTTGGTTGTGTATATTTTCCCTGCTTTTTATAACTTTGTCTTTTAGGGGAGAAGATGACGGAGGAGGAGGTAGAGACACTTCTTACTGGACACGAGGACGCTAATGGCTGTATCAACTATGAAGGTGAGAGGGAAAGAGTAAAAACAGAATGATGGACAGAGATGGGAGACAACAGGATGAGCTATAACTGGACTAGGTTCATGTGATGTAATGATCCCACCACCCTAAACCCTTACACCACCACTACTACTACACCTCTTCAGTAAGTAACACCTAAGTGCAACCCAGGGAGCTCATCTGGTTATGGACCGCTGCCCTTGCATGACAGTACATGTTTCCTTGCTGTGTGTGGATAGGTCATGTAGAGTACTATAGAAGCTGTCAGGGGGAGCTTGCTGGGCTACAGTCTGTACCAGAATGAAGATGCAAACATAGCTGTTTTAGAGCCTGCTTAAATGCAGCCTGCTTAAACTATTGTAATGTCTGCATTAACGGTTGAGTAGTCAAATATTGGTATTGTGTACTGATGAAACGGTCAGCTGAAGACCTGGACTGAGGTGGTGCTAGTACTAGAATACAACACAATGTCTTGTTGGGTGATCGGACCAGAATGTGAATACAAAGAGTTTGTAACATGCTGTGTAACTTTCTCCACAGCCTTTATTCGTCACATGTCAGGCTGAGAGCTGGTACGGGTCAGGCTGCAGAGGGTATAACAGTGCTCTACCTAGGCTGTCCTGCTTAGTCTTCTAAACTACCCGCTAGAACAGAACGCACTAGCTCTTAGAAGACAGTAACCCAACATCAACTCTGGGTGTAAATTGTTAGTCACAGCTCGTCCTTGCATTACTGTACCACACATTGTCTATTAATCAAAGTAAGAATTTGTCTCCTGATCTAGGGTCCCTTTTGGTAGTATCAAGCTGTTCAAGTTGTTTTGCCAAATATAAAAGCTCTTGCAGTGGGAAAGCCTGGTGATGTGGTCTGAACTGGAGGTTTTGACTCATGGTGGACTGAGACTCTTGATTCCTTGTGTGCGCTCACCTTGTACCTTCTCTTCCAATGTGTTTTGAGGAGACTGGAATCATGGAAATACAATTGAGATTCCCTCTTTTTTTAGAGGGATAGTTTGTACAGTTGAAGTCTGAAGTTTACATACACCTTAGCCAAATACATTTAAACTCTGTTTTTCACAATTCCTGACATTTCATTCTAGTAAAAATGTCCTGTCTTAGGTCAGTTAGGGTCCACCACTTTATTTTAAGAATGTGAAATGTCAGAATAATAGTAGAGAGAATGATATATTTATTTCAGCTTTTATTTCTTTCATCACATTCCTAGTGGGGTAAGAAGTTTACATGCACTCAATTAGTATTTGGTAGCATTGTCTTTAAATTGTTTCACTTGGGGCAAACGTTTCAGGTAGCCTTCCACAAGCTTCCCACAATAAGTTGGGTGAATTTTGGCCCATTCCTCCTGACCGAGCTGGTGTAACCGAGTTAGGTTTGTAGGCCTCCTTGCTTGCACACGCTTTTTTAAGTTCTGCCCACAAATTTTCTATGTGATTGAGGTCAGGGTTTTGATGGCCACTCCAATACCTTGTTTTGTTCATTTGTTTGTTAACAAGAAATTAGTGGAGTGGTTGAAAAATGAGTTTTAATGACTCCAACTTAAGTGTATTTAAACT
Source organism: Oncorhynchus keta (assembly GCF_023373465.1). Taxonomy (NCBI): domain Eukaryota; kingdom Metazoa; phylum Chordata; class Actinopteri; order Salmoniformes; family Salmonidae; genus Oncorhynchus; species Oncorhynchus keta. The sequence goes on along the minus strand of NC_068448.1, from coordinate 13,724,400 downwards.
TCTGACTTCAACTGTACATGCTGAGCAAGAGTTTGTTTTTCTTGGTGTTCAGAGCTTGCTAGATAATGCTAATGTAATTTGACCACCTTTGCGGGACCAAAATAGGCCTTGGTTTGCCGTGGAGTTTTTATGTGGAAGCCCCATTTCATACTTTAAACATTATGTAGTTACATAATTTTATAATTTTGCTCATTTGGACCATGTTTCCCATAGAAGACCAGTCACTCCTGTTAACCACAGTTACAATGAAGTTGTAGCTAAAATCTCCCTGTACTTTAGCGCCCCATCTGTCTACCCCCTGATCTGTATCTTGCCTGACGACTCATCCAGAATTGAATTCTCCTGCTCTATCGATCGCTCCACACATTGTCTGAAACTGTCATCCTGGAAGTTGTCTGTGCTGATGTCAAAATGAGGGCTGTCATCTCTTTCCCTCTCTCGGTCTCATCTCTTTCCCTCTCTCGGTCTCATCTCTTTCCCTCTCTCGGTCTCATCTCTTTCCCTCTCTCGGTCTCATCTCTTTCCCCCTCTCTCTCTCGGTCTCATCTCTTTCTCCCTCTCTCTCTTTCTCCCTCTCGTCTCATCTCTTTCCCTCTCTCGGTCTCATCTCTTTCCCTCTCTCTGTCTCATCTCTTTCCCTCTCTCGGTCTCATCTCTTTCTCCCTCGTCTCTTTCCCTCTCTCTCATCTCTTTCCCTCTCTCGGTCTCATCTCTTTCTCCCTCTCTCTCTCGGTCTCATCTCTTTCTCCCTCTCTCTCTCGGTCTCATCTCTTTCTCCCTCTCTCTCTCGGTCTCATCTCTTTCTCTCTCTCTCTCTCGGTCTCATCTCTTTCTCTCTCCGTCACAGAACTCGTCCGGATGGTCATGAGCGGTTGAAGATTAAGAAGAAACATTCATTCCTTTTCTTTGTTAGTTTATTTCACCCTGTTTTATTTCTGTTACATATTCAACTAGCTTCCATCCCTCTCCTCCTGCCTGCTCCCTTTATCGTATTATGTCTTCATGTCCTTTACACTCCCACGTTCAGACCATGATGACCCGAGCTATGTTAATGGCCTGGGCTCTTTCAATTAAGAATAAGACCAACTTGCATGTAACTAGACGCTTGTGTGCTGCTGGCGTGACCTGCAGTAACATTCCCAGATACAAACAATTCAATCTGGTTCCAGATCTGTTTGATGTCTTGGGACCAGGCTACTTAATACCTACACTTGGACAATGATTATTGTCATACAATACATGGCTTAGCTGAGTCAGTGGGAAGGGACCGCGTTGTGGTGGGTGACCAATTACCTATTATTGTTAGCCTGGGTCCCAGACCTGTATGTGCTGTCTTGCCAACTCTGTCGTTGGCATGACATAGACAGCAATGTAGTTGGCAAGACGGCACAAAGTGATCTGAGACCAGGCGAGCGACTTCTTGCTTTGGCTGGGAATGTCTCCCTTTCTATTGCTATGCAGTTTGTTAGCCAATATGTATATGAAGCCATACAATCATGCTGATGTACAAATGTAATGTTCAGTGGATTTTTTTGTTTTATTCTCCCTTTTTTGTTGCAGCATTCAAATAAAATATTTTTGAAAACTGAAAGTAGTTTTTTTTTTTCTAACAAACTTTAAACTTCTAAGAGAACATGATTTGACTGGGTGAACTTAATCAGCTATGGATATTTGTGGTCAAATCATTTTACTTCCACAAATATCTGTTTTAAAAGATTGTCACTAAACTAGTGTTTTGTGTTCAGAAATGTGTTGCATTATATTAGGTGGACACAAGAGGGCAGTGATGTCTATTTTGGCAAAAAGACACTTCATACTTGGCACACCATGGCAACTTGTACTGTTTAATTCATGATGGGCAGTAGCTATACCAAAACTGCTTTTATTGACCAATTCTAAGTCTGCTTTTGAATAGTGGCTTAATGACTTCATTGTAGATGAAGGTATGCTCTAACTCAGTGGGACTGGTGTTCACTTCATGTAACACTTTTCTATAGTTACACAGTTGTCTTATGACCAGTGTTTGATTCATTCTATAACACTAAGAGATTTCATGTATTTTAGAACCTCTTCAACCTTTCTTGGCACTGATTCTTATATTCAACTTGTACAGTCTATAATTGTCTGTGTGTGATCCTGTATGACAGTGTTCTAGATTAGAACATGGAACTGCCCAGTAGAATCCTGTATGTTGCTCAGTGTGTCGAGACAGATTCCACTCCACGCTTCCTGACCGTTTCCTAATTCCCCTCACAACCAGTCGCTTCTTACACTCATTAGGTACCACCAGAGCTATCGGAGTACGTGTGTGTAATGTAAGGTATCATACCCAAGTGGTGAATAGGTTGTCCTCTAATTATTGAGTTTGTGTGTTGGTTGGAAGTGAAGTGTATTGATTATTTGAATCCTGCTATTTGTGTGTGTGTGTGTGTGTGTGTGTGTGTGATCCTCTGCATTCGACAGGGGAATCTCTAATGGCCTCAGTGCAACCTGCCTCATACCCTCCTCCACCAATTAACTTTACACTGGAATCTGTCTGTCAGGACTACTGAAGAGACCAAGCAAGGAGGCTGGGCACACAGTCTCACACGATCTTGGATAAGCACACATTCAGATTTTTGTGAAGCTACAAATTCAAGATTTCAATTCAATTACAACATTTAGACACTAACAATTCAAGTTTGTAAATTCTCCATATAATTAATGTAAATGGTCATTCCCCTTCATTATGAGGCTTAGATATTGGTTTAAAGTGACAGCATGGGGCTGACTTGATACAATTCCAGTTCAATAAACTGCTTATAATGGTGTACATTTCAACTCTAACTAATCACGTTTTTGACATTCACTTGTTATTCAAACCGAAATAAAGATCACTTGATCAGTTCTGAGATAATGTATTGGCATGCTGTTTGTTTTGATGAACCATGTTTCTCAAGGATCTCCATCCAACAATGTCAACAAGTGACTAGTAACCACCATTAGGTTACACTTTATGGCTGTTTAGTACAGTCCGGAAAGATATTGCCACATTTAGAAATGTACATATCTTTTTATTTTTTAGAGCTAGGTGTATGATCTACAACACAGATCAATATATTCATACCTTGTAAGGCATTGTCTTAACTAGACATATTGGAAATCCATGGAGGAACAGTCGGTTTGAAGCAGTGGCCAACCGGTATGGGTTAGGTTTGAACCCTCAGCCTCTAGGTCCACACTCACAGGCCACATCTGAATCCCAAATGACACCCTATTCTCTATATAGTGCACTACTTTTGACCAGAGCCAAAACTAGTGTGCTATATAGGGCCATTTGGGGCACAAATCATATTCTCAATTTGACACAATTAGCGAAGACTAAGAGCCAAATGGCTAGTCACTCCAAATGAATTGAACAAGGAAGGTTCTCTCGGTGGTGGGTGTGTGCACACATACTGTATAGACACAGTTTACAAAACATTAGGAACACCTGCTCTCATATTTTTTTATTTTATTAGGAAGGTGTTTCTAATGTTTTGTACACTCAGAGCATTCGATCCTTTAGCTAGAGAATGTCTTCCCAATGATGTACAAAAAATTAAAGTGAAAAAAACGTGTCTTGGTTCCAAAAGCTAATTCCACAGGCTTTAGCTCAGTGGGCTAACATGATATTGCATCACACAATAACAAGTTTGTCACTCTCAGAATGTTGAATGGGTAGGAATGAGGATTGTGGCTGTACTGTAGGTACAGTTCACAATGTAAGTAGAAGAGACTTGTGATATGTACCAGAGTTAAAGTGTTACTGCACCTATAATGTACATGTTCTGATATCCTTTCTTGCACACACTCTGACATGCCAACACACAGGAGGGGTTAAGAAATGCACTTGGTCATGATTGGCTCAAAAACACTCAACTCTCCACACACACATCTATAGAAACACACACACTCAGTCCACGTCCTTTCACTTTGTTGCCCTTTCAGCGTATGTACTGTGTGTTTGTGTGGGTGTGTCTGTTTGTGTGTGTGTTGTATTCCCCTCTGCCCCTTCCGTCCACCCTCAGCCTCATGGTGTGATGGTGTCCTCCTTCAGCCTCATGGTGTGATGGTGTCCTCCTTCAGCCTCATGGTGTGATGGTGTCCTCCTTCAGCCTCATGGTGTGATGGTGTCCTCCTTCAGCCTCATGGTGTGATGGTGTCCTCCTTCAGCCTCATGGTGTGATGGTGTCCTCCTTCAGCCTCATGGTGTGATGGTGTCCTCCTTCAGCCTCATGGTGTGATGGTGTCCTCCCTCAGCCTCATGGTGTGATGGTGTCCTCCTTCAGCCTCATGGTGTGATGGTGTCCTCCTTCAGCCTCATGGTTTGATGGTGTCCTCCCTCAGCCTCATGGCGTGATGGTGTCCTCCCTCAGCCTCATGGCGTGATGGTGTCTTCCCTTAGCCTCATGGCGTGATGGTGTCCTCCCTCAGCCTCATGGTGTGATGGTGTCCTCCTCAGTCTCATTGTGTGATGGTGTCTTCCCTCAGCCTCATGGTGTGATGGTGTCCTCCTTCAGCCTCATGGTGTGATGGTGTCCTCCTTCAGCCTCATGGTGTGATGGTGTCCTTCCTCAGCCTCATGGTGTGATGGTGTCCTCCTTCAGCCTCATGGTGTGATGGTGTCCTCCTTCAGCCTCATGGTGTGATGGTGTCCTCCTTCAGCCTCATGGTGTGATGGTGTCCTCCTTCAGCCTAATGGTGTGATGGTGTCCTTCCTCAGCCTCATGGTGTGATGGTGTCCTCCTTCAGCCTCATGGTGTTATGGTGTCCTCCTTCAGCCTCATGGTGTGATGGTGTCCTTCCTCAGCCTCATGGTGTGATGGTGTCCTCCCTCAGCCTCATGGCTTGATGGTGTCCTCCTTCAGCCTCATGGTGTGATGGTGGCCTCCCTCAGCCTCATGGTGTGATGGTGTCCTCCCTCAGTCTCATTGTGTGATGGTGTCCTCCCTCAGCCTCATGGTGTGATGGTGTCCTCCCTCAGCCTCATGGCGTGATGGTGTCTTCCCTCAGCCTCATGGCGTGATGGTGTCCTCCCTCAGCCTCATGGCGTGATGGTGTCCTCCCTCAGCCTCATGGCGTGATGGTGTCCTCCCTCAGCCTCATGGCGTGATGGTGTCTTCCCTCAGCCTCATGGCGTGATGGTGTCTTCCCTCAGCCTCATGGCATGATGGTGTCCTCCCTCAGCCCCATGGCGTGATGGTGTCCTCCCTCAGCCTCATGGCGTGATGGTGTCCTCCCTCAGCCTCATGGCGTGATGGTGTCTTCCCTCAGCCTCATGGCGTGATGGTGTCCTCCCCAGCCTCAGCCTCATGGCGTGATGGTGTCTTCCTCAGCCTAATGGTTTGATGGTGTCCTCCTCAGCCTCATGGCGTGATGGTGTCCTCCCTCAGCCTCATGGCGTGATGGTGTCTTCCTCAGCCTCATGGCGTGATGGTGTCTTCCTCAGCCTCATGGCGTGATGGTGTCCTCCTCAGCCTCATAGCGTGATGGTGTCTTCCTCAGCCTCATGGCGTGATGGTGTCCTCCCTCAGCCTCATGGCGTGATGGTGTCTTCCCCTCATCAGCCTCATGGCGTGATGGTGTCCTCCCTCAGCCTCATGGCGTGATGGTGTCTTCCCTCAGCCTCATGGCGTGATGGTGTCCTCCCTCAGCCTCATGGCGTGATGGTGTCTTCCCTCAGCCTCATGGCGTGATGGTGTCTTCCCTCAGCCTCATGGCGTGATGGTGTCCTCCCTCAGCCTCATGGCGTGATGGTGTCTTCCCTCAGCCTCATGGCGTGATGGTGTCCTCCCTCAGCCTCATGGCGTGATGGTGTCTTCCTCAGCCTCATGGCGTGATGGTGTCCTCCCTCAGCCTCATGGCGTGATGGTGTCTTCCTCAGCCTCATGGCGTGATGGTGTCTTCCTCAGCCTCATGGCGTGATGGTGTCCTCCCTCAGCCTCATCCCTCAGCGTGCGTGCGTGATGGTGTCCTCCCTCAGCCTCATGGCGTGATGGTGTCCTCCCTCAGCCTCATGGCGTGATGGTGTCCTCCCTCAGCCTCATGGCGTGATGGTGTCTTCCCTCAGCCTAATGGTTTGATGGTGTCCTCCCTCAGCCTCATGGCGTGATGGTGTCCTCCCTCAGCCTCATGGCGTGATGGTGTCTTCCCTCAGCCTCATGGCGTGATGGTGTCCTCCCTCAGCCTCATGGCGTGATGGTGTCCTCCCTCAGCCTCATGGCGTGATGGTGTCCTCCCTCAGCCTCATGGCGTGATGGTGTCTTCCCTCAGCCTCATGGCGTGATGGTGTCCTCCCTCAGCCTCATGGCGTGATGGTGTCCTCCCTCATCCTCATGGCGTGATGGTGTCTTCCCTCAGCCTCATGGCGTGATGGTGTCCTCCCTCAGCCTCATGGCGTGATGGTGTCTTCCCTCAGCCTCATGGCGTGATGGTGTCTTCCTTCAGCCTCATGGCATGATGGTGTCCTCCCTCAGCCTCATGGCGTGATGGTGTCTTCCCTCAGCCTCATGGCGTGATGGTGTCCTCCCTCAGCCTCATGGCGTGATGGTGTCTTCCCTCAGCCTCATGGCGTGATGGTGTCTTCCCTCAGCCTCATGGCGTGATGGTGTCCTCCCTCAGCCCCATGGCGTGATGGTGTCCTCCCTCAGCCTCATGGCGTGATGGTGTCCTCCCTCAGCCTCATGGCGTGATGGTGTCTTCCCTCAGCCTCATGGCGTGATGGTGTCCTCCCTCAGCCTCATGGCGTGATGGTGTCTGCCCTCAGCCTAATGGTTTGATGGTGTCCTCCCTCAGCCTCATGGCGTGATGGTGTCCTCCCTCAGCCTCATGGCGTGATGGTGTCTTCCCTCAGCCTCATGGCGTGATGGTGTCCTCCCTCAGCCTCATGGCGTGATGGTGTCCTCCCTCAGCCTCATGGCGTGATGGTGTCTTCCCTCATTCTCATGGCGTGATGGTGTCCTCCCTCAGCCTCATGGCGTGATGGTGTCCTCCCTCATCCTCATGGCGTGATGGTGTCTTCCCTCAGCCTCATGGCGTGATGGTGTCCTCCCTCAGCCTCATGGCGTGATGGTGTCTTCCCTCAGCCTCATGGCGTGATGGTGTCCTCCCTCAGCCTCATGGCGTGATGGTGTCCTCCCTCAGCCTCATGGCGTGATGGTGTCCTCCCTCAGCCTCATGGCGTGATGGTGTCTTCCCTCAGCCTCATGGCGTGATGGTGTCTTCCCTCAGCCTCATGGCGTGATGGTGTCCTCCCTCAGCCCCATGGCGTGATGGTGTCCTCCCTCAGCCTCATGGCGTGATGGTGTCTTTCCTCAGCCTAATGGTTTGATGGTGTCCTCCCTCAGCCTCATGGCGTGATGGTGTCCTCCCTCAGCCTCAGCCTGGCGTGATGGTGTCCTCCCTCAGCCTCATGGCGTGATGGTGTCTTCCCTCATGGCGTGATGGTGTCCTCCCTCAGCCTCATGGCGTCATGGCGTGATGGTGTCCTCCCTCAGCCTCATGTGTCCTCCCTCAGCCTCATGGCGTGATGGTGTCTTCCCTCAGCCTCATGGCGTGATGGTGTCTTCCCTCAGCCTCATGGCGTGATGGTGTCCTCCCTCAGCCTCATGGCGTGATGGTGTCTTCCCTCAGCCTCATGGCGTGATGGTGTCCTCCCTCAGCCTCATGGCGTGATGGTGTCCTCCCTCAGCCCCATGGCGTGATGGTGTCCTCCCTCAGCCTCATGGCGTGATGGTGTCCTCCCTCAGCCCCATGGCGTGATGGTGTCCTCCCTCAGCCTCATGGCGTGATGGTGTCTTCCCTCAGCCTCATGGCGTGATGGTGTCCTCCCTCAGCCTCATGGCGTGATGGTGTCTTCCCTCAGCCTAATGGTTTGATGGTGTCCTCCCTCAGCCTCATGGCGTGATGGTGTCCTCCCTCAGCCTCATGGCGTGATGGTGTCCTCCCTCAGCCTCATGGCGTGATGGTGTCCTCCCTCAGCCTCATGGCGTGATGGTGTCCTCCCTCAGCCTCATGGCGTGATGGTGTCTTCCCCTCAGCCTCATGGCGTGATGGTGTCCTCCTCAGCCTCATGGCGTGATGGTGTCCTCCCCTCATCCTCATGGCGTGATGGTGTCTTCCCTCAGCCTCATGGCGTGATGGTGTCCTCCCTCAGCCTCATGGCGTGATGGTGTCTTCCCTCAGCCTCATGGCGTGATGGTGTCCTCCCTCAGCCTCATGGCGTGATGGTGTCCTCCCTCAGCCTCATGGCGTGATGGTGTCTTCCCTCAGCCTCATGGCGTGATGGTGTCTTCCCTCAGCCTCATGGCATGATGGTGTCCTCCCTCAGCCCCATGGCGTGATTGTGTCCTCCCTCAGCCTCATGGCGTGATGGTGTCCTCCCTCAGCCTCATGGCGTGATGGTGTCTGTCCTCAGCCTAATGGTTTGATGGTGTCCTCCCTCAGCCTCATGGCGTGATGGTGTCCTCCCTCAGCCTCATGGCGTGATGGTGTCTTCCCTCAGCCTCATGGCGTGATGGTGTCCTCCTCAGCCTCATGGCGTGATGGTGTCCTCCTCAGCCTCATGGCGTGATGGTGTCCTCCCTCAGCCTCATGGCGTGATGGTGTCCTCCCTCATCCTCATGGCGTGATGGTGTCTTCCCTCAGCCTCATGGCGTGATGGTGTCCTCCCTCAGCCTCATGGCGTGATGGTGTCTTCCCTCAGCCTCATGGCGTGATGGTGTCCTCCCTCAGCCTCATGGCGTGATGGTGTCCTCCCTCAGCCTCATGGCGTGATGGTGTCTTCCCTCAGCCTCATGGCGTGATGGTGTCCTCCCTCAGCCTCATGGCGTGATGGTGTCTTCCCTCAGCCTAATGGTTTGATGGTGTCCTCCCTCAGCCTCATGGCGTGATGGTGTCCTCCCTCAGCCTCATGGCGTGATGGTGTCTTCCCTCAGCCTCATGGCGTGATGGTGTCCTCCCTCAGCCTCATGGCGTGATGGTGTCCTCCCTCAGCCTCATGGCGTGATGGTGTCTTCCCTCAGCCTCATGGCGTGATGGTGTCCTCCCTCAGCCTCATGGCGTGATGGTGTCCTCCCTCAGCCTCATGGCGTGATGGTGTCTTCCCTCAGCCTCATGGCGTGATGGTGTCCTCCCTCAGCCTCATGGCGTGATGGTGTCCTCCCTCAGCCTCATGGCGTGATGTTGTCCTCCCTCAGCCTCATGGCGTGATGGTGTCTTCCCTCAGCCTCATGGCGTGATGGTGTCTTCCCTCAGCCTCATGGCGTGATGGTGTCTTCCCTCAGCCTCATGGCTTGATGGTGTCCTCCCTCAGCCTCATGGCGTGATGGTGTCTTCCCTCAGCCTCATGGCGTGATGGTGTCCTCCCTCAGCCTCATGGCGTGATGGTGTCCTCCCTCAGCCTCATGGCGTGATGGTGTCCTCCCTCAGCCTCATGGCGTGATGGTGTCCTCCCTCAGCCTCATGGCGTGATGGTGTCTTCCCTCAGCCTAATGGTTTGATGGTTAAAGAAGGTCAACCATCTGTGACCAGATGTGATTTACTTTGAATTCTCTCTTCATGTTATTTTGTTATCTGTGTTTTCAGTTTTATTTATGTCCTTCCTTGTTTTTTATAGCTGAAAATCAAGCAACAATTGATCATAAAAAAACAAAACTGTCTCCATGTAGTAGAGTAAGACTGTTCTGGCCTAAATTATGAACAACAGGGTTTATAAAGGGGTATTTTATTTTGAAAAATCAGGGGACTTTTATTTTGAAACAGCAGGGGGCTTTTATTTTGAAACAGTTGGATTAAGTTATTGGGACATATCACAGCGACTTAACAGTGTGAATTACTGAACTGTCGACTGGGTCAGAGAGGGGCGAAGTGTAGCGGAAATTGAACTCTGGAAATTTGTGTTGGCTCCCAGAGCTAATGCCTTGGCTTTAACTCAGTAGGCTAACCCAGTCTTGATTCACACATTCACAACCTTTGGTCACACTCAGAATGCTCAATGGGTAGGACTGATTCTCTTAGTTAAACTGTATGTACAACAATGTAAGTAGACGTGACATTGAATATGCTGTATATTTTAATGCAACCTTTTGCACACCTATTCTGTACATGTTCTGATGTCCATATTTCCACACACATGAGGGGTCAGTAAATGCACTTGGTCATGATTGGCTCAATAACACAACACACAAATGAAACACTTCTTCATTTGAAAAACCACACTCAGTCAGTCCACGTCCTTTCAGTGTGCTGTCATTTATGTGTGTGTGTGTGTGTGTGTGTGTGTGTGTGTGTGTGTGTGTGTGTGTGTGTGTGTGTGTGTGTGTGTGTGTGTGTGTGTGTGTGTGTGTGTGTGTGTGTGTGTGTGTGTGTGTGTGTGTGTGTGTGTGTGTGTGTGAGAAAGAGAGCAGTTGTACAGGAGAGTGTTAAGTGTGTGTATGCATGTACTGCATTAATGTATGTACATACAGTACCAGTCAAAAGTTTGGACACACCTACACATTCATTTTTTCTTTATTTGTACTATTTTCTACATTGTAGAATAATAGTGAAGACATAACTATGAAATAACACATATGGAATCATGTAGTAACCAAAAAGTGTAAAACAAATCAAAATATATTTGAGATTTGAGTTCCTTTAAAGTAGCCACCTTGATGAGAGCTTTGCACACTCTTGGCATTCTCTCAACCAGCTTCATTAGGTAGTCACCTGGAATGCAGTTCAATTAACAGGTGTCCATCATTACAACAGTCTATCATTACTTTAAGACATGAAGGCCAGTCAATCCGGTACATTTAAAAAACTTTTAAAGTTTCTTCAATTGCAGTCACAAAAACCATCAAGCACTATGATCAAACTGTCTCTCATGAGGACCGCCATAGGAAAGGAAGACCCAGAGTTACCTCTGCTGCAGAGGATAAGTTAATTAGAGTTACCAGCCTCAGAAATTGCAGTCCAAATAAATGCTTCACAGAGTTCAAGTAACAGACACATCTCAACATCAACTGTTCAGAGGAGGCTCGGTGAATCAGACCTTCATGGTTGAATTACTGCAAAGAAACCACTACTAAAGGACACCAATAAGAAGAAGAGACTTGCTTGAGCAAGAAATACGAGCAATGGACATTAGACCAGTAGTCCTTTGGTCTAATGAGTCCAAATTTGAGATTTTTGGTTCCAACCGCCGTGTCTTTGTGAGGCGCAGAGTAGGTGAACGGATGATCTCTCAAAGTGTGGTTCCCACCGTGGAGCATGGAGGAGGAGGTGTGATGGTGTGGGGGTGCTTTGCTGGTGACACTGTCAGTGATTTATTTAGTATTCAAGGCACACTTAACGAGCATGGTCACCACAGCATTCTACAGCGATACGCCATCCCATCTGGTTTGCATTTAGTGGGACTATCATTTGTTTTCCAACAGGACAATGACCCAACACACTTCTAGGCTGTGTAAAGGCTATTTGACCAAGAAGGAGAGTGATGGAGTGCTGCATCAGATGACCTGGCCTCCACAATTACCCTACCTCAACCGACTTGAGATGGTTTGGGATGAATTGGACCACAGAGTGAAGGAAAAGCAGCCAACAAGTGCTCAGCACATGTGGGAGCTTCTTCAAGACGGTTAGAAAAGCATTCCAGATGAAGCTGGTTGAGAGAATTCCAAGAGTGTGCAAAGCCGTCATCAAGGCAAAGGGTGGCTACTTTGAAGAATTTAAAATATAAATATATGTTCATTTGTTTAACACCTTTTTGGTTACTACAAGATTCCATATGAGTTATATCATCATTTTCATGTCTCACTATTATTCTACAATTTAGAAAATAGTAAAAATAAAGAAAAACCCTTGAATGAGTAGGTGTGTCCAAACTTTTGACTGGCACTGTATGTATGCACGTTTTTTATGTATGTTTGTGTGTACTGTTTGTGTGTGTATATGTATGTATATGAGTATATGTGTGTTTGTGTGTATGTGTGTGTGTGTGTGTTTGTCTGCATCTGTCTGTGTTGCCTTCAGCTCCTGCAGTCCGCCCACAGCCTCTCTTGTCTTTTTAAAGTTGTGAAGGTCAGTCAGTCCAGTCGGTCAAGTTGGTCAATTCAGTCAGTCAGGGTAGATGAGGAACCCAGAGAAGGTGCTGTATTTGTTGGTGTTTCCTCCATGGACCTTCCCCCCGTCCAGCTGTACACACACCTCGTCCCCCACGTCTAGATGCAGGATCACACTGTTAGACGCATAGTCATAGTTCTGGTCCGCATCCTGGGCGATGGCACTGGCCCTCACCTGTCACACACACACACACAGACACACAGACAGACAGACAGACAGACAGACAGACAGACAGACAGACAGACAGACAGACAGACAGACAGACAGACAGACAGACAGACAGACAGACAGACAGACAGACAGACAGACAGACAGACAGACAGACAGACAGACAGACAGACAGACAGACAGACAGACAGACAGACAGACAGACAGACAGACAGACAGACAGACAGACAGACAGACAGACAGACAGACAGACAGAGCAAATGTCATGTGTTGAAACCACCAAGGTTATAGCTTTACAATAGGCAAACCCCTCCTGCTTTGTAATAGTAACTGCATTCATGCATTTGTGTCTCCGTGTCCACACGAGTAAACCCAATTAAATGTGTTAAGAAACAAGTAAAGATCCACTGCCTGCGGGTCAATACAGACTGAGCTCCCCACCAGCATGCAAATGGAAGGAGGCTCAGACTGGGCCGGACACAGTGGATGCATCCCAAATATCTCCCTATTAGTGCACTATAGGCCCTGGTCAAAAGTGGTGCACTATAAAGGAAATAGGGTGCCATTTGGGACACAGCGAGACACTCAATACCATGCACATTGAGCTCTGCTATTAGCGCTAGGGCATTTACATCATAAGCAGCAGGTCAACAGCTGCTGGGGGAAGATACTGTTGCTGTTTCTAGACCTGACTGCCTGACTTCCTGACTTCCATCCCTGTAGACCAGTGGTCACCAACCAGATCGATCGCCAAACATTTCATTAGTTTGATACTAGCCTACGTGAGATTTAATAACTTTTAAAATCATGACCTGAGAGAGACTGTTTTGATTGAGTTCATGTCTAAGTTTTCATTCAGCACTGTCAAAACTGTTTTTATTCAACACTATTACAAAATATAAAACGCGCTTCTCCCTACTTCCACTCGTGCTGCAGCTACAATGAATGAGTAGCCAGATGTAGGCTATTAATAGCCCTGCGTTTTTATTATTATTAGCATTTTGTCATGTTCAGTTGAAATCGGAAGTTTACATACACCTTAGCCAAATTCATTTGAACTCAGTTTTTCACCATTTCTGACATTTAATCCAAGTACAAATTCCCTGTCTTAGGTCATTTAGGATCACCACTTTATTTTAAGAATGTGAAATGTCAGAATAATTGTAGAGAGAATGATTTATTTCAGCTTTTATTTATTTCATCACATTCCCAGTGGGTCAGAAGTTTACATACACTCAATTAGTATTTGGTAGCATTGCCTTTAAATTGTTTAACTTTGGTCCAATGTTTCAGGTAGCCTTCCACAAGCTTCCCACAATAAGTTGGATGAATTTTGGCCCATTTCTCCTGACAGAGCTGGTGTAACTGAGTCAGGTTTGTAGGCCTCCTTCCTTGCACACGCTTTTTCAGTTCTGCCCACAGATTTTCTATGGGATTGAGGTCAGGGTTTTGTGATGGCCACTCCAATACCTTGACTGTATTGTCCTTAAGCCATTTTGACACAACTTTGGAAGTATGCTTGGGGTCATTGTCCATTTGGAAGACCCATATGCGACCAAGCTTTAACTTCCTGACTGATGTCTTGAGATGTTGCTTCAATATATCCACATAATTTTCCTACCTCATGATAGGTCATGATAGGTCAAAGTTTGGCATCTTTCTAGAGCCCCGACCTTCTGACTTGAAGATCACTGACGTCACGATTTGACCTAGTTTACTTTCTTCAAGTTCCCAGTTGTCTTGAAAGTATCATGACCATCCGATGCAGGTAGCATCAAATCCAGTGAAATAAGAATGCAAATTATTTCAATTTATGCTCAGCTGTGCCTCACAAGTGCTACACCAATTTACCTATTTTGTTATCAAAGCTGTAGTTTTTAAATCTAATATGGTCTGAGAAGAACAATATTGTCAGGCCAATTATATAGTTAATATGCTGTGATCATGTATTAGGCCTACTGCCCAAACCTCCTACAGAACCGTTTTTATTAGGTTCATGTCATTTTATGTCATGTTTCAATTCTGAGCGGTAGATTTCAGCTTGCTTTTTGACTGCGAAAGTGATCTTCACTCAGAAAAGGATGGTGGCCACTGCTGTAGACTACCCATTGTCCCCTGTGAACACCTCTTCCTCATCTAATTCTACACTAGCCACAATCAGCCTTCTGCTTCATTACACAGGTCTGAGAGCCACATCCACAGTAACAGCAGCTCTCTGATGACCAATAACAGGGTGTGTGATCAGCTCTGCGTCCTCTGATGACCAATAACAGGGTGTGTGATCAGCTCTGCGTCCTCTGAGGACCAATAACAGGGTGTGTGATCAGCTCTGCGTCCTCTGAGGACCAATAACAGGGTGTGTGATCAGCTCTGCGTCCTCTGATGACCAATAACAGGGTGTGTGATCAGCTCTGCGTCCTCTGAGGACCAATAACAGGGTGTGTGATCAGCTCTGCGTCCTCTGAGGACCAATAACAGGGTGTGTGATCAGCTCTGCGTCCTCTGAGGACCAATAACAGGGTTTGTGATCAGCTCTGCGTCCTCTGAGGACCAATAACAGGGTGTGTGATCAGCTCTGCGTCCTCTGAGGACCAATAACAGGGTGTGTGATCAGCTCTGCGTCCTCTGAGGACCAATAACAGGGTGTGTGATCAGCTCTGCGTCCTCTGAGGACCAATAACAGGGTGTGTGATCAGCTCTGCGTCCTCTGAGGACCAATAACAGGGTGTGTGATCAGCTCTGCGTCCTCTGAGGACCAATAACTGGGTGTGTGATCAGCTCTGCGTCCTCTGAGGACCAATAACAGGGTGTGTGATCAGCTCTGCGTCCTCTGAGGACCAATAACAGGGTGTGTGATCAGCTCTGCGTCCTCTGAGGACCAATAACAGGGTGTGTGATCAGCTCTGCGTCCTCTGAGGACCAATAACAGGGTGTGATCAGCTCTGCGTCCTCTGCTAAACAATAACAGACAATATGGTTGTGATTGAGGAAGAGGTCAGAGGTTAGATCCCAATCAATCCGTCTGTTTATCCAGTGCAGTCTGTACAAGGACCTGTCAGATAGTCGGGCAGCACTAACCAACCAGGTGATGTCATACTCTGACGGAAAGCTACACAATTACAGTCTTAAAAAAGAGGAGTGAGTATGTAAGATTTATATCTCAACTCCATAGACATACTGTCTGTCTGGCGTCAGTGGCCTAACTGACCTTGTATCTATCTGTCAGGCTTCATGTCTAGGCAGCCACGGTGTGAGTGCTGAGCATAGACCACTCAATCTCTGTCAGCCCCCCAGACGACCGACGCATATCTCCAAGACACGACAGGCACAGAGTATGATCTGCAGCTCAACTAACTTCATGTCACTCAATCACGCTACTTTACTGTGCCATTGGTAACACTTTACATAAATCTGACAAGTATAATAATGCTTTATAAGCATGTATGAGCCCTTATGTCCTTCTCCCCAAC
Source organism: Oncorhynchus keta (assembly GCF_023373465.1). NCBI lineage: Eukaryota > Metazoa > Chordata > Actinopteri > Salmoniformes > Salmonidae > Oncorhynchus > Oncorhynchus keta. Next base: position 13,708,639 of record NC_068448.1, on the reverse strand, counting down.
AAGGTGCATTCTGATATATATAAATGCTAAGTACATTGCTGACTAATCATTAGAAAGTAAGCCTTGTCTAAGCCAGAATGGCCCTTTGAGCCTTACCCACAATCCATCTCGTTAATGCTGAGTGCCAAGCAGAGAGGCACCGGGTCCCACTTTGGTATGACTCAACACGGGATTGAACCCCCAACGTTCCAATCTCAAGGTGGCCCTCTAACAAAAGAACACTGATTCCTGAACACTGGTCCCACATTCTGTGTAAGTCACACTCAACAGACCATGTCATCGTATTAACAGGCTTGTTGAGAGGGGCTGTTGTGTAAGTTTGAAAGGGTTTTTGTCCACCCGTTCTAACAGTGTGTTGCTCTGTGGGCAGTCAGAGGGACACAATAAAGGAAAGATAGTCCATCATACAGTGAGCAAGGGGAATGGAGGACCAGAGAAAAACTAAACATGACCGACATGCAAAACCTCACAAAGCATGACGGTAAAAGGATGACAAAACAAGACAAGTTGGTCAACAGAGAAACAGAAAGGAAGAGGAACAGGGAGAGAGAGGGAGAGAGAGAGAGAGAGGGAGAGGGATAGGGAGAGAGAGGGAGAGAGAGAGAGAGAGAGAGAGAGAGAGAGAGAGAGAGGAGAGAGAGAGGAGAGAGAGAGAGAGAGAGAGAGAGAGAGAGAGAGAGAGAGAGAGAGAGAGAGAGAGAGAGAGAGAGAGAGAGAGAGAGAGAGAGAGAGAGAGAGAGAGAGAGAGAGAGAGAGAGAGAGAGGAGGAGAGGGAGAGGGAGAGGAGAGGGAGAGAGAGAGAGGGAGAGATCAGTGGACGAGAGGAGAGGAAGATAGATGTGTTAATGGAGGTTGGTAGACAGTGGGCTGAGGGACGAGGCAATAGGGAGGTGAGTGTTGTGAGGGCCAGACTGAGATAACACCACAAGACAGATATATAGACACCCACACACTGAACATGTCACAATGTCCAGACAAGTGCATAAGACATTAGAGAGAGAACAAGAGAATGGCTCTAAACATTGCCTAGACGTTGCATTTGTGTACTAATTATCGATGTCTGTTTGAATTAGGTGAAATCGGTATACTAATTAATGAATCCAAAGACTGGGATGTGATTCCTCCAGGGGATAGTTGTGTCAGTTTTAGTGGTAGATTTCCTTATTGCTGTTAGGGGACATGACGTGTGGTTGAAGTTAGAGGTTATGGTGGTGACATGGTGCTGTCAGGTTATGATATGGTTATGATGGTGACAGCAGTGTTTTCTCTGTTATTGCCATTTAAAGAAATAAAGATTTGCTATTTAACATTCTACCACATTTGCAATTGCCTTATCTATGCTAATGCAGCTATGTTTTATAATAGATCATGGAGCTGTAATATGTCATGCTGTACTTGTTAAATGCAACATGTCCCCTAACCCCTAATTTTTCTGGTCCGAAATCCTTCCCTGCTCAGCAAGCACATAACGATCTGAGAACCATGTATCTTAGATCTGGTGATAGCTTGGATCTGGTGAGACATGATCTGGTGAGAGCGTGGATCTGGTGAGACATGATCTGGTGAGACATGATCTGGTGAGAGCGTGGATCTGGTGAGACATGATCTGGTGAGACATGATCTGTGGATGGATCTGGTGAGACACAATCTGATGGATCTGGTGAGACATGATCTGGTGAGACATGATCTGGTGATCTGGTGAGACATGATCTGGTGAGACATGATCTGATGAGAGCGTGGATCTGGTGAGACATGATCTGGTGATGGATCTGGTGAGACATGATCTGGTGAGAGCGTGGATCTGGTGAGACATGATCTGGTGAGACATGATCTGGTGAGAGCGTGGATCTGGTGAGACATGATCTGGTGAGACATGATCTGGTGAGAGCGTGGATCTGGTGAGACATGATCTGGTGAGAGCGTGGATCTGGTGAGACATGATCTGGTGAGAGCGTGGATCTGGTGAGACATGATCTGGTGAGAGCGTGGATCTGGTGAGAAATGATCTGGTGAGAGCGTGGATCTGGTGAGAAATGATCTGGTGAGAGCGTGGATCTGATGAGAGTGTGGATCTGGTGAGAGCGTGGTTGCCCTATGGTTATTTTGCATACAACCGTCCCACAACTTTCTGGGAATGGTGCAGGATATCCAACTAGCGCTTAAGAAACATCTGTGGAGAGTTCAGTACTTCAGCATAACGTTTTCTGCAGGTTTCCTCATGCTTCTATTCAAAAAGTCATGTTCTTGGAACATTAAGAAAACTTTCCATAAAAACCATGAGAAAACCTTAGTAACATTCAAAGAACATCCTACGAATGTTATTTTTAAAAACATACACACTGACTGTACAAAAAATTAGGAAGACCCGCTCTTTCCATGCCATAGACTCATCAGGTGGATCCAGCCAACATGACACAACTTATTGATGTCATTGTAATCAACATGGTCCAGTGTAGATGAAGGTGAGATCAGGTTAAAGAGCCAACCTTGACACAACTGTGGGATGGATTGTGTCAACATGGTCCCATTCAGAGGAGAATCCAGCCAACATGACACAACTGCCTTTGGGAAGCATTGGTAGAATGGTGCCAGGCACCCAAAGGAAGAACTGCAGCCAACTGACACAACTGTGGGAAGCCCTCATTGTATCAAGAATGGTCCACCACCCAAAGGAGATCCAGCCAACATGACACAACTGTGGGAAGCATTGTACTCAACATGGACCACCACCCAAAGGAGATCCAGCCAACATGACACAACTGTGGCATTGGAGTCAACATGGACCAGCAACCCTGTGGAACGCTTTCGATACCTTGTAGAAAGGGAAATAAAGTCCATGCCGTGACAAATTGAGGCAACGGTGGGTGCAACTCAATATTAGGAAGGTGTTCCTAATGTTTTGTACATTCTATTCTCAGTGTCAAAACTCTCTCTATCCTCTATCTTGTTAAGTGTGTTCACACCTGATCATAATGAGTGCTCGTTTCTTTGAAATGGGTGTTTAAGAAGACTAAAATACACAGCTTTGTACAAGTGAAAAAACTCCATTCTTGTAGTGCAGTGGACTAATTCCATGGATAGCGAACAGAAGGTCATATGTTCAAATCTCACTGATGCCGTGCAAAATTCAAATTGAAATAAATGTGTTTACATGATTGATGCCTAAGCAATTTAGTGCTTGTAGTTCAAAACAGTTCATCCAAACTAATCTGGTAGTGTTATTAAAAGTCTTATTGGAAACATGTTCTCAGAATGTTATTTAATTACCTCCAAATACCCGATCATTTCTGTTCTCAAAACCTTAATAAAACGCCCCAGGAAAACTGTGAGGCAACCAGAGTAAAACGTTCCCAGAACCTTCCTGCAACCTAAAAATTAACGTTCCCAGAACAGGCAAAATGTTAACTTCCGTTCAGTTTTACCGGTCAAGAAACGTATAGCTTTGTTCCCAGACCCAATGGGAAACCAAAAAGGTACACTCCGACAACTTCCAAGGAACCAAATGTGCCAGCTGGGTGGTTCCTTGAGTTTTGTCATAAACAAGGAATACCAATGATATGTATGATATATCACTGTCGTGACACAACTGGTATGTAAGGGATGCCCGCTGACGCCCTGTACATTATCTGGAAGTGGTGTGGACGATGTGCATATTATATAAAATGTTCAAAGTGGACAAATGGAGATTATACTGCCTTCATTGCCTCAGATTTAATCTTTCCCTGGGTCTTTTTAACCAGTAATTTATACTCTTTTAACAGATCACATGAAAGTGGTTTCACACGGCCACTCTGTAATGACCAGAACCTGTATTAACTCCAGAAAGAAGTGACATGGTGTGCTTCCCAAATAGCACCCTATTCCCTACATAGTGTACTAATTTTGACCACAGCCGTATGGGCCCTGGCTTAAAGTAGTGCACTATAAAGGGAATAGGGTGTTATTTGGGGTCCAGACATGGACATGGTAGAGCTGCTGAAGTGTATTATAATTAGCCTTTAGGGTATTGTAGCTAAGGAAGCTCTGACTCTGGCTGTACTCTGTGCTTCTCTCCTTATAATGGATTTCACATGTGAGCTCAAATCGCTGGGTTTTCTGTAGAAATTGATATAACCTGTGATTTAACCTGTATTTCATACTTCGAGACAACTAACAAAAGAGTTAATGATTATGTAATATAAATCTCTCAAAATAGACGTATTTTGATCTTTCTAGCCATAGTAATTACATACATACCAAACATTAGGAACACCTTCCGAATATTGAGTTTCACCTCAAGCTTTTGTCCTCAGAACAGCCTCAATTCGTCTCTACAAGGTATCGAAAGCGTTTCACAGGGATGCTGGCCCATGTTGACTCCAATGCTTCTCACAGTTGTGTCAAGTTGGCTGGATGTCCTTTGGGTGGATGACCATTCTTGATACACACAGGAAACTGTTGAGTGTGAAAAACCCAAAAGCGTTGCAGTTCTTGACACAAACCTGTGCACAAAGGCACGTTTCACCCTCTGAATGGTATACATACAAAATCAATGTCTCAGTTGTCTCAAAGTTTAAAAATCCTCCTTAACCTGTTTCAGCGCCTCTTCAACCACAGGAGGCTGAAGAAATTTTGCGTGTCACCTAAAACCCTCACAAACTTCTACAGATGCACAATCGAGAGCATCCTGTCAGGCTGTATCACCGCCTGGTACGGCAACTGCACTGCCCTCAACCACAAGGCTCTCCAGAGGGTAGTGCGGGGGCAAAATACCTGCCCTACAGCACCCGATGTCAAAGGAAGGCCAAAAAGAAATCATCAAGGACAACAACCACCCTAGCCACTGCCTGTTCACCCCGCTATCATCTCTCTATCTCTCTCTCTATCTCCCCCCTCCCACCTGTCTTGCCTTGCCATGTGCGGCAGAAAGAGAGAGAGTTTAAGAGCTACTTTTCTATTGTCTTCCCTCTAAGAGGTCAGTATATCACAACCAATGAATCCTGTCAGTTTTATTACCAGTGAACCAAGGCACCATAAATAAAAAGAGGACTTTGTATACCCTCACATCTCCCTGCCGGTCTCACAGAATAGCCGTGCTTGATCAGTTTATTACCCTAGCCCCACCTCCCGAATAGCTACTGACTTGCTCCCGAGTGGCGCAGCAGTCTAATGCACTGCATCTCAGAGCAAGAGGCATCACTGCAGTCCCTGGTTCAAATCCAGGCTGCATCACATCTGTTCTGATCGTGACTCCCATATGGCGGTGTACAATTGGCTGGGGTAGGCTCTCATTGTAAATAAGAATTTGCTCTTAACTGACTTGCTTAGTTAAAATAAAAGTTCATTTAAAAAAAAATCCCTCTGCCCCTTCTTTTTTCAGATTCTCATTTCATCTATCCTTGTCTGTCTCAGTCTCCTCCCTCCCTCCCTCCCAGGCCCGTTTACCAGAAGCCCTGTAATGAAAGGGCCAGGGCTAGCCAGAGACAAGAGAGACAGCCCCAGGCTCTATGCTGGCCCCCAGGGGCCTTCTTTCTCCTCACAGCCCCAGGATCAGCTCAGTGTGGCGGCCACACATGGAGGAGCTCATTCCCCCTCCCCTGGCCATCTCTATCTCCCTGTTGATCTCTCTTTTTCTTGTCTTGTCTCTCTCTCTCTTCTCTCTCTCTCTCTCTCTCTCTCTCTCTCTCTCTCTCTCTCTCTCTCTCTCTCTCCCCTCTCTCTCTCTCTCTCTCTCTCTCTCTCTCTCTCTCTCTCTTCTCTCTTCTCTTCTCTCTCTTTATTGGCTCTCTCTGTGTTTCTCTCTTTCTCTCTCAATTCAATTCAATTCAAAGAGGATTTATTGGCATGGGAAACGTGTTTACATTGCCAAAAACAAGACATTTCAAGTGTTATATTATGAGCTATGTACAGTATTTTAGTAATGAAATGAGTAATGAAATTAGTAATATTGGTGGTATTAAATGTTGTTATTGGTGGTATTACATGTTGTTATTGGTGGTATTAAATCTTGTTATTGGTGGTATTAAATGTTGTTATTGGTGGTATTAAATGTTGTTATTGGTGGTATTAAATGTTGTTATTGGTGGTATTAAATGTTGTTATTGGTGGTATTAAATGTTGTTATTGGTGGTATTAAATGTTGTTATTGGTGGTATTAAATGTTGTTATTGGTGGTATTAAATGTTGTTATTGGTGGTATTAAATGTTGTTATTGGTGGTATTAAATGTTGTTATTAGTGGTATTAAATGTTGTTATTGGTGGTATTAAATGTTGTTATTGGTGGTATTAAATGTTGTTATTGGTGGTATTAAATGTTGTTATTAGTGGTATTAAATGTTGTTATTGGTGGTTTAAATGTTGTTATTGGTTATTAAATGTTGTTATTGGTGGTATTAAATGTTGTTATTGGTGGTATTAAATGTTGTTATTGGTGGTATTAAATGTTGTTATTAGTGGTATTAAATGTTGTTATTGGTGGTATTAAATGTTGTTATTGGTGGTATTAAATGTTGTTATTGGTGGTATTAAATGCTGTTATTGGTGGTATTAAATGTTGTTATTGGTGGTATTAAATGTTGTTATTGGTGGTATTAAATGTTGTTATTGGTGGTATTAAATGTTGTTATTGGTGGTATTAAATGTTGTTATTGGTGGTATTAAATGTTGTTATTAGTGGTATTAAATGTTGTTATTGGTGGTATTAAATGTAGTTTGTGCTCCACTGGTTGTCCTTTTCTCATGGAAACGGGCCACAGATCTTGCTGCAGTGTTTGCACACTGTGGTACTTCGCCTAACAGATATGGGAGTTTAGCAATGTTTCATTTGTTTTCATATTCTTTGTGGGTCTCTGCGATCTGTGGGAAATATGTGTCTCTAATGTGGTCAAACATTTGGCAGGAGGTTAGGAAGTGCAGCTCAGTTTCACTTCATTTTGTGGGCAGTGAGCACATAGCCTGTCTTCTATTGAGAGCCAGGTCTGCCTACGGCAAGGCAAAGCAATGCTTACTGAGTCTCTACATAGTCAAGAATATTCTTAATTTTGGGTCAGTCACAGTGGTCAGGTGTTCTGCCACTGTGTCCTCTCTGCTTAGGGCCAAATAGCATTCTAGTTTGCTCTGGTTGTTGTTTGATTCTTTCTAGTGTGTCAAATAATTATATTTTTGCTTTCTCATAATTTGGTTGGGTCTAATTGTGTTGCTGTCCTGGGGCTCTGTGGAGTCTGTTTGTGTTCGTGTTTGTCTTTGTGAACAGAGCCCCAGAACCACCTAGGTGAGGGGACTTTTCTCTAGGTTTGTCTCTCTGTAGGTGAGGGGACTTTTCTCTAGGTTTGTCTCTCTGTAGGTGAGGGGACTTTTCTCTAGGTTTGTCTCTCTGTAGGTGAGGGGACTTTTCTCTAGGTTTGTCTCTCTGTAGGTGAGGGGACTTTTCTCTAGGTTTGTCTCTCTGTAGGTGAGGGGACTTTTCTCTAGGTTTGTCTCTCTGTAGGTGAGGGGACTTTTCTCTAGGTTTGTCTCTCTGTAGGTGAGGGGACTTTTCTCTAGGTTTGTCTCTCTGTAGGTGAGGGGACTTTTCTCTAGGTTTGTCTCTCTGTAGGTGAGGGACTTTTCTCTAGGTTTGTCTCTCTGTAGGTGAGGGGACTTTTCTCTAGGTTTGTCTCTCTGTAGGTGAGGGACTTTTCTCTAGGTTTGTCTCTCTGTAGGTGAGGGACTTTTCTCTAGGTTTGTCTCTCTGTAGGTGAGGGACTTTTCTCTAGGTTTGTCTCTCTGTAGGTGAGGGGACTTTTCTCTAGGTTTGTCTCTCTGTAGGTGAGGGACTTTTCTCTAGGTTTGTCTCTCTGTAGGTGAGGGGACTTTTCTCTAGGTTTGTCTCTCTGTAGGTGAGGGGACTTTTCTCTAGGTTTGTCTCTCTGTAGGTGAGGGGACTTTTCTCTAGGTTTGTCTCTCTGTAGGTGAGGGGACTTTTCTCTAGGTTTGTCTCTCTGTAGGTGAGGGGACTTTTCTCTAGGTTTGTCTCTCTGTAGGTGAGGGGACTTTTCTCTAGGTTTGTCTCTCTGTAGGTGAGGGGACTTTTCTCTAGGTTTGTCTCTCTGTAGGTGAGGGGACTTTTCTCTAGGTTTGTCTCTCTGTAGGTGAGGGGACTTTTCTCTAGGTTTGTCTCTCTGTAGGTGAGGGGACTTTTCTCTAGGTTTGTCTCTCTGTAGGTGAGGGGACTTTTCTCTAGGTTTGTCTCTCTGTAGGTGAGGGGACTTTTCTCTAGGTTTGTCTCTCTGTAGGTGAGGGGACTTTTCTCTAGGTTTGTCTCTCTGTAGGTGAGGGGACTTTTCTCTAGGTTTGTCTCTCTGTAGGTGAGGGTTTTGTGGTGGAATGTGCATCGCTCCTTTTACGTGGTTGTAGAATTGAACAGCTCTTTTCTGGATGTTGATAACTATCTGGTATAGTCCTAATTCTGCTCTGAATGCATTGTTTGGGATTTTGCGAATTCTTGATTGGTGAGTGGACTCCAGACCTCATAACAATAGAGAGCAAAGGGTTTTTATAACTTATTGAAGTATTTTTACACAGATCCTATTTGAGGAGTGAGTTTTATGTTCCTTTTGATGTCTTAGAAGGCCCTACTTGCCTTGTCTCTTAGATCTGGAACGAACTACAAAAATCTCTGAAACTGGAAACACTTATCTCCCTCAATAGCTTTAAGCACCAGCTGTCAGAGCAGCTCACAGATTACTGCACCTGTACATAGCCCACCTATAATTTAGCCCAAACAACTACCTCTTTCCCTACTGTATTTATTTATTTATTTTGCTCCTTTGCACCCCATTATTTTTATTTCTACTTTACACATTCTTCCACTGCAAATCTACCATTCCAGTGTTTTACTTGCTATATTGTATTTACTTTGCCACCATGGCCTTTTTTTTTGCCTTTACCTCCCTTCTCACCTCATTTGCTCACATCGTATATAGACTTGTTTCTACTGTATTATTGTCTGTGTGTTTGTTTTACTCCATGTGTAACTCTGTGTTGTTGTATGTGTCGAACTGCTTTGCTTTATCTTGGCCAGGTCGCAATTGTAAATGAGAACTTGTTCTCAACTTGCCTATCTGGATTAAATAAAGGTGTTCTCAACTTGCCTATCTGGATTAAATAAAGGTGTTCTCAACTTGCCTATCTGGATTAAATAAAGGTGTTCTCAACTTGCCTATCTGGATTAAATAAAGGTGTTCTCAACTTGCCTATCTGGATTAAATAAAGGTGTTCTCAACTTGCCTATCTGGATTAAATAAAGGTGTTCTCAACTTGCCTATCTGGATTAAATAAAGGTGTTCTCAACTTGCCTATCTGGATTAAATAAAGGTGTTCTCAACTTGCCTATCTGGATTAAATAAAGGTGTTCTCAACTTGCCTACCTGGTTAAATAAAGGTGAAATAAAACATTTGTTCACAGCCTTGTGGAAGTTACCAGTGGTGTTAATGTTGAGGCCGAGGTAGAGGTATAGTTCTTTGTGTGCGATAGGGCAACGGTGTCTAGATTGAATTTGTATTTGTTGTACTGGATATTGGAACTTTTTTGGAACACCATTATTTTTGTCTTACTGAGATTCACCGTCAGAGTCCAAGTCTGACAGTAGGCCTGTAGGCCCTCCTTGGTTGGGGACAGAAGCACCAAACAGTGCTGTGGCCACCCTTTCTGTGCTCTCAGGTCGTTTGTGCCTGTGTGAACTATTACGTGGCTGGGTGAGCCTAGTTGGTCATCAGATAACAGGTGAGGGCGCGCTGACTATTTGGGCACCAGAGTTTAGCCGCTGTGTGTTTGCGGAAAACTTCATTTTCTTGTATTTATTTCCCATTCGAGTCCATAAGGAGTACAATCTGTGGCTTTTGTGTGTCCTCGGTGGGTGTCGAGGGGTTTTCATGGGGCTGCTAGGAGGGAGTCATTTGTCTGTTCTGCTGTGGTCAGGATCTGGTGTGGGCTGTTCTGCTGGCTTCTCTGGGGGAGTGGCCAGCTCTTTCATGGGTTGTTCTGCTGGCTTCTCTGGGGGAGTGGCCAGCTCTTTCATGGACTGTTCTGCTGGCTTCTCTGGGGGAGTGGCCAGCTCTTTCATGGGTTGTTCTGCTGGCTTCTCTGGGGGAGTGGCCAGCTCTTTCATGGGTTGTTCTGCTGGCTTCTCTGGGGAGTGGCCAGCTCTTTCATGGGTTGTTCTGCTGGCTTCTCTGGGGAGTGGCCAGCTCTTTCATGGGTTGTTCTGCTGGCTTCTCTGGGGAGTGGCCAGCTCTTTCATGGGTTGTTCTGCTGGCTTCTCTGGGGAGTGGCCAGCTCTTTCATGGGTTGTTCTGCTGGCTTCTCTGGGGGAGTGGCCAGCTCTTTCATGGGTTGTTCTGCTGGCTTCTCTGGGGAGTGGCAGCTCTTTCATGGACTGTTCTGTTGGCTTCTCTGGGGAGTGGCCAGCTCTTTCATGGGTTGTTCTGCTGGCTTCTCTGGGGAGTGGCCAGCTCTTTCATGGGTTGTTCTGCTGGCTTCTCTGGGGAGTGGCCAGCTCTTTCATGGGTTGTTCTGCTGGCTTCTCTGGGGAGTGGCCAGCTCTTTCATGGGTGTTCTGCTGGCTTCTCTGGGGAGTGGCCAGCTCTTTCATGGGTTGTTCTGCTGGCTTCTCTGGGGGAGTGGCCAGCTCTTTCATGGACTGTTCTGCTGGCTTCTCTGGGGGAGTGGCCAGCTCTTTCATGGGTTGTTCTGCTGGCTTCTCTGGGGGAGTGGCCAGCTCTTTCATGGGTTGTTCTGCTGGCTTCTCTGGGGGAGTGGCCAGCTCTTTCATGGGTTGTTCTGATCTCTTTCTATTGCACCATCTCAGTCCCCACCTTCACATTTATCTCCTTCATAATCCTACCATGCCTCCCTCACATATCTCTGTCTCTCTGTTCACCATTACGAGCAAAAATAGCAGACTTACATTAATAAACCTTCAACATATTGGAGCGATATTGCTACATTTACATTTACATTACATTTAAGTCATTTAGCAGACGCTCTTATCCAGAGCGACTTACAAATTGCATTCACCTTATGACATCCAGTAGAACAGTCACTTTACAATAGTGCATCTAAATCTTAAAGGGGGGTGAGAAGGATTACTTATCCTATCCTAGGTATTCCTTAAAGAGGTGGGGTTTCAGGTGTCTCCGGAAGGTGGTGATTGACTCCGCTGTCCTGGCGTCGTGAGGGAGTTTGTTCCACCATTGGGGGCCAGAGCAGCGAACAGTTTTGACTGGGCTGAGCGGGAACTGTACTTCCTCAGTGGTAGGGAGGCGAGCAGGCCAGAGGTGGATGAACGCAGTGCCCTTGTTTGGGTGTAGGGCCTGATCAGAGCCTGGAGGTACTGAGGTGCCGTTCCCCTCACAGCTCCGTAGGCAAGCACCATGGTCTTGTAGCGGATGCGAGCTTCAACTGGAAGCCAGTGGAGAGAGCGGAGGAGCGGGGTGACGTGAGAGAACTTGGGAAGGTTGAACACCAGACGGGCTGCGGCGTTCTGGATGAGTTGTAGGGGTTTAATGGCACAGGCAGGAGCCCAGCCAACAGCGAGTTGCAGTAATCCAGACGGGAGATGACAAGTGCCTGGATTAGGACCTGCGCCGCTTCCTGTGTGAGGCAGGGTCGTACTCTGCGGATGTTGTAGAGCATGAACCTACAGGAACGGGCCACCGCCTTGATGTTAGTTGAGAACGACAGGGTGTTGTCCAGGATCACGCCAAGGTTCTTAGTGTTCTCGGAGGAGGACACAATGGAGTTGTCAACCGTGATGGCGAGATCATGGAACGGGCAGTCCTTCCCGGGAGGAAGAGCAGCTCCGTCTTGCCGAGGTTCAGCTTGAGGTGGTGATCCGTCATCCACACTGATATGTCTGCCAGACATGCAGAGATGCGATTCGCCACCTGGTCATCAGAAGGGGAAAGGAGAAGATTAATTGTGTGTCGTCTGCATAGCAATGATAGGAGAGACCATGTGAGGTTATGACAGAGCCAAGTGACTTGGTGTATAGCGAGAATAGGAGAGGGCCTAGAACAGAGCCCTGGGGACACCAGTGGTGAGAGCGCGTGGTGAGGAGACAGATTCTCGCCACGCCACCTGGTAGGAGCGACCTGTCAGGTAGGACGCAATCCAAGCGTGGGCCGCGCCGGAGATGCCCAACTCGGAGAGGGTGGAGAGGAGGATCTGATGGTTCACAGTATCGAAGGCAGCCGATAGGTCTAGAAGGATGAGAGCAGAGGAGAGAGAGTTAGCTTTAGCAGTGCGGAGCGCCTCCGTGATACAGAGAAGAGCAGTCTCAGTTGAATGACTAGTCTTGAAACCTGACTGATTTGGATCAAGAAGGTCATTCTGAGAGATAGCGGGAGAGCTGGCCAAGGACGGCACGTTCAAGAGTTTTGGAGAGAAAAGAAAGAAGGGATACTGGTCTGTAGTTGTTGACATCGGAGGGATCGAGTGTAGGTTTTTTTTTCAGAAGGGGTGCAACTCTCGCTCTCTTGAAGACGGAAGGGACGTAGCCAGCGGTCAGGGATGAGTTGATGAGCGAGGTGAGGTAAGGGAGAAGGTCTCCGGAAATGGTCTGGAGAAGAGAGGAGGGGATAGGGTCAAGCGGGCAGGTTGTTGGGCGGCCGGCCGTCACAAGACGCGAGATTTCATCTGGAGAGAGAGGGAGAAAGAGGTCAGAGCACAGGGTAGGGCAGTGTGAGCAGAACCAGCGGTGCCGTTTGACTTAGCAAATGAGGATCGGATGTCGTCGACCTTCTTTTCAAAATGGTTGACGAAGTCATCTGCAGAGAGGGGGGAGGGGGAGGAGGATTCAGGAGGGAGGAGAAGGTGGCAAAGAGCTTCCTAGGGTTAGAGGCAGATGCTTGGAATTTAGAGTGGTAGAAAATGGCTTTAGCAGCAGAGACAGAGGAGGAAAATGTAGAGAGGAGGGAGTGAAAGGATGCCAGGTCCGCAGGGGGAGAGTTTTCCTCCATTTCCGCTCGGCTGCCCGGAGCCCTGTTCTGTGAGCTCGCAATGAGTCGTCGAGCCACGGGGCGGGAGGGGAGGACCGTGCCGGCCTGGAGGATAGGGGACTTAGAGAGTCAAAGGATGCAGAAAGGGAGGAGAGGAGGGTTGAGGAGGCAGAATCAGGAGATAGGTTGGAGAAGGTTTGAGCAGAGGGAAGAGATGATAGGATGGAAGAGGAGAGAGTAGCGGGGGAGAGAGAGCGAAGGTTGGGACGGCGCGATACCATCCGAGTAGGGGCAGTGTGGGAGGTGTTGGATGAGAGCGAGAGGGAAAAGGATACAAGGTAGTGGTCGGAGACTTGGAGGGGAGTTGCAATGAGGTTAGTGGAAGAACAGCATCTAGTAAAGATGAGGTCGAGCGTATTGCCTGCCTTGTGAGTAGGGGGAAGGTGAGAGGGTGAGGTCAAAAGAGGAGAGGAGTGGAAAGAAGGAGGCAGAGAGGAATGAGTCAAAGGTAGACGTGGGGAGGTTAAAGTCGCCCAGCACTGTGAGAGGTGAGCCGTCCTCAGGAAAGGAGCTTATCAAGGTATCAAGCTCATTGATGAACTCTCCGAGGGAACCTGGAGGGCGATAAATGATAAGGATGTTAAGCTTGAAAGGGCTGGTAACTGTGACAGCATGGAATTCAAAGGAGGCGATAGACAGATGGGTAAGGGGAGAAAGAGCGAATGACCACTTGGGAGAGATGAGGATCCCGGTGCCACCACCCCGCTGACCAGAAGCTCTCGGGTGTGCGAGAACACGTGGGCGGACGAAGAGAGAGCAGTAGGAGTAGCAGTGTTGTCTGTGGTGATCCATGTTTCCGTCAGTGCCAAGAAGTCGAGGGACTGGAGGGAGGCATAGGCTGAGATGTACTCTGCCTTGTTGGCCGCAGATCGGCAGTTCCAGAGGCTACCGGAGACCTGGAACTCCACGTGGGTCGTGCGCGCTGGGAACACCAGACTAGTGTGGCCGCGGCCACGCGGTGTGGAGCGTTTGTATGGTCTGTGCAGAGAGGAGAGAACAGGGATAGACAGACACATAGTTGACAGGCTACAGAAGAGGCTACGCTAATGCAAAGGCGATTGAATGACAAGTGGACTATACGTCTCGAATGTTCAGAAAGTTAAGCTCACGTAGCAAGAATCTTATTGACTAAAATGATTAAAATGATACAGTACTGCTGAAGTAGGCTAGCTGGCAGTGGCTGCGTTGTTGACACTACACTAATCAAGTCGTTCCGTTGAGTGTAATAGTTTCTGCAGTGCTGCTATTCGGGGCTAGCTGGCTAGCTAGCAGTGTTGTTTACGTTACGCTTGCGTAAAAGAACGACAATAGCTGGCTAGCTAACCTAGAAAATCGCTCTAGACTACACAATTATCTTTGATACAAAGACGGCTATGTAGCTAGCTGTGTAGCTAGCTACGATCAAACAAATCAAACCGTTGTACTGTAATGAAATGAAATGAAAATGTGATACTACCTGTGAATGCGACCGGGTTGTTGAGTCCTATTCGGTAGACGTTGGCTAGCTGTCGGCTAGCTGTTGGCTAGCTGTCGGCTAGCTGTTGGCTAGCTGTTGGCTAGCTGTCGGCTAGCTGTTGGCTAGCTGTTGGCTAGCTAGCAGAGTCTCCTACGTTAAGGACGACAAATAGCTGGCTAGCTAACCTCGGTAAATTAAGATAATCACTCTAAGACTACACATTCTAAACTACACAATTATCTTGGATACGAAGACAGCAAAGACAGCTATGTAGCTAGCTAACACTACACTAATCAAGTCGTTCAGTTGAGTGTAATAGTTACTACAGTGCTGCTAATCGGTGGGCGTTTGCTAGCTGGCTAGCTGCTGGGCAAATAGCAGTGAAGACTACGTTAGGACGACGAAATACGATAATTATGCAATTATCTTTGATACAAAGACGGCTATGTAGCTAGCTAAGAAGAAATTGCTAAGATTAGACAAATCAAACCGTTGTACTATAATGAAATGTAATGAAAAAGTTATACTACCTGCGGAGCGAAGTGCCGATGCGACCGCTCGCTCCAACCCGGACGCTTCCGGGTCCGGGTTGGAGCGAGCCCCTGCTCCCAACAATGCATAATGTTAAATACCTTATAAAATAATATAGTAGTGTTGGATACTCCTTCTTTGTGTTTTAGGGGAAATCAAAAGTGGCCAAGTGCCAACGTTTCTAACTGCAGCCTTCCTTCCGACTATGCCTGAGGGGAAAAGCACTCTGCCCAAAATAATGAGGGGGGTGACATATGCTGTCTGTCAATGGGAAGTCACAGCAACACCAGATGCTAATGTGATATTGGCTTGTCACTACAGGATGTCTAGCAGAATGACAAGCTAACCTTTAGAGATGACAATCAATTATTGTTATTGTTGTTGCTTATACACTATATATATATATATATATATATATATATATATATATATATATATATATATATATATATATATATATATATATATATATATACTGCCAGCCAACTTGACACAACTGTGGGGAGCATGAAAGTCAACATGGACCAGCATCCCCTTGGAACGCTTTTGGCACATGGTAGAGTCCATGCCCTGATGAATTGATCCTGTTCTGAGGCCAAAAGGGGGGGGGGGTTCTTTAGGTGTTCTTATTCTTCATTTTTATAACTGTAAGGGCACCATAGCCATAGCTCCATAGAACCCCCACACACACACAGACACAGACACAGACACACACACACACACACCTGCTTAATCAATCTACCTTAGAGTGGACACTGGACAGCCACACAGGGATTAACTGAACCTCACCCTGGCTGGCTGGCTGGCTGTCGACTCCGTGACCTGAATCTCATTTAGAAACAACTACCATATGGACACTGAGTCACTGACCAGAGCATGTAAAATAACTGAGGCATTGATAGATTTACAAATTCCTTAGCAACTGTCTGGAAACAGAAGCCCTGTTTATACCTGCCGCCAAAATGCATCCTTGGTCCTGATCTTTTCCACATTCTGATTGTGCCCACATTTTCAGATTTGCATCTAAACATGGTATTAAAATGTTTCTCTTATCTGTTCACTGTGCCCACACTGTGACCAGATTTCCAGGTCCCTCCCTGTATGAAAATTATTTGACACACATTCTTTAAAAATAATATTCCTTTTTAAAATGTTAAGTCACATATTGATGTGATAGTTAAATGGTGGCACTTTGTCAAGGATTTTACAAGGCGGGAAAATGATGATTAACCGGTTTCACTGTCCAGATCCGTCTACATTTGTAAGATATCCAGACACAATGTGTGCCTGACTATCTCCGGAGTTGGTCGGGAGGGTTTGATCAGAATCAGATCAGAATCTGTTTTTTGATCGTCAACACTTGTCTACAAATGTGGGCCAAATCAGAATGAAGACACAATCAGGACAAAGACATATGTTAGCACCAGGAATAAATGATGAGTAATGAGTTGTAATTCTAATGCAGCACCAAGGGAGAAGCAGTTGACCTGGGTCTCTCTGTGAGGTTAAATCATTTACTTCAGTGAAACTCTAATTAATGGACAATCAATGGACAAGAAGGAGAGGAGGTAGAGGGGAGCATGAGTGGAGAAGGGGGGTAGAGGGGAGTATGAGTGGAGGAGAAGGGAGGTAGAGGGGAGTATGAGTGGAGAAGGGGGGTAGAGGGGAGTATGAGTGGAGAAGTGGGGTAGAGGGGAGTATGAGTGGAGAAGGGGGTAGAGGGGAGTATGAGTGGAGAAGGGGGTAGAGGGGAGTATTAGTGGAGGAGAAGGGGGGTAGAGGGGAGTATGAGTGGAGAAGGGGGTAGAGGGGAGTATGAGTGGAGAAGGGAGGTAGAGAGGAGTATGAGTGGAGAAGAGGGGTAGAGGGGAGTATGAGTGGAGAAGGGAGGTAGAGGGGAGTATGAGTGGAGAAGGGGGGTAGAGGGGAGTATGAGTGGAGAAGGGAGGTAGAGGGGAGTATGAGTGGAGGAGAAGGGGGTAGAGGGGAGTATGAGTGGAGAGAAGGGGGTAGAGGGGAGTATGAGTGGAGGAGAAGGGGGGTAGAGGGGAGTATGAGTGGAGAAGGGAGGTAGAGGGGAGTATGAGTGGAGAAGGGAGGTAGAGGGGAGTATGAGTGGAGAAGGGAGGTAGAGGGGAGTATGAGTGGAGGAGAAGGGGGGTAGAGGGGAGTATGAGTGGAGAAGGGAGGTAGAGGGGAGTATGAGTGGAGGAGAAGGGGGTAGAGGGGAGTATGAGTGGAGAAGGGAGGTAGAGGGGAGTATGAGTGGAGAAGGGAGGTAGAGGGGAGTATGAGTGGAGAAGGGAGGTAGAGGGGAGTATGAGTGGAGGAGAAGAGGGTAGAGGGGAGTATGAGTGGAGAAGGGAGGTAGAGGGGAGTATGAGTGGAGAAGGGGGGTAGAGGGGAGTATGAGTGGAGAAGGGAGGTAGGGGGAGTATGAGGGAGGAGAAGGGGGTAGAGGGGAGTATGAGTGGAGAAGGGGGTAGAGGGGAGTATGAGTGGAGAAGGGGGTAGAGGGGAGTATGAGTGGAGAAGGGAGGTAGAGAGGTGTATGAGGGTGGAGAAGAGGGATAGAGGGGAGTATGAGTGAAGAAAGGGAGGTAGAGGGGAGTATGAGTGGAGAAGGGGGTAGAGGGGAGTATGAGTGGAGAAGGGCGGTAGAGGGGAGTATGAGTGGAGAAGGGGGGTAGAGGGGAGTATGAGTGGAGGAGAAGGGAGGTAGAGGGGAGTATGAGTGGAGGAGAAGGGGGTAGAGGGGAGTATGAGTGGAGAAGGGAGGGGAGTATAGAGGGGAGTATGAGTGGAGAAGGGGGGAGAAGGGGGTAGAGGGGAGTATGAGTGGAGAAGGGGGTAGAGGGGAGTATGAGTGGAGAAGGGGGTAGAGGGGAGTATGAGTGGAGAAGGGAGGTAGAGAGGAGTATGAGTGGAGAAGAGGGATAGAGGGGAGTATGAGTGGAGAAGGGAGGTAGAGGGGAGTATGAGTGGAGAAGGGGGTAGAGGGGAGTATGAGTGGAGAAGGGAGGTAGAGGGGAGTATGAGTGGAGAAGGGGGGTAGAGGGGAGTATGAGTGGAGAAGGGAGGTAGAGGGGAGTATGAGTGGAGGAGAAGGGGGGTAGAGGGGAGTATGAGTGGAGAAGGAGGTAGAGGGGAGTATGAGTGGAGGAGAAGGGGGTAGAGGGGAGTATGAGTGGAGGAGAAGGGGGTAGAGGGGAGTATGAGTGGAGAAGGGGGGTAGAGGGGAGTATGAGTGGAGAAGGGAGGTAGAGGGGAGTATGAGTGGAGAAGGGAGGTAGAGGGGAGTATGAGTGGAGAAGGGAGGTAGAGGGGAGTATGAGTGGAGAAGGGAGGTAGAGGGGAGTATGAGTGGAGGAGAGGGGGGGTAGAGGGGAGTAGAGTGGGGAAGGGGGGTAGAGGGGAGTATGAGTGGAGGAGAAGGGGGGTAGAGGGGAGTATGAGTGGAGAAGGGAGGTAGAGGGGAGTATGAGTGGAGGAGAAGGGGGGTAGAGGGGAGTATGAGTGGAGGAGAAGGGGGGTAGAGGGGAGTATGAGTGGAGAAGGGGGGTAGATGGGAGTATGAGTGGAGGAGAAGGGGGGTAGAGGGGAGTATGAGTGGAGGAGAAGGGGGGTAGAGGGGAGTATGAGTGGAGAAGGGAGGTAGGGGGAGAATGAGTGGAGGAGAAGGGGGGTAGAGGGGAGTATGGGTGGAGAAGGGGGTAGAGGGGAGTATGAGTGGAGAAGGGAGGTAGAGGGGAGTATGAGTGGAGGAGAAGGGGGGTAGAGGGAAGTGGGGCATTTGGGAGTAGAGGGTGGTAGAGGAATGAGAGGGAGGTAGAGGGGGAAGTGGGGATATGGGGGGAGAGTTATTTCAGGGGATCTAATCTAAGAGTTATGAATGATTTAATGGAATGATGAGATGACTGGAATGACAATATAGGATGACACAAAGCAGAAGCCAGGTAGGTGTCTTAAATATCATGTGTTAGCTCTTTCTGAGTTTGCTAAACACAAATACAGGATTTGGACACATTTAAAGATTAATAAGATTTAGATCACCTTATTAATCAATTGTACACAAGGTCCAACTGAAGTTTGACATCCACTTTATCCCAGCGCCTTAAAAAGACACACAGAGGACTGAATGGTAACTTGTCAGTGTGGTGACTGATGAATTCAGATGAAAACATAGTTGTGTTAAAGTCCTCAAATTAAAGTGATTTATCCTAACCCTCTTCTTTTCCTCTTCCCCCCAATCAGCCCCTCTGTCTTTAATTAGTACCAGGGGAAAGAGAGAATGAGGGACCGATGGATGATTGGCCTGTCAGTTTCTCTTTCATTATTTATCTACAGTATCTATCTGAGGTGACACGCTGTGTCCCAAATGGCACCCTATTCCCTTTATAGTGCACTACTTTAGGGCTCATAGAGTTCTGGTCAAAAGTAGTGCACTATGTAGGGAATAAGGTGCCATTTGGGATACAACCCTGGTGTATAATACCTACTAATTAGACGGCAGCATACTGCCACTCGTCATTTGGCTATGACTGGTGGGAATGCAAATATTAGTAGCTGTGATTTTAAAGTGTGAAGCATCACTTCTCCCTGATGATGGAACATATTTTCTTCAATCTATATTTTGCTACCGTGTTGCTGCTGCCCACAGATGCAGAGGAATGTGATGTGAATTAAAAGGGACAAATGTTGTATAGCGAAGGTGAAAGTGAGAATCAGAGGCAGTGGTGTAGTGGTGTCTGGAGAAGTGGGTATACTCTAAATGTTGTATAGCGAAGGTGAAAGTGAGAATCAGAGGCAGTGGTGCAGTGGTGTCTGGAGAAGGGGGTATACTCTAAATGTTTTATAGCGAAGGGGTATACAAATGTTGTATAGCGAAGGTGAAAGTGAGAATCAGAGGCAGTGGTGTAGTGGTGTCTGGAGAAGGGGGTATACTCTAAATGTTTTTTACATTTTTCCAAATGGCCTGAAGGAACGGCTCCCTGTGTGAAACATTTTGTGAGAAACAGTGACAATGATAAACCCTGTATCGGTCTTTCACAGTCAAGCCAAGCCAAGCTGAACTGTGCAAGTGGGCTAACAGTAGGCCTACTGAAACAGATAAATTAGTCACACTTTTTTTGTAGAAAAACAACAAAACAGAATTTTCGAAGTCCACAACAATATGGTTCAACCTTTATTTAACTAGGCAAGACAGTTAAGAACAAAATCTTATTTACAATGACAGCCAACCAGGGAACAGTGGGTAAACTGCCTTGATCAGGGGCAGAACGGCAGATTTTTACCTTGTCAGCTTGGGGACTTCAATCCAGCAACCTTTCGGTTACTGGCCCAACGCTCTAACCACTAAGCTACCTGCCACCCCAAAGAGTAGTTTCCTGACTGGGAATTGAACACGAGCCGTGGCGTTGAGCGTGCCGTATCCTAACCACTAGCTTTTGAGGTCTGGGAAAAACCTTTGAAATGTTGTGCAGGCACCTAGCACTCTTGTTTGGTTAGCAGTGTTTATGTAGCACATGAGATTAATGGATTAATGTAAATAATCATGATATAATTCTGCCAGTTAAGCATAGACTACTTGGTAGCTAATTAACATGTAATTAAAGTTCTGGGGAAGACCTTTCCATCTACCAGAATATGGTTAGGTCTATCATTAGCATTGCTATATTTTTCCTGATCCTTACTTGTTTGAAACATGGATGCTTTACTTCATATTACAAGGCAAGTCTTACCTTGCTTCAAAGTAGCCTATAGCCAAAATCCCACCATTGAAATGTGAAGGCAATTTATTTTAAAGACTTACATGCGTTCTCCAGGTTCTAAAGTTTTTCTTTCACTGTCGAGCAGCCAGAGGTATTATTGAAGCAACGATAGTCAGTAGGTCTCCCCTCTATTTTTTTTTTCACCTTTATTTAACCAGGTAGGCCAGTTGAGAACAAGTTCTCATTTACAACTGCGACCTGGCCAAGATAAAGCAACGGGTGGGTGCTGCTATGATGACCAGTGAGCTGAGATAAGGCGGGGCTTTACATAGCAAGCAAAGACTTATAGATGACCTGGAGCCAGTGGGTTTGGCGACGAATATGAAGTGAGGGCCAGCCGACGTGAGCATACAGGTCGCAGTGGTGGGTAGTATTTGGTGCTTTGCTGACAAAACAGATGGCACTGTGATAGACTGCATCCAATTTGCTGAGTAGAGTGTTGGAGGCTATTTTGTAAATGACATCACGAAGTCAAGGATCGGTAGGATAGTCAGTTTTACAACGGTATGTTTGGCAGCATGAGTGAAGGAGGCTTTGTTGTGAAATAGGAAGCCGATTCTAGATTTAATTTTGAATTGGAGATGCTTAATGTGAGTCTGGAAGGAGAGGTTACAGTCTAACCAGACACCTAGGTATTTGTAGTTGTCCACATATTCTAAGTCAGAACTGTCCAGAGTAGTGATGCTGGACGGGCGGGCAGGTGCGGGTAGCGATCAGTTGAAGAGCATGCATTTAGTTTTACTTGCATTTAAGAGCAGTTGGAGGCCACGGAAGGAGAGTTGTATGGCATTGAAGCTCATCTGGAGGTTAGTTAACACAGTGTCCAAAGAAGGGCCAGTATACAGAATGGTGTCGTCTGCGTAGAGGTGTATCAGAGAATCACCAGCAGAATCACCAACATCTCTAACGGATATTTCCATCTCTGTACATGAAGCCGCTTGTATGTGCAGTAGAACAGTGTTTTCCCGCAAATTGTATTTTGGAACATTTATGTGCATATTGCTGCACGGAAAATGTGAAGAAACAATAGTTGATTAGCCCCATTAGTTAATATGGCGTATACCTCCACTACATAACTTTGATATGCATTGTGGGGAGTATATGCAATGCCCACTGAAAAATAAGCGGGTACATGGCGTATACCTGCGTACAGGGTTGGGGAGTAATCGATTACATGTAATCAGTTAAATGTAATCAGATTTTTGTTTTGTTTTACGTTAACTGTAATCAGTTACGTTGCCAGCAAAATCTTGTAATCAGATTACAAATTATTTTGAAAAACTAGATGATTACTTACTACTTAAAAATGTAGAAAAAATATATATTATGACACCTTTCTGCTTTCTCAATTAAAAGAAAGTTTAAGTTTGTTCCACCTGAGCGAGTCACAAGACAGAGACCACTATGATAACACACCAAATGCATTTGATGGATATTTTTTGTCTTCTTCTAATGCCTCTTAAGGGAGAAAGTAATCAGATTACATTACTGAGTTTGGATATCCAAACATTACGTTACTGATTACAATTTTGGACAGGTAACTAGTAACTGTAACGGATTGCATTTAGAAAGTAACTTACCCAACTCTGGCTGTGTGTACCCTCCACTACACCACTGCTCAGAGGTGAGGGTCAATGAAAGTGTTGTTTGAACAAACACACAGACACAAACACACAGACACATACACACAGACACACACACACACGAACAAACACATACACATATACATACACACACTCTCTCTCCTACCTGTCCGTTCTTTTTCAGGTCAGCCCACATGCTGGTCCCATCTCCGCCCCTCATCAGAACATGGTAGGTGAAGAAGTAGATACCAGGTAGAGGACAGGTGAACTTCCCAGTACTTGGCTCATAGTAGTTCCCTACATTGGTTACCACATCATCAAACTTCAACACCTCGCTGCCCTCGTGCTGTTTCCTTAGCCCTGCATAAAAGGCGATTTTGGGGCTGTAGGAGGGGAAGTAACCGTTAGGTCCAGGGCCAAGAGGCCCCTGTGGCCCTGGCTTGCCTGATTCCCCAGGGGGTCCTCGGGCGCCTGGAGGACCAGGGATCCCAGGGACCCCGCGGTACCCTGTTTTCTTCCGCCCGGGATATTCCGGTTGAGGGGACATGGCTGTCAGCTCCTGGCCTGGTTGGGCAGTACTATATGTGTCGCAGACCATTCTGCAGCTTCCCAGCATCTCATAATGGGTCCCCTCACCGCCACTTCCTTGGCTAGCTCCTCCCCCTTTCATGGTGTGAACCAATAGGGGGATGGCTATCAGGAGGAGTAGAACCATGGCCACGCCCATGGCGGCTCCAATGGCACGCTTCCGACGGCTGAACCGAGAAGCGGCCAGGGTCAGAAAGTCCTCCTCCCCCTTAGACGGAATAGTGCCGGATGCCAGGGTGGACTATAGATACACAGAATAGGAAAGACTGGAAGGAAGGTATGGAGAGGTTTGGTTGCTGTATGTCTGTGGTGCTCTCAGACTAGGTCAACAGGTGTCAGCAGCCAAGAGAGAAGGGTCCGTTGAGACAACATGAGTAGAATGTGGGAGAGAAAAGGAAGATGGCAGAAGGAGAGAAGGGAAGAGAGGAACAACAGGAGAGAGGGGGATGATGAAGGGAAATGGATGGGGAGGGAGCAGGATTTCACTCTTTAAAACCTGCAGTCAGTGTTCAGACAACTCTATGTTGTGGTTTAAAACCTGCAGTCAGTGTTCAGACAACTCTATGTTGTGGTTTAAAACCTGCAGTCAGTGTTCAGACAACTCTATGTTGAGGTTTAAAACCTGCAGTCAGTGTTCAGACAACTCTATGTTGAGGTTTAAAACCTGCAGTCAGTGTTCAGACAACTCTATGTTGAGGTTTAAAACCTGCAGTCAGTGTTCAGACAACTCTATGTTGTGGTTTAAAACCTGCAGTCAGTGTTCAGACAACTCTATGTTGTGGTTTAAAACCTGCAGTCAGTGTTCAGACAACTCTATGTTGAGGTTTAAAACCTGCAGTCAGTGTTCAGACAACTCTATGTTGAGGTTTAAAACCTGCAGTCAGTGTTCAGACAACTCTATGTTGAGGTTTAAAACCTGCAGTCAGTGTTCAGACAACTCTATGTTGTAGTTGACATAGTTCATTTCATTTAAACTCTTTCACCTTTTGTCCTGCTCTTGTCTTCCAGAGTTCTTCTTGTCTTCGCTTTGATCAAATTCCTCCTATTTTCTGCT
This sequence comes from Oncorhynchus keta, assembly GCF_023373465.1. Lineage (NCBI taxonomy): Eukaryota > Metazoa > Chordata > Actinopteri > Salmoniformes > Salmonidae > Oncorhynchus > Oncorhynchus keta. Next base: position 13,684,638 of record NC_068448.1, on the reverse strand, counting down.
CATCAAACATCAAACAAACTCAGGCCAAGAGAACGTACAATAGTGAACTTATGTTATCAGAATTTACCAAGAGATCGCTGATTCGACTTCAACTGCCAATTCAGCTAATTATGTACAGTAGACGGTATAATTTTTTTGTCAGTCTCTTCAACAAACCACTTGTGCTTTTCTAAGGGCTCCCCTTATGAATGACAGAAACTCAGCTAACAGAGGTGTCTCTCCGCTGAATACAGCATGACTGAGAGAACAAATAACAGAAGGAATAGAAGGGAAAAGAAATTCGATATGTTCAGAGTTGCCTTCCTGTCAGAATCATTTTAGTCCTGTGTGTTTCTAGGGTGGTAGCAGTATTACAGGGTGTCCAGAGCTAGATGGAGGGTGCTGGGGCAGGAAACCAATCAAATCTTTATTTTGTGGTCTAAGGTGTATTCCTCTCTTCATGGAGAGTCTGTGGAAAGATGAAGAATTAAACAAATACATTCATATACTGGATCTCTTGATTGCGCTTTTTTCTATTATCCTGTCCCATGAATATAATTAAAAACTAAACTGTTTTAAGTGAGAAGCAGGGATTGGTCTGAAGCCAAAAAATAAAGGAAATTCACATGACCACCACAATGCCTAATCATGCTCTACTTAGTTACAGATCAAATGCTCATTGAGGCTTGAAACTGACAACTCTAATTTAAAACAACTGGTAATTTCTACAAGGAGGACATGGTTTATTTTTTATGTCCTCTTTTCAGATGTTATAAGAAAAATGCAATTATTTAAAATGCTTATCAGGTCTTACTGGGTAAAAATCCAATAATCTGACAAATGTGGTTTTATATTCATCCCTAGGAATCCCTGAATATTTAATTTAGTACAATTTTCTATTGGAATTGAATTCATTTCCATTTGTCAAGTAATAGTACTTATTAAATACTTATGTATCTAATTATTATTAGCTTATAGGTAGCCTACAGTATTTATATTCGTTTTATCATCACTGTTAAAACATTTCTCTCTCCAAAATAAATCTGGGAAATCACAAAAACGAAAAGCATGCATTGCACAGTCATTTTACTCACCCTGTCTTCCTATTATAGTGGAACTAAAGTCAAGTAGATTTCTCCATCAGGCGTCTGAGACTCGAGTATATCCAGGTACGAATCTTCCAACAGACACTACGAGGAACTTCGCGTGCCAAATGAATAGCCGAGAGACGCGCGCACTTTTTAAGCAGGAGATGCCCGGGAAGCGAGGAGACAGAATAAGTAATCACTTTTTCTCACCACCACCTGTACGGTAATATCCCCTTTCAACAGTTTCAACTGGCTTCTATAGTCACAAAGTCAGATTCCACAGCCACAAAGTCAAACTTGGTCTTTATTTAAGGTTAGAGTTAGGCATACGTTTAGCAGTGAAGTTTAGGGTTAGGTTTAAAATTATATATTAAGAAGATCAATTGTAGAAAAGGGCGGGGTTTATGACTTTGTGGCTATAGAAGCTAGTGATGACCTGTTTCGACTGAGGTCAGTCCAGCTAAGGAACTATGAAGTCCAACATGGATTTCAAGAAATTAGGGAAATAACCAACCTGAACTTGCTAGAAATGTAGCCTAACATTTAGTTTGTTTTGCCCTTGTTAGCTTGTTGTAGTCCAAGTATCTGTTGAGCAGCCTCGGGTTTGTAAAAACCAAATTACTTTAAGGGACTGATTTTTCCGTCTTCAAAAATCTCCCACTCCCTCTGCATGTAGCCTACAACACCTGTAAAATCCCCCCTCTCTCTGTCTCTGTCCTTAGGTTTTTGATAGCAGTCATTTTGTTACAAAATATAGTTCTGAGTCTAATTGGGTTCAGGGGGAAAGTAAAAATAATCATATATTTTCAAAAGTACACAAAAGAGATGGTAGGAATGGCAATGGTTATATTTTCACCTATTTTCAATAGTCTGACTCATCTTTAGAGAAACTGCATTGAGCACACATTTCTTTTTAAATACTAAATTAAATTATAATAATTGAACCAACTTCAGTCAATTAGTTGTTAAATAAACATCGACAAAATACACTAATGGGTCAAAACAGATAGGGTTAACTTAGACTGTTGACAACATGCAAACTATATTGTGTTGCAAAATGTTTATTGAAAACATAAATACCCCACTGGGCACACACTGGTTGAATCCACATCAGTTCAATGAAATGACGTTGAACCAACGTGGAATAGACGTTGAATTGACATCTGCGCCCAGTAGAACATTTGCACAATGAGCACTTGTTGTCTCTCAAATACATTGTTACAGTTGTTGGTTAGCAAGCTTGCGAATTTGAGCCATTTTAGCATAGACGTGACATCAGTCAAACACCTCAAAACAAGACATGGTATCAATAACAAGATACAAACGAGTTGATACGAGTCACCTACGATGCCCCACAAGGCAGCTTCTTGTCATTGTTACTATCTATCTGACCGTTCAGAATCATAACAACGCACATCTTCCGGCCACATCGATGTGCACACATTATTTTCATGACGTTGCCAGGCAACCCATCTAAAGAGTTGGAAGGAGGGAGAAATAAGGCAAGGGTGACTAAGAACAATTGTTGTAGTACGTATGGGTTTGGAATGGAGAGATGACACAAAATGTTCCCTAGACTATTGCCTGCGTGACACACACACATAGACACGTGTAGATTATCGTCTGTCTGTGAACCGTTATTTTTCTCTTACACACACACACACACACACACACACACACACACACACACACACACACACACACACACACACACACACACACACACACACACACACACACACACACACACACACACACACACACACACACACAAAGTTCACTGTTTCTGTGCTCCCTACTTTTTATAGACATGTATTATTATAGTAATATAATAATAGATAGTAAAATAAATAACTTAAAATAATTTAAATTATAGTAATTTACAGTAAATGCATCTTAATTGCCCAATTAATTTACTGTTGTGGTCAAAACGGTAGGAGCATATTATTATATATTTGTTTTACTTGTATGCATTATCTTTGAGGTTTTAGTATATATAATGGCCATCAATGATTCTAATAAGGTGTTTAAAATGCAGGTTTTAGCTCCGTATCCTCTGAGAGTTGAGTCATCTCTCTCCATGACAGGCTTAATCACACATCTGCATGTTTAATGTTTAATGGCTGAGGTGGGAGGCTTTAGGGGAATACATATTGATGATGACTTTGTCATCAATTGCCTCTCCTACCTCTCACTTTCTCTCTCTTTCTCCCTCGCTCCTTAGATATGACCACTGTCAAGGGAGTGGGGGAGATAGTCCATCAGAGAAAGAGAGAAAAAAGATGATGCCTAATGAGGGTTGAGCTTTTGTGCATTTAGCCTAGTGAATATATCAAAGTCTATGAAGTATGACAACGTGAGACTAGGTTAATGGGGAACGTGAAGAGAAGGAAAAGGTTGGGTTTGGGGCTGAGCTGGAGTAGGCTTCTAGAGCCTCATGGGGTTCTCTTTCAGGACTTTACAAGTGCAGTCCTATCCTGTCCGTGTGTTGTCTTAAATGGTGTGTCAGTCTCACTTTGTGGCTGGTCAGTCTGTCAGTATCATTATTAGAATTATTAGAACACTAGAACATAACAGAACACTCATCAGAGCTCTAGAAGCAGCCTCACCGTCGACCGGACGACAGATCATCAGGGCCCGCAGTCAGAGGAAATATAGGCCGAATTTGATTTTTAGTGGCTGTTAAAATATTACTGAGCTGATTAATATTAAAATATGTGCATGTCTCTGAGCTATCTGTCTCTCTCTCTCTCACTCCCTCCTTCCACCTATCTACCTCTCTTTTGATTATTTCTCTCTCTCTTTCTCTCCCTCCCTCCTCCTCTCTCTCTCTCTCTCTCTCTCATTGCTCTCTCTCTCTCTCCGTTTCGGTCTCTCTCTTTCTCTCTCTCTTTCCTTTTCGGTCTCTCTCTCTTTCTCTCTCTCCGTTTCGGTCTCTCCCTCTTGTTTCTTCCCTCTTTCCCTCCTGGTTTGTCCAGATATCTCTTGCTTCCCCCCTCTTCCTCCACTCCAAGCTCGGAGACATGGTCAGGCATACATTCAATTTACTGTAGCTAGGGCCGGGAGACTTATTTTGAATTGTTTGTTTAAGGTGCCTCATATATCGCGGTGCAACAAGGATAAATCTCTCTCTGTCTCTCTCTTTCTCTTGCCGTTAATTCAGACTCTGTCGTTTTTCTCCTCTCTGTGTAAAGAGAAAGAACAGGTACTTATTTATGGTCATGTAACTCATGGAATATTTATTGCATTTGTCTGTGCGTGCTTTGTTGTATACGCTATCGCATTGCGCTTTGTGTTCAGCCATTGTCAGAATTCAAGGCTCATTTAAGATTTAATTGAAGATGATTTCAGAACCTCAAAGAATCAGGACCTGTGTGTTCTTCCATTAGACAAATAAACATAGACTTTGATGATACAGTATGAAGTAGATTTTAGTGAGAACATTGATATATAAATACGTAAGATAGGCATCACTGTGAGCTCCAGCCAGAGGGATGTACGGATAGTGTTGGGGAGATGCCGAAGGATAACATTGGTAGGATGGTTGTTGAATCCCCTAGAGGCAGGTTCACAGTCTGATGATGTCTGATGGCCACCATTGCTACTCCCAGTGGTCCCACTCCTCAGCTACCCACAGCTAGACTCACACTACAACAGATCCTACTATCAAATCCCTATCCACTGTCAGTGGGGATATATATCTATGTGTAAATCAATGTAAATCAATGTAGAGGTCCTTAGGATTTCGAAGATACCCAGCCTTCAACAGGGTTGTTTAGGGGCAGGCCAGAACGACGCACACACACACCACACATACTGTACACCAAACGACAGACAGGAGAGAGTTATTACTCAATATAACGATTGTGGGAGCGGGGATGAGAGATAAACAGTGAACGAGGGGAATCTATTTGACAAATGGTTAGTGACAAAAGAAAGAAAGAACAAATTCGTAAGACAGGAAAAGGGAATTGAGGGCGTTTATTTTTAAATGCAGCCCATCTCCATTTGTGTGAAGGTATACACTTGAGTGCACAGTGTGTGTGTGTATACAACATGGTGGTGCTGTGCAGTTCCATTAGGCTCTGATTAGGAGGCCTGATCCAGAGTGACAGTGTACAGATTGAGTTGCACAGCAACTCTCATTCTCCCTATTAATAATAAAAGATACACATTGCTCTCTCTCTCTCTCCGTTTCGGTCTCTCTCTTTCTCTCTCTCTTTCCTTTTCGGTCTCTCTCTCTTTCTCTCTCTCCGTTTCGGTCTCTCCCTCTTCTTTCTTCCCTCTTTCCCTCCTGGTTTGTCCAGATATCTCTTGCTTCCCCCCTCTTCCTCCACTCCAAGCTCGGAGACATGGTCAGGCATACTGAGAGAAGTTCTACTCTCTCTCTGCAATTCTCTCTTTAAGTCCACTTCATTTAGTGATTAAACAAAACACAACCTTTCATTTCCTATTCCAATTGCTTAAGCGATAGTAGCTGAACTCTCCCTGAATGTGACATTTGTAGTTGGTGGTCATATCCAGGCACATTTTGTTTCTTAAAAAGGTTGGAAAGAACCTTGAGTTAACACTTTACTTACTAAAGCCTGCAGGTAAAATCATTTTTAAGAGGCTCACGACAAGTCTTACAATTCATTATAATAGCATCATACGGAATTATACCTGCAGGCCAGGCTTTAAGTTGGCTGGTATGTTCAGTATATTGTGCCTTGGTTGAAATCATAGATTTGCTTTACACCCACGTTGTCTTTACAAAGAAGTATAATCAATACTTATATTTCTGAACGCTTTGTATTTTGCGTAATTGTTGAGCAAATATTCCCATCAGTTGATCAGATTTCTGCTCATGTTTGATGTACAGTTGAAGTCAGAAGTTTACATACACCTCAGCCAAATATATTTAAACTCAGTTTTCAACCATTTCTGACATTTAATCCAAGTCATTTAATCCTGTTTTAGGTCAGTTAGGATCACCACTTTATTTTAAGAATGTGAAATGTCAGAATAATATTAGAGAGAATTATTTATTTCAGCTTATATTTATTTCATCACATTCCTTGTGGATCAGAAGTTTACATGCACTCAATTAGTATTTGGTAGCATTGCCTTTAAATTGTTTAACTTGGGCCAAACGTTTCGGGTAGCCTTCCACAAGCTTCCCACAATAAGTTGGGTGAATTTTGACCCATTTCTCCTGACAGAGCTGGTGTAATTGAATTTGGTTTGTAGGCCTCCTTCCTTGCACACGCTTTTTCAATTTTGCCCACATATTTTCTATAGGGTTGAGGTCAGGGTTTTGTGATGGCCACTCCAATACCTTGACTTTGTTGTTCTTAAGCCATTTTGCCACAACTTTGGAAGTAAGCTTGGGGTCATTGTCCATTTGGAAGACCCATTTGCGACCAAGCTTTAACTTCCTGACTGATGTCTTGAGATGTTGCTTCAATACAGCCACATAAGTTTCCTACCTCATGATGCCATCTATTTTGATAAGTCCACCAGTCTGTCCTGCAGCAAAGCACCCCCACAACATGATGCTGCCACCCCCGGGCTTCACGGTTGGGATGGTGTTCTTCGGCTTGCAAGCCTCCCCCTTTTTCCTCCAAACATAACAATAGTCATAATGGCCAAACTGTTCTATTTTTGATTCATCAGACGAGAGGACATTTCTCCAAAATGTACAATCTTTGTCCTCATGTGCAGTCTGGCTTTTTTATGGCGGTTTTGAGGCAGTGGTTTCTTCCTTGCTGAGCAGCCTTTCAGGTTGTGTCGATATAGGACTCGTTTTACTGTGGATATAGATACTTTTGTACCCGTTTCCTCCAGCATCTTCACAAGGGATTGATTAGCACTTTTTGCACCAAAGTACGCTCATCTCTAGGAGACAGAACACGTCTCCTTCCTGAGTGGTATGACGGCTGCGTGATCCCATGGTGCTTATACTTGCGTACTATTGTTTGTACAGATGAATGTGGTAGCTTCAGGAGTTTGGAAATTGCTCCCAAGGATGAACCAGACTTGTGGAGGTCTACAATTTTCTTTCTGAGGTCTTGGCTTATTTATTTTGATTTTCCCATGATGTCAAACAAAGAGGCACTTAGAAAATAGCATTTCTTCAGCTAGGCTGGATAAATGTCACCACATGTTTCTTAAGTTTCATTAGTACCCACATCAAAAATCCCAAAGCAAAGTTATACCTCACTTCTGAATTTTTCAAGTTATTACATAAAACCGATCAGAATTACAAAGAATGCCAAAGTCGGAAAATGTTTTTCCAGGGTGTGATGTAAAATGGAGAACATTTAAGTCATTTAGCAGACGCTCTCATCCAGAGCGACTTACAAATTGGTGCATTCACCTTATGACATCCAGTAGAACAGTCACTTTACAATAGTGCATCTAAATCTTAAGGGGGGTGAGAAGGATTACTTATCCTATCCTAGGTATTCCTTAAAGAGGTGGGGTTTCAGGTGTCTCCGGAAGGTGGTGATTGACTCCGCTGTCCTGGCATCATGAGGGAGTTTGTTCCACCATTGGGGGGCCAGAGCAACGAACAGTTTTGACTGGGCTGAGCGGGAACTGTACTTCCTCAGTGGTAGGGAGGCGAGCAGGCCAGAGGTGGATGAACGCAGTGCCCTTGTTTGGGTGTAGGGCCTGATCAGAGCCTGGAGGTACTGAGGTGCCGTTCCCCTCACAGCTCCGTAGGCAAGCACCATGGTCTTGTAGCGGATGCGAGCTTCAACTGGAAGCCAGTGGAGAGAGCGGAGGAGCGGGGTGACGTGAGAGAACTTGGGAAGGTTGAACACCAGACGGGCTGCGGCGTTCTGGATGAGTTGTAGGGGTTTAATGGCACAGGCAGGAGCCCAGCCAACAGCGAGTTGCAGTAATCCAGACGGGAGATGACAAGTGCCTGGATTAGGACCTGCGTCGCTTCCTGTGTGAGGCAGGGTCGAACTCTGCGGATGTTGTAGAGCATGAACCTACAGGAACGGGCCACCGCCTTGATGTTAGTTGAGAACGACAGGGTGTTGTCCAGGATCACGCCAAGGTTCTTAGCGCTCTGGGAGGAGGACACAATGGAGTTGTCAACCGTGATGGCGAGATCATGGAACGGGCAGTCCTTCCCCGGGAGGAAGAGCAGCTCCGTCTTGCCGAGGTTCAGCTTGAGGTGGTGATCCGTCATCCACACTGATATGTCTGCCAGACATGCAGAGATGCGATTCGCCACCTGGTCATCAGGACTCGGCAAGAACTCGGCAAGTCAGCCTCTTCCCTATAAATTAAACTCCAACAGAAATAACTTCAAATGTATAACTTCAAATTCAACCAAATTTTGCAAGGATTACTACTGGTTTACATTTAATTTTCAGACAACTTAGAAGCAAATACTTTATGAATGTATTGTTACAAAGCCCTACTAGTCTGCTAACGTTAGCTCTAATGCTAATGTTACACTCTATCAACACCTAGCTTACAGCTACATTAAAGTAAGCCAAAGTTTTGGACATACACAACACCATCTAACTAGTTAGCAAAGAATGTTAGCTATATGCAGTTATCTTTGCCAAAAGGCTAGCCAGTCAGCTAACGTTATCTATTTGGGCCAACTAGCTATTAGCCTAGCGAGCCTAGCCAACCACCATAGTTAGGGTCTGCAAGCTAGAGCCCAACTACTGGAGACCAGCTAGAACACAACTAACACAACACAACACTGCAAGCCCGACCTCACTAATGCTCTTGTGGTTTAATGGAAAGCAATGTTCCAAAATCTAGTGGAAAGCCTTCCCAGAAGAGTGGAGGCTGTTATAGCAGTAATGTTCCAACATCTAGTGGAAAGCCTTCCCAGAAGAGTGGAGGCTGTTATGGCAGCAATGTTCCAACATCTAGTGGAAAGCCTTCCCAGAAGAGTGGAGGCTGTTATGGCAGCAATGTTCCAACATCTAGTGGAAAGCCTTCCCAGAAGAGTGGAGGCTGTTATAGCAGCAATGTTCCAACATCTAGTGGAAAGCCTTCCCAGAAGAGTGGAGGCTGTTATAGCAGCAATGTTCCAACATCTAGTGGAAAGCCTTCCCAGAAGAGTGGAGGCTGTTATAACAGCAATGTTCCAACATCTAGTGGAAAGCCTTCCCAGAAGAGTGGAGGCTGTTATAGCAGCAAAGGGGGACAAAATACATATTAATGCTGATGCTTTTGGAATGAGATGTTCGACAAGCAGGTGTCCACATACCTTTGAGAAAGACCCCACTGAACGATTCAGAACATGACAAATCATATTTATCTTGGTAAAATTTATTTATTATTCAGGAAGTGAAATTGTCCACCCCGCTCTGGGCAAAGTGGGTTGACACCCTATAGTGAGGGTTTGGTCTCAGAAGGAAAAGGAAGGAGATGTGTGTTTTGATTGTTACATTGCTGAAATTGAATGTGTATTGTGTGTTGTTTTTCCTCACTATCTCTATCATTTACAGTAAACAACCTATTATGTTATGCCACCATCTCTATTAACTCTGCCTTAAGCTAGAACCTCAGGTGGATATTTGAAACTGTTCCTCCCTATTGTATTTATCAAGCCAGGGCATAAAGTGTGAATGCTATTTTAATTGGATTCCACAAGCCATGAGTTCCAACTGTGGGTTCCTAATGTGAATGCGGGTGAACTCGGATTCAGAGAAAGGTCTTCATATGTCGAAGATAAGCCCAACATATAGAAGATAAGGTCATCATATAGACGATAAGACCATCATGTTGAAGGCCATCATGTTGAAGATAAGACCATCATGTTGACGAAAAGGCCATCATGTCGAAGATAAGGCCATTATGTCAAAGATAAAGCCATCATGTCACAGAAAAGGCCATCATGTCACAGAAAAGGCCATCATGTAGGAGATAAGGCCATCGTGTAGGAGACAAGGTCATCGTGTAGGAGACAAGGCCATCATGTAGGAGACAAGGCCATCATGTCACAGAAAAGGCCATCATGTAGGAGATAAGGCCATTGTGTAGGAGACAAGGTCATCGTGTAGGAGACAAGGCCATCATGTAGGAGATAAGGCCATTGTGTAGGAGACAAGGTCATCGTGTAGGAGACAAGGCCATCATGTCAAAGAAAAGGCCATCATGTAGGAGACAAGTCCATCATGTCAAAGAAAGGGCCATCATGTAGGAGATAAGGCCATCATGTAGGAGACAAGTCCATCATGTCAAAGAAAGGGCCATCATGTAGGAGATAAGGCCATCATGTAGGAGACAAGTCCATCATGTCAAAGAAAGGGCCATCATGTAGGAGATAAGGCCATCATGTAGGAGACAAGTCCATCATGTCAAAGAAAGGGCCATCATGTAGGAGATAAGGCCATCATGTAGGAGACAAGTCCATCATGTCAAAGAAAGGGCCATCATGTAGGCGATAAGGCCAACATTTTGGTTACATGTGAATCATCGAGCTGCTCCACTGGGAGCGTAGCAGTAGCAGGGTTAGTGATTAAAACAAATTTTTTATGTATGTTTATGTTAAAACAACCAATCTATAGCATTCCAGTAGCCTAAAACTGATATTTCTGATTCCTCCCCATTGTTTAGTGAAAGACATCAATGTATGGCAGTCAAGAAATTTGAGCCTTTTCTGACAATGTTTTGATGTCAACCAAAATGCAAAGAATTGCAGTATGGATCTTTCTGCTTTATCCCTTTATGTGTAGGTGAAAGGCAGCAAACATATGGCTTCTCCCCTATGCATAGGATACATTTTCGGGCAAGTGATCGTAGTAACAGGATAAAGATGCACTATTGTAAAGTGACTGTTCCACTGGATGTCATAAGGTGAATGCACCAATTTGTAAGTCGCTCTGGATAAGGCCTGCTAAATGACTTAAATGTAAATGTAAATGTAATGTAGAGATAAGGCCATCATGTAGGAGATAAGGCCATCATGTAGGCGATAAGGCCATAATGTAGGAGATAAGGCCATCATGTAGGAGATAAGGCCATCATGTAGGCGATAAGGCCATCATGTAGGAGATAAGGCCATCATGTAGTCGATAAGGCCATCATGTAGGAGATAAGGCCATCATGTAGGAGACAAGTCCATCATGTCAAAGAAAGGGCCATCATGTAGGCGATAAGGCCATAATGTAGGAGATAAGGCCATCATGTAGGAGATAAGGCCATCATGTAGGCGATAAGGCCATCATGTAGGAGATAAGACCATCATGTAGGAGATAAGGCCATCATGTAGGCGATAAGGCCATAATGTAGGAGATAAGACCATCATGTAGGAGATACGGCCATCATGTAGGCGATAAGGCCATCATGTAGGAGATAAGACCATCATGTAGGAGATACGGCCATCATGTAGGCGATAAGGCCATCATGTAGGAGATAAGACCATCATGTAGGAGATACGGCCATCATGTAGGCGATAAGGCCATCATGTAGGCGATAAGGCCATCATGTAGGAGATAAGGCCATAATGTAGGAGATAAGGCCATAATGTAGGAGATAAGGCCATCATGTAGGCGATAAGGCCATAATGTAGGAGATAAGACCATCATGTAGGAGGTAAGGCCATAATGTAGGAGATAAGGCAGAGATGAAACCCAGCAATAGAGCCATTTTAACTCTTCCCACATAATGTGTTGCCCTTTATGTGTTGTATATGATGTTTAGAGAGAGGAAGGGGGAGCAGACAAGGGGAACTTTATAGTGTGATCAGAAAATCCTCCTAGCATGTTGGATGGAAACAAACAGAGACAGACAGAAATCCACCTGCACCTCACACCGCCACAAGCAAGCCTGAGGGAGGGAGTGAGGGAGGGAGGGGGGGAGGGAGGGAGGGAGGGGAAAAACAGTCAAAAGCAATACAGAGAAATGAAAGGAGACGTGGATTGAGAGGTGGTGTAAATAGCTAGAGGGAAGGATGGGACTTTGTTGTTGGAATAAAAGATAAAAGGATGGGATGTAAGCTTTGGTCTCCAGTGACAGCTGCCAGTACGTATAACACACACACACATTTATAGCTGCCAATAGGTTTAACAGTGTTTGGCAGGAGCACCGATAAACTGACAACCATTCAAATCCACAGCACAGTCCCAAATGACAAAAGACTGATTTATGAATCTGGAAATAAAATTCTATATCTGTGGGTTTGAGTAGAACTCTGTAATCAACAACAGATACACACTATGACCATCTTGCACATCTCAAATGAACACGTCCGTGTCACAATAATGTGTGTTACCACTTTTGTATCTCTACTTTCTCCAAAGCCTTGTTGGTAACATGCTAAGCCATCAAAGGTCATTTCGACACCAGTTAGGGTGTTTGTTTGGTAAAAGCCTGACAGATCAAAGAGCGTGTTGTCAGTTCTAATCCTACATGGGGGAACCTCACAGCCCTCTCCTCTGGGGAGTAGCACACACACACACACACACACACACACACACACACACACACACACACACACACACACACACACACACACACACACACACACACACACACACACACACACACACACACACACACACACACACACACACACACACCTGGGGAGGTGAGGGTGCTTCCTGACATGCTCCTCACTGGGGAGGTTCTGTGTTGTTGCTGCGAGGGTCCTGGAGCTGCAGCATCTGATCCATCTGGTCCAGCTGCGGCTCCAAGCTGTAGACGTAGAGGTCTGCAGGCAGGCAGGTCTCCACCGGGCCCTCCTCCAAATGTCACAGTGACTCACCCTCCTCTGTCTGCTTCCACACATGACACCACGCTATGGAACCTGGCAGCTCTGAAAGCGCTCCACACCAGCTTGCCTTGAGTCCCCCGAACACACCCATGAGTGATACGTGACAGAACACTGTGGCTATTAAGGATGGTATATAAGGATTTCCTATTCTCACAGGACCTCATATTTCGTATGAAATGTAACAAGCCTGTTCTGATTAGGAAGTACAGATTTTAGGCACAGAAAGAGGCAAACCTCTCACATAAATAAATACACAGATATATTCACACAGGTTTGTGCACACTCACGGACACACACAGTCTTTCTCTTTCTCAGAGAGATGCAAAAGGACTTGCTGTGAATCAACTGTAAACAGACAGGTTGATCTGAGATCAGAGTCTGAAATCAATAGAGCCCCCTTTCACACCTAATCCCCCCAACACTTGTGAAGCAATCTGGGGGAGGCTGAGAACTGAAGAGAGGCCTGGGAGAGAGAGAGGGTACTGCAATCTGTAATATCCTCCCCTCTTTACCAACCCATGTGTGACATTCATCATAGAGTTATCCAGAAACCCCAACCGATGTGTGACATTCATCATAGAGTTATCCAGAAACCCCAACCGATGTGTGACATTCATCATAGAGTTATCCAGAAACCCCAACCGATGTGTGACATTCATCATAGAGTTATCCAGAAACCCCAACCGATGTGTGACATTTATCATAGAGTTATCCAGAAACTCCAACCGATGTTACATCTATCATAGAGTTAACTAGAAACCCCAACCGATGTGTTACATTTATCATAGAGTTATCCAGAAACCCCAACCGATGTTACATCTATCATAGAGTTAACTAGAAACTCCAACCGATGTGTTACATTTATCATAGAGTTAACAAGAAACTCCAACCGATGTTACATCTATCATAGAGTTATCCAGAAACCCCAACCGATGTTACATCTATCATAGAGTTAACTAGAAACTCCAACCGATGTGTTACATTTATCATAGAGTTAACTAGAAACCCCAACCGATGTTACATTTATCATAGAGTTATCCAGAAACCCCAACCGATGTGTGACATTCATCATAGAGTTATCCAGAAACCCCAACCGATGTTACATCTATCATAGAGTTAACTATAAACCCCAACCGATGTTACATCTATCATAGAGTTAACTATAAACCCCAACCGATGTTACATCTTTCATAGAGTTATCCAGAAACCCCAACCGATGTTACATTTATCATAGAGTTATCCAGAAACCCCAACCGATGTTACATCTATCATAGAGTTAACTATAAACCCCAACCGATGTTACATCTATCATAGAGTTAACTATAAACCCCAACCGATGTTACATCTTTCATAGAGTTAACTATAAACCCCAACCGATGTTACATCTATCATAGAGTTAACTAGAAACCCCAACCGATGTTATATCTATCATAGAGTTAACTAGAAACCCCAACCGATGTTACATCTATCATAGAGTTAACTATAAACCCCAACCGATGTTACATCTATCATAGAGTTAACTATAAACCCCAACCGATGTTACATCTATCATAGAGTTAACTAGAAACCCCAACCGATGTTACATCTATCATAGAGTTAACTAGAAACCCCAACCGATGTTACATCTATCATAGAGTTATCCAGAAACCCCAACCGATGTTACATCTATCATAGAGTTATCCAGAAACTCCAACCGATGTTACATCTATCATAGAGTTATCCAGAAACCCCAACCGATGTTACATCTATCATAGAGTTATCCAGAAACTCCAACCGATGTTACATCTATCATAGAGTTATCCAGAAACCCCAACCGATGTTACATCTATCATAGAGTTATCCAGAAACTCATACTTTCAGTTTCCTTGTATAACAAACCTCTTTTTACCTCTTGTGTTATTCTCTCTCTCTGTCAATACAATTCAATTCAATTCAATTCAAGGGCTTTATTGGCATGGGAAACATGTGTTAACATTGCCAAAGCAAGTGAGGTAGATAATATATAAAGTGAAATAAACAATAAATGTTAACAGTAAACATTACACATAGAGAAGTTTCAAAACAATAAAGACATTACAAATGTCATATTTGTGTTTTATTATACAGTGTTTTAACAATGTACAAATGGTTAAAGGACACAAGATAAAATAAATAAGCATAAATATGGGTTGTATTTACAATGGTGTTTGTTCTTCACTGGTTGCCCTTTTCTCGTGGCAACAGGTCACAAATCTTGCTGCTGTGATGGCACACTGTGGAATTTCACCCAGTAGATATGGGAGTTCATCAAAATTGGATTTGTTTTGTGGATCTGTGTAATCTGAGGGAAATATGTCTCTCTAATATGGTCATACATTGGGCAGGAGGTTAGGAAGTGCAGCTCAGTTTCCACCTCATTTTGTGGGCAGTGAGCACATAGCCGGTCTTCTCTTGAGAGCCATGTCTGCCTACGGCGGCCTTTCTCTATAGCAAGGCTATGCTCACTATGTCTGTACATAGTCAAAGCTTTCCTTAAGTTTGGGTCAGTCACAGTGGTCAGGTATTCTGCCGCTGTGTACTCTCTGTGTAGGGCCAAATATCATTCTAGTTTGCTCTGTTTTTTTGTTAATTCTTTCCAATGTGTTAAGTAATTATCTTTTTGTTTTCTCATGATTTGGTTGGGTCTAATTGTGCTGTTGTCCTGGGGCTCTGTAGGGTGTGTTTGTGTTTGTGAACAGAGCCCCAGGACCAGCTTGCTTAGGGGACTCTTCTCCAGGTTCATCTCTCTGTAGGTGATGGCTTTGTTATGGAAGGTTTGTGAATCGCTTCCTTTTCGGTGGTTATAGAATTTAACGGCTCTTTTCTGGATTTTGATAATTAGTGGGTATCGGCCTAATTCTGCTCTGCATGCATTATTTGGTGTTCTACGTTGTACACAGAGGTTATTTTTGCAAAATTCTGCGTGCAGAGTCTCAATTTGGTGTTTGTCCCATTTTGTGAAGTCTTGGTTGGTGAGCGGACCCCAGACCTCACAACCATAAAGGGCAATGGGCTCTATGACTGATTCAGGTATTTTTAGCCAAATCCTAATTGGTATGTTGAAATGTATTTTCCTTTTGATGGCATAGAATGCCCTTCTTGCCTTGTCTCTCAGATCTGTCTCTCTCTCTCTCTGTCTTTCTGTCTCTCTCCCTCTGTCTCTCACTCTATCTTTCTTTCTTTCTCTCTTTCTGTCTCTCGCTCGTTCTCTCTTCCTGTCTCTCTCTTTCTGTCTCTCATTTGTAATTCTGTACAGCCTTTGCATTTCTTAT
>NC_068448.1:13541044-13663544 GCF_023373465.1 Oncorhynchus keta | reverse complement strand
TGTATCAGACAGTCTGCCATTTACAATGACAGTTTTATCTGATTCTCAGTCTATCCACATCTACGGATTCATCATTCTAACATTTTTGGAGGAACAGATAGTTGTGTTTCAGCACAAAAGCAGTTTAGTCTAATCAGGGAATGTTGTTACTGTGGGAGGAACCAAATTAATGGGAGGCACTGCAGACAAGTCACTGTCCTTCATATTACCAGAGAAACACTCAGTTTATAAAGCTATTGTAACAGCTTTGTTTAATTGAAACAAGCTTGATTGAGAGGAGAAGGGAACAGCTTAAAGAGGCAGGGATGTGAACACAGGCAGCTGTGGTGTCATTTCATCAACCAGGAGAGAGAAGGGAACAGCTTAAAGAGGCAGGGATGTGAACACAGGCAGCTGTGGTGTCATTTCATCAACCAGGAGAGAGAAGGGAACAGCTTAAAGAGGCAGGGATGTGAACACAGGCAGCTGTGGTGTCATTTCATCAACCAGGAGAGAGAGGGAACAGCTTAAAGAGGCAGGGATGTGAACACAGGCAGCTGTGGTGTCATTTCATCAACCAGGAGAGAGAAGGGAACAGCTTAAAGAGGCAGGGATGTGAACACAGGCAGCTGTGGTGTCATTTCATCAACCAGGAGAGAGAAGGGAGGGTCGCAAAACTTTAATCACATCAGATCAATTATTCATGTTGTGGGTCCTGGTCATACACACTACGTACACACACACCATTCAGGCACACACGCACACACCACGTACACACACACCATTCAGGCACACACGCACACACCACGTACACACACACCATTCAGGCACGCACGCACACACCACGTACACACACACCATTCAGGCACGCACGCACACACCACGTACACACACACCATTCAGGCACACACGCACACACCACGTACACACCATGTACACACCACGCACACACACCATTCAGGCACGCACGCACACACACACACGCACGCACGCACACACGCACACACCACGTACGCACACACCATTCAGGCACGCACGCACACACACACACGCACGCACGCACACACACGCACACACCACGTACGCACACACCATTCAGGCACGCACGCACACACACACACACGCACGCACACACGCACACACCACGTACGCACAAACCATTCAGGCACGCACGCACACACACACACGCACGCACACACGCACACACCACGTACACACACACCATTCAGGCACACACACACACGCACGCACACACCACGTACGCACACACCATTCAGGCACGCACACACACACACACGCACGCACACCCCACGTACGCACACACCATTCAGGCACGCACGCACACACACACACGCACACACCACGTACGCACACACCATTTAGGCACGCACGCACACACACACGCACCACGTACACACACACCATTCAGGCACGCACGCACACACACACACGCACGCACACACACACGCACACACACACGCACGCACACACCATTCAGGCACGCATGCGCATGCACATGCACGCACGCACGCACACACACACACACACACACACACACACACACACACACACACACACACACACACACACACACACACACACACACACACACACACACACACACACACACACACACACACACACACACACACACACACAGACCTGACAGACAGACTGGCGGGCTGGAATGAATAATGCAAGCAGCATTTACACTGGAAAGTCCATCTCTGATCTCTGCTCAGTCTGTTAGAAACATTATGTAACAACAGGGAATGACAAGTAGAGAGAGAGGCAATGTATCAAACAGGATGAGACAAAACCCTCATACTAAACCGGCCAGGTCACACCAGACCCACTGCAGTATTAGACGTTTGTCCTGGCAACAGGGTAAAATACGTTGTAGATGTGTCCTGTAACACCACCACTGCATGTTTTAAATCAGTCTGTTATACACATTACGACAACTGAGGACATATCGCTACAAAATTCATTGCAACTTGGAAGTTATTGCTGTCAAGGGAGAAGGGAGACAACAAAGACAGAGAGAGGTTCTGGGGGAGGGAATAGGACAGAGAGAGGATGATGGGGGTGGAGGGGGGGGTGAAAAGAGGCAGGGAGGGGAAACCAGGGAGGGTGAGACAGATAAAAAATAAAAGTGAAAAGTGTACTTCTTGGCTGCCACCATTTATCGTTAAATCCCTGACAGGCACCTACCATAAGTCACTAAATAATCGCACAGAGATCCCTCATGTCCTCCTCTCTCCTTCCTGATGCCCTTGCTACCACCGCAGTGATAGGTCAAACTACTGTCTGTCGGTAGCGGATTTGCGGATTTGCTTGGTTTTGTCTCTGATTGGTTCATTCCACAGGAGTTGTGTTGGGTCTACTGTACAAGAACAGCTGTGCATTTTGACTTCCTTTTTTCACGGAACCCCTTAAATACGTACTAAAGATCTTGGGTTGAGAATCACCACTGGATGGATGGATAAAAGACGATGGAATATAACAGGACACAGTGTATGTTTCTAACACGGCATCATCGGGTGGTGATCCTGCATTTCAGAGGCCACATTAACTGTATTGACATCTGCATGGGAACGTTCCATTGCATTTGCAATACTCAATTCACCTTTGTCCTCTTCTTAAATTCCATTTAAGTTTCAGATATTTGAGACGCAGGAAGAGTATCCTTCTTTCTGAACATATTTGACATGTTTATATCTACAGTGCTTTCCAAAAGTCTTCATGCCCCTTGACTTATTACATATTTTCTTGTGTTACAACCTGAATTCATAATGGATTTAAAAGTATATATATTCTCACCCATCTACACACAATACCCCATAATGACAAAATCAAAATATGTTTTTAGAAATATTTTCAAATATATAGAAATATCTAATTTCCATAAGTATTCACACCCCTGAGTCAATACTTTGTAGAATCACCTTTGGTGGCGATTACAGCTGTGAGTCCTTTTGGGTAAGTCTCTAAGAGCTTTGCACACCTGGATTCTACAATATTTTACCATTATTCTTTAAAAAATCTTCAAGCTCTGTCAAGTTAATTGTTGATCATTGCTCGGCAGCCATTTTCATGTCTTGCCATAGATATTAAGGCTGTTTTAAGTCAAAACTGTAACTAGGCTACTCAGGAAGTCTTCTTGGTAAGCAACTCCAGGATAGATTTGACTTTGTGTTTTCGGTTATTGTTATTGTGAATTCATTTCCCAGTGTCTGGTGGAAAGCAGAACGAACCAGATTTTTCTGTAGGATTTTGCCTTTGCTTATAGCTGTATTTAAAAAATAAATAAAAAACTAGTCCTTGCTGATGACAAGCATACCCATAACATGATGCAGCCACGGCCATGCTTAAAAATATGAAGAGTGGTACTCAGTGATGTGTTGTGTTGGATTTGCCACAAACATAACACTTTGTATTTATTTCTTTGCTACATTTTTTGCAGTATTATGTTAGTTTGTGCCTTGTTGCAAACAGGATGCATGTTTTGGAATATTTGTATTATGTACAGGCTTCCTTCGTTTTATTCTGTCATTTAGGTTCGTATTGTGGAGTAACTACAATGTTGTTGATCCATCCTCATTTTTCTCATATCACAGCCATTAAACTCTGTAACTGTTTTAAAATCACCATTGGCCTCACGGTGAAATCCCTGAGCAGTTTCCTTCCTCTCAGGCAACTGAGTTAGGAAGGAGACCTGTATATTTGTAGTGACTGGGTGTATTGATACACCATCCAAAGCCAAATAACTTCATCATGCTCAAAGGGATATTCATATATGTTTTTTATTATTACACATCTACCAATCGGTGCCCTTCTTTGCGAGGCATTGAAAAACCTCCCTGGTCCTTGTGGTTGACTGTGCTTGAAATTCACTACTCGATTGAGGGATGTTACAGATAACTGCATGTGTAGGGTACAGAGATGAGGTAGAGTTATTCAAAAATCATGTTAACTAACCACTGTCATTGAACACGTAATGAGTCCATGCAACTTATTATGCAATTTGTTAAGCACATTTTTACTCCTGAATTTATTGCCATACAAAAGGGATTGAATACTTATTGACTCAAAACATTTCAGCTTTTAATGTTTTATTCATTAACAAAAAAAAATTCTACAAACAAAATTCCATTTTGCCATTATGGGGCACTGTGTGTTGATCAGTGGCACGACAGATCTAGTTATTCAATAGAAAATTCAGGCTGTAAAATCAAATCAAATCAAATGTTTTTGGTCACATACACATGGTTTGCAGATGTTAATGCGAGTGTAGTGAAAAGCTTGTGCTTCTAGTTCAGACCGCGCAGTAACATCTAACAAGTAATCTAACAATTTCACAACAACTACCTTATACACACAAGTGTAAAGGAATGAATAAGAATATGTACATATAAATATATGGATGAGCGATGGCCGAACGGCATAGGCAAGATGCAGTAGATGGTATAGAGTACAGTATATACATATGAGATGAGTAATGTAGGATTGTAAACATTATATAAAGTGGCATTGCTTAAAGTGACTAGTGATACATTTATTACATCCATTTTTTTATCTTAAAGTGGCTAGAGATTGAGACAGTACATTGGCAGCTGTTTAACAGTCTGATGGCCTTGAGATAGAAGCTGTTTTTCAGTCTCTCGGTCCCAGCTTTGATGCACCTGTACTGACCTCGCCTTCTGGATGATAGCGGGGTGAACAGGCAGCGGCTTGGGTGGTTGTTGTCCTTGATGATCTTTTTGGCCTTCCTGTGACATCGGGTGGTGTTGATGTCCTGGAGGGCAGGTAGTTTGCCCCCGGTGATGTGTTGTGCAGACCTCACTACCCTCAGGAGAGCCTTATGGTTGTGGGCGGAGCAGTTTCCGTACCAGGTGGTGATACAGCCCAACAGGATGCTCTCAATTGTGCATCTGTAAAAGTTTTATGAGTGTTTTCGGTGACAAACCAAATTTCTTCAGCCTCCTGAGGTTCTATTTATATTTGTCAATGGGAATCTTATGAGGAAGATAAAGTGGATGGATGGTATTAAACGAACTAACTTATAAATGAATTAACAACTAAATGATAATGTGATCAAAACACAGAATAATACAGTATGCATAGGTCATAAATGCTAATAACATAAAGAATTGTTATATAAAGTACCAGTCCAAAGTTTGGACACACCTACGTATTCCAGGGTTTTTCTTTACTTTGACTATTTTCTTCATTGTAGAATAATAGTGAAGACATCAAAACTATTAAATAATACATATGGAATCATGTAGTAACCAAAAAAGTGTTAAACTAATAAAAAATATTTTATATTTAAAATTCTTCAAATTAGCCACCCTTTGCCTTGATGACAGCTTTGTAGACTCTAGGTAGTCACCTGGAATTAATTTCAATTAACAGGTTTGCCTTGTTAAAAGTTCATTTGTGGAATGCATTTGAGCCAATCAGTTGTGTTGTGACAAGGTAGGGTTGGTATACAGAAGATAGCCCTATTTGGTAAAATACCAAGTCCATATTATTGCAAGAACAGCTCAAATAAGCATAAAGGTCAGTAAATCCGGAACATTTCAAGAACTTTCTTCAAGTACAGTCGCAAAAACCAAACGATATGATGAAACTGGCTCTCATGATGACCGCCACATGAAAGGTAGACCCAGAGTTACCTCTGCTGTAGAGGATAAGTTCATTAGAGTTACCTGCACCTCAGATTGCAGCCCAAGTAAATGCTTCACGTACTTCAAGAAACAGACACGTCTCAACATCAACTGTTCAGAGGAGACTGTGTGAATCAGGCCTTCATGGTCGAATTGCTGCAAAGAAACCACTACTAAAGGACACTCGTAAAAAGAAGAGACTATCTTGGTCCAAGAAACACAAGCAATTTACATTAGATCCGTGGAAATCTGTCCTTTGGTCTGATGAGTCCAAATTAAAGATTTTTGGTTCCAACCACTGTGTCTTTTTGAGACGTGTCCACTTATTTGACTGGTAATGTATATGTCATGTTAATGTCTTTAAATGTGTTGATTGTGTTTGTTGGGCCACACTATGTATCCTTGTCATGTCCCTGCCTGTCACACCTGAGGAGGAGTAGAGGAGCGATGAACCCCATGTTAGGATGATGTACGGTGTCTTCCTTTGACTCTGATAAAAAGGTAGAGTGAGTCTGTACAGACGGACCGATGGATGGAGATAGGGATCAATTCTTCCCTCTGTTCTCTTCCTCTCCATGTGTGATATTTATCTCCCCTCCTCCCCGAACAGGGATATTTTGGACACTTTGTACCAGTCTACAGAGATTAGCATGAATTTGGGGGACATGCATGAAATTGTTTTCTTGTGTTTTATTGTCATGATGCTGTTTATACAGTGTGGATGGGGGGAGATACAAAAAATATAACAAAATAAAAAAAGGTTTTGTCTTCCGGGAATGGGGAACAGTAAATAAGGAGTAATGAGGGAAATGCATGCATATGTGTGTGTGTGTGTATGTTTGTTAGGGATTGTTTTCTGTCATCACTTTAGAAGACTGTGACCCCAGAACACAGTGGCACTGAGCTGCTGTGTTATTCAGACAGTGTCTCTCCCCCATCCTCTGGAGAAGGCTAGACTGTGAATGCTGGGAGCTGACTGACTGACATTTGCACGTTAAAATTGTCTCCGCTTCCCCCCTAAACACCTACACTGCTTAAGCAAAACAGTGGAGGGACAAGGGTCTCTGTTTGTTGACGTGGTGTGTGTGTGTGTGTGTGTGTGTGTGTGTGTGTGTGTGTGTGTGTGTGTGTGTGTGTGTGTGTGTGTGTGTGTGTGTGTGTGTGTGTGTGTGTGTGTGTGTGTGTGTGTGTGTAATGAATGGAATCCTGCTGTGTCATATTAGCCTCACTGGAATGCCACACAAGGCCCTGCTGCAATGCTGCCTATTAATTTGTGTGTGTGTGTGTGTGTGTGTGTGTGTGTGTGTGTGTGTGTGTGTGTGTGTGTGTGTGTGTGTGTGTGTGTGTGTGTGTGTGTGTGTGTGTGTGTGTGTGTGTGTGTGTGTGTGTGTGTGTGTGTGTGTGTGTGTGTGTGTGTCCTGCATGCCTGTGTGTGTCCATCATGTGTCATGGTAGCTGCTAGGGCTGCGTGTTCTGTCTGGCTGAATCTCCTGCTCTGCTTCAGCAGTCAGTCTCCTCTCAGTTCCCTCAAAGAGCATCTCTGTCCCTTAGAGGCTCTACCTCTGCATCCATTTCAGATACACTCTCTTCTCCTCTCCTCGTCCTCTTCTCCTCTCCCCTCGGCACCAGACTCACCACAGCTCCTCTCCTCCTTTCTTCATCCTCCTCCTCTTCTCCCCCTCCTCCTCCTCCTTCTCTCCCGGGACTCAGGTGTGTGATTGACAGCTGTCCACTTATAAGAGGCAGAAGAACACCAACAGTTCTCGGACTGAACAACACTAGAACTAGTCTACCAGATTAACTGTTTCCTCTTAACATTTCTCTGTTTTTCTTTTTATCAGCTTCTTTAAAAAGGTACAATATGAAGAAATCACTCAGCCATTTCCTGGTTGCTAAAATTCTAATAAACTCATCAAAAAAAGAAACGTCCTCTCACTGTCAACTGCATTTATTTTCAGCAATCTCATGTGTAAATATTTGAATGAACATAACAAATTCAACAACTGAGATAAAAACTGAACAAGTTCCACAGACATGTAACTAACAGAAATGGAATAATGTGTCCCTGAACAAAGGGGGGGGGGTCAAAATCAAAAGTAACAGTCAGTATCTGGTGTGGCCACCAGCTGCATTAAGTACTGCAGTGCATCTCCTCCTCATGGACTGCACCAGATTTGCTAGTTCTTGCTGTGAGATGTTACCCCACTCTTCCACAAAGGCACCTGCAAGTTCCCAGACATTTCTGGGGGGAATGGCCCTAGCCCTCACCCTCCGATCCAACAGGTCCCAGACGTGCTCAATGGGATTGAGATCCGGGCTCTTCGCAGTCCATGGCAGAACACTGACATTCCTGTCTTGCAGGAAATCACGCACAGAACGAGCAGTATGGCTGGTGGCATTGTCATGTCAGGATGAGCCTGCAGGAAGAGTACCACTTGATGGAGGAGGATGTCTTCCCTGTAACGCACAGCGTTGAGATTGCCTGCAAATACAACAAGCTCAGTCCGATGATGTTGTGACACACCGCCCCAGACCATGACGGACCCTCCACCTCCAAATCGATTCCGCTCCAGAGTACAGGCCTCAGTGTAATGCTCATTCCTGCAACAATAAATGCGAATCCGACCATCACCGCTGGTGAGACAAAACCATGACTCGTCAGTGAAGAGCACTTTTGCCAGTCCTCTTTAATGCAGGTACTATTTAATGAAGCTGCCAGTTGAGGACTTGTGAGGCATCTGTTTCTCAAACTAGACACTCTAATGCACTTGTCCTCTTGCTCAGTTGTGCACCGGGGCCTCCCACTCCTCTTTCTATTTTGGTTGGAGCCAGTTTGTGCTATTCTGTGAAGGGAGTAGAACACAGCGTTGTACGAGATCTTCAGTTTCTTAGCAATTTCTCACATGGAAGAGCCTTCATTTCTCAGACCAAGAACAGACTAACGAGTTTCAGAAGAAAGGTCTTTGTTTCTGGCCATTTTGAGCCTGTAATCGAACCCACAAATGCTGATGCTCCAGATACTCAACTAGTTTAAAGAAGGCCAGTTTTATTGCTTCTTTAATCAAAACAACAGTTTTCAGCTCTGCTAACATAATTGCAAAAGGGTTTTCTAATGATCAATTCGCCTTTTAAAATGATAAACTTGGATTAGCTAACACAGCGTGCCATTGGAAAACAGGAGGGATGGTTGCTGATAATGTGTCTCTGTACGCCTATGTAGATATTCCATAAAAAACTGCAGTTTCCAGCTACAATAGCCATTTACAACATTAACAATGTCTACACTGTATTTCTGATCAATTTGATGTTATTTTAAAAATGGACCAAAAATGTGCTTTTCTTTAAAAAACAAGGACATTTCCAGGTGATGCCAAACCTTTGAACAGTAGTGTATGTCAGAGCGTTGGCCTAAGATACAGTGGCATAGTATAGAGTACAGTATATACAGTACATATCAGATGGGTGATGCAATATTTACAAACAATTAAAGTGACTAAGATACCGTAGAATAGTATAGAGTACAGTTTACACATATGAGATGAGTAATGCGAGATACGGAGACAAAGTGGCTAGTGTTTCATTTCCTTAAAGTGTCTATAGGCAGAAGCCTCAGATGTGCTGGAGATGACTGTTTAACAGTCAGTGGTGTATTATAGAATACAATACAGTATATACATATGAAATGGATAATGCAATATGTAAACACAATTTAAAAGTGACTAAGATACCGTAGAATAGTGTGGAGTGCAGTTTATACATATGAGATGAGTAATGCCAGATACAGAACATTATTAAACTGGCTAGGGATCCATTTCTAAAAGTGGCCAGTGATTCCTAATCTATGTCTACAGGCAGCAGCCTCTGATGTGCTAGTGATGGCTGTTTAGCAGTCTGACGGCCTTGAGATAGAAGCTGTTTTTCAGTCTCTCGGTCCCAACTTTGATGCACCTGTACTGACCTCACCTCCTGGATGACAGCGGGGTGAACAGGCAGTGGCTCAGGTGGTTGATGTCCTTGATGATCTTTTTGGCCTTCCTGTGGCATTGGGTGCTGTAGGTGTCCAGGAGGGCAGGAAGTTTACCCCCGGTAATGCGTCGAGCAGACTGCACCACCCTCTGGAGAGCTTTGCGGTTGTGGGTGGTGCAGTTGCCATACCAGGCGGTGATAAAGCCCGACAGGATGCTTACAATTGTGCATCTGTAAAAGTTTGTGAGGGTTTTAGGTGTTAGGCCAAATTTCGTTAGCCTCCTGAGGTTGAAGAGGCGCTGTTGCGCCTTCTTCACCACACTGTCTGTGTGGGTGGACCATTTCAGTTTGTCAGTGATGTGTACGCCGAGGAACTTGAAGCTTTCCACCTTCTCCTCTTTGGTCCCATCAATGTGGATAGGGGGGGTGCTCCCTCTGCTATTTCCTGAAGTCCTCTCCTAATATTGTTGACCGCCAAAATAAAGAAAACACTTAAATAAATTAGGGATACAACGTATATTGAAAGCAGGTGCTTCCACACAGCTGTGGTTCCAGAGTTAATTAAGCAAGTAACATCCCATCATGCTTAGAGTCATGTACAAAAATACCCAGTTGTCCATTATTTGGGCTACCATGGCTAGAAGAAGAGATCTCAGTGACTTTGAAAGAGGGGTCTCAAAGGAGCATAGGGGGTTTAAAAGGTGTGTGTGTGTGTGTGGTAAATCAAACTTTATTTATTCGTCACGTGCCGAATACAGCAAATGTAGACTTTACCGTGAAATGCTTACTTACAAGCCCTTAACCAACAGTGCAGTTCAAGAAGAAGAAAATATTTACCAAGTTGACTAAACAAGGAATTCCCAGTAAGCGCGGGTCATAAGCTTGCGTTGATTAAGTCCCTGCCCTTTGTACACACCGCCCGTCGCTACTACCGATTGGATGGTTTAGTGAGGTCCTCGGATCGGCCCCGCTGAGGTCGGTCTAAAATAAAAAATTATAATAATAAGTAACACAATAAGAATAACAATAACGGGCTCTATACAGGGGTACCGGTACAGAGTCAGTGTGGAGGCTATATACAGAGGGCACCGGTACAGAGTCAGTGTGCAGGGGTACAGGCTAGTTGAGGTAATCTGTACATGTAGGTGGGGGCGAAATGACTATGCATAGGTAACAAACAAACAGTGAGTAGCAGCAGTGTACAAAAGGGAGGGGGTCAATGTAAATTGTCCGTTGGTGATTTTATGAATTGTTCAGCAGTCTTATAGAAGACTTATAGGATAGAAGTTGTTGAGGAGCCTTTTGGTCCTAGACTTGGCACTCCGGTACCGCTTGCCATGTGGTAGCAGAGAAAACAGTCTATAACTTGGGTGACTGGAGTCTCTGACAATTTTTTGGGCCTTCCTCTGACACCAGTTATTAAATAGGTCATGGATGGCAGGAAGCTTGGTGATGTACTGGGCCGTTCGCACTACCCTCTGTAGTGCCTTACGGTCAGATGCCGAGCAGTTGCCATACCAGGCGGTGATACAACTGGTCAGGATGCTCTCGATGGTGCAGCAGTAGAACCTTTTGATGATCTGGGGACCCATACCAAATATTTTCAGTCTCCTGAGGGGGTAAAGGTTTTGTCGTGCCCTCTTCACGACTGTCTTGGTATGTTTGGACCATGATAGTTAGTTAGTGATGTGGACATCAAGGAACCGCTCCACCATAATCCTGTCGATGTTAATGGGGGCCTGTTCGGCCCGCCTTTTCCTGTAGTCCACGATCAGCTCCTTGGTCTTGCTCACATTGAGGGAGAGGTTGTTGTCCTGGCAACACACTGCCAGTTCTCTGACCTCCTCCCTATAGGTTGTCTCATTGTTGTCGGTGATCAGGCCTACCACTGTTGTGTCGTCAGCAAACTTAATAATGATGTTGGAGTCGTGTTTGGCCACACAGTCGTCGGTGAACAGGGAATACAGGAGGGGACTAAGTACACACCCCTGAGGGGCCCCAGTGTTGAGGATCAGCGTGGCAGACGTGTTGTTGCCTACTCTTACCACCTGGGGGAGGCCCATCAGGAAGTCCAGGATCCATTTGCAGAGGGAGGTGCTTTGTCCCAGAGTCCTTAGTTTAGCGATGAGCTTCGTGGGCACTATGCCTGAGCATCCCTCCAGTAGAGTTGACCTTCTGCCTTATATAACTATACCAAACAAAACATATCACACTAATTTCATTGTCCTGGACTTACTTTAACTATGTTCCGTCTAGTCTATGAGACCAGTCTGAAATACAGATACAGGTGGAGGGAAAGAGGAAGACAACCAGACAATACAGAGAAGTGTTTACACTGATGTTAAAGCTCATTAAAGAAGTATCAGTGTCTCCCTCTGCCATTTCTCCCCATGATGACTAGGACCTCAAGTGTTTTCAGCTGCATCCGTGCGTTATTGATTTGTATGACGTATTAAAAGGTAGCCTAGAGTCTAGGTTGAAAGAATATATATGATAGGATTACCAGGAAATAGAGATATTGATCGGGTCAAGAAGAAGAAGCAGGGTTTACGTTACAGCTAAAGAGAGGATTCGAGGGCGGCAGGCAGCCTAGTGGTTAGAGCGTTGAGCCAGTAACCGAAGGGTCACTGGTTTGAATCCCCGAGCCGACAAGGTAAAAAATATGTCGATGTGCCTTTGAGCAAGGCACTTAACCCTAATTGTTCCTGTAAGTCACTCTGGATAAGAGTGTCTGCTTAATGACTCAAATGTTAAATGATACATCAGGCTACACATCGTAAACAGACATTTTAGCCAATATTTCACATGCTGGACTGAGGCTTTTCCCCCAGCAAGCATTCAATTGCATTCAAATATGTAAATAATTTGTGCATTGCCAGGAATCCTAAATACACCCGTCCTTTCCAATGAAAAACCTATGGCTCTGGTCTTTCTATTCCAGCCCAGAAGGTGGCGATAAGGCACTCACAGTTCGCTACCAACCGCCATTACACTCCACTGAAGAAGAACAAGGAAAAGCGGAAGTCCTGTGGTATGTGCGTAGCAAATAAATAACATTTTACACGACAGGTATTTGCAAGCTAATACATATTACGCTGGTGTGGAATTTGTAATGTTACTTTTGCCACATACACATATTAATTAATGACACTAACGACTTAGCCTCTAATAAAGGCCTTTATCGAAAGCATGCTAGCTACTGTTAGTCAGCTATTAACGTTAAAGCAGAAATCATCAGTTAAAACAATAACAAAGCTGAGATATAGCTATGAATGCAAAGACTGACCATCCCATATATCAAACTTAGGCTAAATAGTGTTTACATTTACTCATTTGGGTAAAACATGCTTAGATTTGGGGTTCTGATGGGGTACGAATGATCTCAAGAATCAACGTTACTCTTGACAGCAGTTGTAAATACATTTGTTTATTTAAAAATGTAGCAAAAGCAAACCTGTGGGAAAACTTACCATAAAAAGAGTGTGCGTGTGACCGACCACCTCTCCCCTCCCTCCCAGATACAGCTCGGTCAGTGGTCTTCCTCCTCCAGTCCAGATTGAGGAGATTGCTACCTGTCTTCCTGTCTGTCAGTATGTCATCCAGGAGAGAACAGAGTTCCAGGTCTCTCCTATTTGGCTTGCTGCTTGTGCTGCTCTGTGAGGTGTTCTCGTTTGCACATGCAAGCAAGGTATGTTCATTGACGGGGCCATACTCACTGGTGTACAGTGTCAATTTCTGATGATGCTCACACAAATCATTAGCCTGGTCCCAGATCTGTTTGTGCTGTCTGCGGTCATTGTCAGTTGATAAGACAGCACAAACAGATCTAGGACCACACTCTTATAAAAAAAGGGTTCTTCGGCCATCCCCATAGACGGGTTGGTTGTTCAGCGACTATGTGGCAGAACAGACAGAGTTGGCATAGATTGTTGGCAACATGTTAAATATATTTATTATATATATTTTGACTATATTTTGAATGTTTAATGAAAACATAAATAAGTTTACACACAATGTGCGCTTGTTGTCTCTCAAATACATTGTCACAGTTGTTGGTTAGCTAGCTAGGGGATTTTTGCCATATTAGCATAGACCTCAAGATAAAATGAGTTGAAACGAGCAACCTACGATTCCCCACATGGCAGCTTCTTGTCATTGTTGCTAGTAATCTGACCATCCAGAATCACAGCAACACACGGACTTCTGCCTGATTGCAGCACATCGTTTTCGGGACTTTGTTTGCTAACCCATCTATAGGATAACCCTTTTTGGTTTCAGGTAGAACCCTCTGTGGAAAAGGTTCTACATGGAACCCAAAAGGATGTTTTACGTGGAACCAATAAGAGTTCTTCAAAGGGTTCTCCTATGGGGACAGCCGAAGAACCCTTTTAGGTTCTAGTTATCATATTTTTTTCTGAGAGTACAGGCTAACAAATCACTGTGTTGAAGACCCCCATGACGATAATGTTATTCTCTATGTTCACAGAGTTTTGAAGACGTGCGCTGCAAGTGTATCTGTCCACCCTACAGGAACATCACTGGACACATCTACAGCAGGAATGTCTCCCAGAAAGATTGGTGAGAAATGTTCTATCACATAGGCCCAATGCACAACATGCAGAACTCACAATCTGGTCTAACTCAGTCACTCATCTTTGTTCACTCCTGTTGTCTTCCACAGTACATTTAACTAGTTCTGTCATGAAGCTGTGGATTTAAGGATCCCCCACGCACACAATTTGCTGATCGATGTCTTCGTAGTTCAATGTAGTTCTGGAAAGAATGAATAAAAGTGTCAGGCTTACATCTTGGACTAACATAGAGGCAGTAGACTAATCATAAGAGACTAGTTATTTATAATGTGTGTACCTTTGTCTGTGCTCAGTAACTGCCTCCATGTAGTGGAGCCCATGCCAGTGCCAGGCCATGATGTGGAGGCCTACTGTCTGCTGTGTGAGTGCAAGTATGAGGAACGCAGCAGCAACACCATCAAGGTACTACTGACCCTTTACATTGACACACAGAGTTGATTTCAACTGATATTACCTGGTCAAAAGTGACCCGTTTTAATGCTGAAGAGACTATGGTGTAGGGAAGGAGTATGATAATCAACAAGTTACATCATTAGTAAAGGAACAGATTGACTGGCCATCCATACATTAGTCAGTCCCTTCAGTGTTTATTTGTTTATCATATGATACTATCACATCCTTCAGCCCTACTGACTTTCTCAGCCTCTGAGTGCCAGAGAGGAAAAGGCACAGCTTCGCGACAGGCATGCTTGCAGCTTTACAACAATGCAAACGGCTTGTCTATAGCCCATTCAAAACATATGGCCCAAATTACTGGAGATACCTTTTTTCATTTTGTGCCGGATTTGTCCGCATTTTAAATAATTTCACAAACCATGTTGCTGGCTGTTTTAAACTAATCCCAGGACACAAATTATTGGTTTGATAACAAACACCCTTTTTCAGTCGTGTTTTACATATATATTTTGCCCAATATGAACTGAATGGTGAATAATGTATTGTGTAATTTTGAAGTCACTTTTATTGTAAATAAGATAGATGTTTTTGAACACTTCTACATTAATGTGGATGACACCATTACTACGGATAATAATGAATCAATCGTGAAAATGATGATCATACCCCCATACATTACCCCTTAAGAAATGCTAATCTCTCACGGATAACAATCATACTTTTGGGGGGTATGATATTTGTGTCCTCTAACTTTCTCATTCGTCATTATTCACAATTCATTCATGATTATTCCTTACCATGCATCTGTATTGATGTAGTAGTATTCAGAAACATCTATTCTTATTTACAATAAAAGTGTATTCACCGTTCAGTTCTTATTGGACAAAACATAATCCAAAACACAAAAAAAATGTGTTTGTAGTGTCACAAGCTTGATGTAGTCATCGCGTGCTAGGAATATGGGTCCGAATACTAAACTTTTGACTACTTTAATAAACTATCAGTGAATTTGTCCAAATACTTGACTTCTTTAAATGGAGGAATAGATGCAAAAAGTGCTTTCGTTTCTGAACAGTAAAACAGATACAGATGTAGGATCTGTATTTGACCAGTATTGTCATAGCAAAATAATCGTGCAGCAACAGGATTTTAACCTTTACTCCACAATGTGCTTGTTTGGTGATTAAACTATTAGCTAGACAATAGTTAGGCTTCATGAAAGTTCAGTACTGTTAATATAACTGTGGGTTAGTGTGGGGATTCAGTGAATTTATGTGGCATAGGAAAATTCTCAGCAACAAAAGTGATCAAATTAAGATCTGTTATCTGTATGTATGAAAATACCCTCAAATAAAAGGTGACATTCTGTATTGTTGCCTAATATGAAACATTTAATCTCTAATCCAAATTGCTGCAGTATAGTGTGAAATGTAAAACATGTAGCTTCTCTGTCCAAATAAATGAGATAACCAGACTGAGACCATTGTTCAGAAAGAAGTTTTTATTTAGGGCTTAATGTTCATCAGTAAAATTCATTAGAATTTCATTAAGGTATGTGATGGCCTAATGTTGTACATTATGGCTGGTTTACTGGTAACTGATGTTGTACATTATGGCTGGTTTACTGGTAACTGTAAGTGTAGTAGAAGGTTCCACTCCTCAGACCGCAGGTTACGCTGTGACTGCCAAACTGGAGGTTAGTGGTGCAGGTTCCCAGGTGGTCATCGAAGTTTAGGTCCTTGTCCCAGATCTCAAACTTGAGGGAAGCACTGGAAGGCACATTCAGAAAGTTGAATACAGCACTCCAGGATGGGTTTTGAGTATCCTTGTGCCAGTCTGTCATGCCACCGGATTCGCCACCACACCAAACCTTGACGTAGGGGTCAGGGTAATTACCAGCAGGGTCCCCTCGAAGGCCGCTGGCATGAAGGCCGGACACCCTGACATTTGCACCATGGACGCCCACCAGCATACAGAGAAACAGCAGTCCCAGAGAGAGGGGGGCCATGGCTTTCAGTAGGGGAAAGAAAACTAAGAGAGGGAAGAAATAGAAGGGAGGGGTTCAAATACATTTGCATGTCAACAGGATGACAAAATATAGCTTAGTCAAGCCACATGAGAGTCAGGAAGAACCTGAGTCGGGCCTCCCGGGTGGCGCAGTGGTTAAGGGCGCTGTACTGCAGCGCCAGCTGTGCCACCAGAGACTGGGTTCGCGCCCAGGCTCTGTCGCAACAGGACGCGGCCGGGAGGTCCGTGGGGCGACGCACAATCGGCCCAGCGTCGTCCGGGTTAGGGAGGGCTTGGCCCGTAGGGATATCCTTAACTCATCGCGCACCAGCGACTCCTGTGGCGGGCCGGGAGCAGTGCGAAGAGGAGATACAACACTAATAGTCTTCAGAGAGAAGAGGAGATACAACACTACCAGTCTTCAGAGAGAAGAGGAGATACAACACTACCAGTCTTCAGAGAGAAGAGGAGATACAACACTAACAGTCTTCAGAGAGAAGAGGAGATACAACACTAACAGTCTTCAGAGAGAAGAGGAGATACAACACTAATAGTCTTCAGAGAGAAGAGGAGATACAACACTAATAGTGTTCAGAGAAGAGGAGATACAACACTAACAGTCTTCAGAGAAGAGGAGATACAACACTAACAGTCTTCAGAGAAGAGGAGATACAACACTAACAGTCTTCAGAGAAGAGGAGATACAACACTAACAGTCTTCAGAGAAGAGGAGATACAACACTAACAGTCTTCAGAGAAGAGGAGATACAACACTAACAGTCTTCAGAGAAGAGGAGATACAACACTAACAGTCTTCAGAGAAGAGGAGATACAACACTAACAGTCTTCAGAGAGAAGAGGAGATACAACACTAACAGTCTTCAGAGAGAAGAGGAGATACAACACTAACAGTCTTCAGAGAAGAGGAGATACAACACTAACAGTATTCAGAGAGAAGAGGAGATACAACACTAACAGTCTTCAGAGAGAAGAGGAGATACAACACTAATAGTCTTCAGAGAGAAGAGGAGATACAACACTAACAGTCTTCAGAGAGAAGAGGAGATACAACACTAATAGTCTTCAGAGAGAAGAGGAGATACAACACTAACAGTGTTCAGAGAGGAGATACAACACTAACAGTCTTCAGAGAAGAGGAGATACAACACTAACAGTCTTCAGAGAAGAGGAGATACAACACTTTGTTAGTGGTACAGTGCTATGCTGTACATGTGTTACAGGACTCATTAAAACTATATAAAGATGAGACTGGACTAGATCTTACCTGTGCTATGTAGAGTCTGTAGACGATGGTCTGTATCTCAGGGGAACCAACCGCTGATGGTTTGTCTGTGCCCAATCGCTGTTTATAAATACTTCATCAGGCTTCTCCAATTCACCCCCAACATACAGTATGCCCCCAAAGATAACCCACAGGTGGTCTGTTCTCAGGGATTCCTCAACCAATGAGAGCACATGGAGGCAGAAGCACCTACAGTACAAGTGTTACATTTTAACCTTTAATGCTGATTAAATGATGGCCAGACTTTTGACCAATATGGCAATACCAAGTGTCATATTTAGACAAACAGAACTTGGCATCATCTCAGGGTTGTTGGCATCATCTCAGTTACCACCTGCCCTTGAGTCACTAAACCCCCAACCTGCTCCAAGCGCTGCTCTGCGCCACGTGCAGCACAGGGTCAGCTACAGAGCAGCACCTGTGGAGCAGGTTAAGGGTTAAGTGGTCTGCTCAAGGACCCACTGAGTTGGTGGCACCTGTTTTCTACAAACATCATCACTGTATAATGTATATATAAACTTATATTCTGTTGTGTATTCGACTCTGAACAAAAAAATAACCAGAAAATGTAAAGTGTGGGTCAAATGTTTCATGTGGTGAAATAAAATATCCCAGAAATGTTCCATATGCTTATTTCTCTCAAATGTTATGCACAAATGTGTTTACATCCCTGTTAGTGAGCATTTCTCCTTTGCCAAGACAATCCATCCACCTGACAGGTGTGGCATATTAAACAGCATGGTCATTACACAGGTGCACCTTGTGCTGGGGACATTAAAAGGCCACTCTAAAATGTGCAGTTTTGTCACACAGCTCAATGCCACCGATATTTTGAGGGAGCATGCAATTGGCACGCTGGCTGCAGGAATGTCCACCATTGAAGTTGCCAGAGAATTGAATGTTAATTTCTATACCATATGCCGCCTCCAATGCAGTTTAAGAGAATTTGACAGTACGTCCAACTGGCCTCACAACCGCAGACCACGTGTACATTTTCTGCCAACAACTCTGGTGGACGTTTCTGCAGTCAGCATGCCAGTTCCACGCCCCCTCAAAACTTAAGACATCTGTGGCATTGTGTTGTGTGACAAAACGGCACATTCGTTTTTAGAGGGGCCTTTTATTGAACAAGGTGCACCTGTGTAATGATCATGCATTTTAATTAGCTTCTTCATATGCCATACTTGTCAGGTGGATGTATTATCTTGGCAAAGGAGAAATGCTCACTAACAGAGATGTAAACAAATTTGTGCCCAATATGGAACATTTCTGGAATCTTATATTTAAGCTCTTGAAACATGGGACTAACATTTCACATGTTGCTTTTATATTTTTGTTCAGTGTGTAAATAAAAAATAATATATGAAATAGCCCTCTCCTCCAACAGACACATCTCAACATCAACATCAGGCCTTCATGAAATTGCTGCAAAGAAACCACTACTAAAGGACACCAATAATAAGAAGAGACTTGCTTGGGCCAAGAAACACGAGCAATGGACATTAGAATGGTTTAAATCTGTTCTTTGGTCTGATGAGTCCAAATTTGAGATTTTTGGTTCCAACCGCCATGTCTTTGTGAGACACAGAGTAAGTGAACGGATGATCCCGCATTTGTGGTTCCCACCATGAAGCATGGAGGAGGAGGTGTGGGGGTGGCGACACTGTCAGGGATTTATTTCAAATTCAGGGCACACTTAGCCAGCATGGCTACCACAGCATTCTGCAGCGATACACCATCCCATCTGGTTTGTGCTTAGTGGGACCATCATTTGTTGTTCAACAGGACAATAACCCAACAAACCTCCAGGCTGTGTAAGGGCTATTTGACCAAAGAGAATGATGGGGTGCTGCATCAGATGACCTGGCCTCCACAATCAACCGACCTCAACTCAATTGAGATGGTTTGGGATGAGTTGGACCGCAGAGTGAAGGAAAAGCCAACGAGTGCTCAGCATGTTGGAATTCCTTCAAAACTGTTGGAAAAGCATTCCAGGTGAAGCTAGTTGAGAGAATGCCAAGAGTGTGCAAATCTGTCAAGGCAAAGGGTTGCTACTTTGAAGAATCTCAAATCTATAATATATTTTGTAGAAATAGTAAAAATAAAGAAAAACCTTTGGATTAGTAGGTGTGTGCAAACTTTTGATTGGTATTGTACATAGTGAGTCACCCAGCCCATATCTCCCAGCCCTCAGCAGGCACCTGTTTTCAACAAATATCATAATTTATCATCAATTTATACATTAACATCTATTCTATTCTTCAGTTTTTTATTTAAAAAATGTCCATTCTTTTTTACATACAATACTATGTGTCTGTATTTGCAAATAAACTGAATAGTAATATTATTTCTAATATATAAATAACAAATAACATGTGAAATATCCCTCTCCTGCTTTTTAGATATATCCTTCCATTTACATTTACATTACATTTAAGTCATTTAGCAGACGCTCTTATCCAGAGCGACTTACAAATTGGTGCATACACCTTATGACAACCAGTGGAACAGCCACTTGCATCTAAATCTTGTTGGGGGAGAAGGGGGGTGAGAAGGATTACTTACCCTTACTTACCCTATCCTAGGTATTCCTTGAAGAGGTGGGGTTTCAGGTGTCTCCGGAAGGTGGTGATTGACTCCGCTGTCCTGGCGTCGTGAGGGAGTTTGTTCCACCATTGGGGGCCAGAGCAGCGAACAGTTTTGACTGGGCTGAGCGGGAACTGTACTT
The DNA here is from genome assembly GCF_023373465.1 of Oncorhynchus keta. Taxonomy (NCBI): domain Eukaryota; kingdom Metazoa; phylum Chordata; class Actinopteri; order Salmoniformes; family Salmonidae; genus Oncorhynchus; species Oncorhynchus keta. The sequence continues at coordinate 13,642,901 of NC_068448.1, read as the reverse complement.
CCTCAGTGGTAGGGAGGCGAGCAGGCAGAGGTGGATGAACGCAGTGCCCTTGTTTGGGTGTAGGGCCTGATCAGAGCCTGGAGGTACTGAGGTGCCGTTCCCTCACAGCTCCGTAGGCGAGCACCATGGTCTTGTAGCGGATGCGAGCTTCAACTGGAAGCCAGTGGAGAGAGCGGAGGAGCGGGGTGACGTGAGAGAACTTGGGAAGGTTGAACACCAGACGGGCTGCGGCGTTCTGGATGAGTTGTAGGGTTTAATGGCACAGGCAGGGAGCCCAGCCAACAGCGAGTTGCAGTAATCAAGACGGAGATGACAAGTGCCTGGATTAGGACCTGCGCCGCTTCCTGTGTGAGGCAGGGTCGTACTCTGGGATGTTGTAGAGCATGAACCTACAGGAACGGGACACCGCCTTGATGTTAGTTGAGAACGTCAGGGTGTTGTCCAGGATCACGCCAAGGTTCTTAGCGCTCTGGGAGGAGGACACAATGGAGTTGTCAACCGTGATGGCGAGATCATGGAACGGGCAGTCCTTCCCCGGGAGGAAGAGGAGCTCCGTCTTGCTGAGGTTCAGCTTGAGGTGGTGATCCGTCATCCACACTGATATGTCTGCCAGACATGCAGAGATGCGATTCGCCACCTGGTCATCAGAAGGGGGAAAGGAGAAGATTAATTGTGTGTCGTCTGCATAGCAATGATAGGAGAGACCATGTGAGGTTATGACAGAGCCAAGTGACTTGGTGTATAGCGAGAATAAGAGAGGGCCTAGAACAGAGCCCTGGGGGACACCAGTGGTGAGAGCGCGTGGTGAGGAGACAGATTCTCGCCACGCCACCTGGTAGGAGCGACCTGTCAGGTAGGACGCAATCCAAGCGTGGGCCGCGCCGGAGATGCCCAACTCGGAGAGGGTGGAGAGGAGGATCTGATGGTTCACAGTATCGAAGGCAGCCGATAGGTCTAGAAGGATGAGAGCAGAGGAGAGAGAGTTAGCTTTAGCAGTGCGGAGCGCCTCCGTGATACAGAGAAGAGCAGTCTCAGTTGAATGACTAGTCTTGAAACCTGACTGATTTGGATCAAGAAGGTCATTCTGAGAGAGATAGCGGTAGAGCTGGCCAAGGACGGCACGCTCAAGAGTTTTGGAGAGAAAAGAGAGAAGGGATACTGGTCTGTAGTTGTTGACATCGGAGGGATCGAGTGTAGGTTTTTTCAGAAGGGGTGCAACTCTCGCTCTCTTGAAGACGGGAGGGACGTAGCCAGTGGTCAGGGATGAGTTGATGAGCGAGGTGAGGTAAGGGAGAAGGTCTCCGGAAATGGTCTGGAGAAGAGAGGAGGGGATAGGGTCAAGCGGGCAGGTTGTTGGGCCGTCACAAGACGCGAGATTTCATCTGGAGAGAGAGGGGAGAAAGAGGTCAGAGCATAGGGTAGGGCAGTGTGAGCAGAACCAGCGGTGTCGTTTGACTTAGCAAACGAGGATCGGATGTCATCGACCTTCTTTCAAAATGGTTGACGAAGTCATCTGCAGAGAGGGAGGAGGGAGGGGGAGGATTCAGGAGGGAGGAGAAGGGAGCTTCCTAGGGTTAGAGGCAGATGCTTGGAATTTAGAATGGTAGAAAGTGGCTTTAGCAGCAGAGACAGAGGAGGAAAATGTAGAGAGGAGGGAGTGAAAGGATGCCAGGTCCGCAGGGAGGCGAGTTTTCCTCCATTTCCGCTCGGCTGCCCGGAGCCCTGTTCTTCCTTTCCTGTCTTTGTACCCCTGCATGTTTAACTTGTCAAATGTTTGCCTTAGCATGTCAGAAAGCAGCCAAAGTCTTTGTCTGCTAAACTTGAATCCAAGCTACATTTATTTTCCATCCCCAGGTGACGATCATCATCTACCTGTCAGTGGTGGGCTCTCTGCTACTCTACATGTTGTTCCTGCTGCTGGTTGAACCTCTCATCCGTAAACATGACCCCTACATCCAACCCCTTCACAATGAAGACGACTCTGAGGTATATAAACAGATATACAGTGCCTTCGGAAAGTATTCAGACCCCTTAACTTCTTACACATTTTGTTATGTTACAGCCTAATTCTGAAATGGATTAAACAAAAACAATCCTCATTAATCTACACACAATACCCCCACCTCATCATTTTTGCAAATGTATTAAAAATAAAAAACAGGAATACCTTATTTACATAAGTATTCAGACCCTTTGCTATGAGACTCGAAATTGAGCTCAATTGCCTCCTGTTTCCATTGATCATCCTAGAGATGTTTCTACAACTTGATTGGAATCCACCTGTGGTAAATTCAATTGATTGGACATGATTTGGAAAGGCACACACCTGTCTATTTAAGGTCCCACAGTTGACAGTGCATGTCAGAGCAAAAACCAAGCCATGAGGTCGAAGGAATTGTCCGTAGAGCTCTGAGACTCTATTGTGTCGAGGCACAGATCTGGGGAAGGGTACCCAAAAAATATCTGCAGCATTGAAGGTCCCCAAGAACACAGTGGCCTCCATCATTCTTAAATGGAAGAAGGATGGAACCACCAAGACTCTTCCTAGAGCTGGTCGCCGGGCCAAACTGAGCAATCGACGGAGAAGAGCCTTGGTCAGGGAGGTGACCAAGAACCCGATGATCACTCTGACAGAGATCTAGAGTTCCTCTGATGAGATGGGCGAACCTTCCAGATGGACAACCATCTCTGTAGCACTCCATCGATCAGGTAGAGTGATAAGAGTTTATGGTAGAGTGGCCAGACGGAAGCCCCTACTCAGTAAAAGGCACATGACAGCCCGCTTGGAGTTTGTCAATGGTCACCTAAAGACTCTTAAGATCATGAGAAACACCATTCTCTGGTCTGATGAAACCAATATTGAACTCTTTGGTCTGAATGCCAAGTGTCACACCTGGAAGAAACCTGGTACCATCCCTACGGTGAAGCATGGTGGTGGCAGCATCATGTTGTAGGGATGTTTTTCAGCGGCAGGGACTGGAAGACTAGTCAGGATCAAGGCCAAGATGAACGGAGCAAATTACAGAGAGATCCTTGATGAGAACCTGCTCCAGAGCGTTTAGGACCTCAGACTGGGGCAAAGGTTCACCTTCCAACAGGACAACGACCCTAAGCACACAGCCAAGGCAACACAGGAGTGGCTTCGGTACAAGTCTCTGAATGTCCTTGAGTGGCCCAGCCAGAGCCCAGACTTGGAGAGGCCTGAAAATATCTGTGGATCAACCCTCCTCATCCAACCTGACAGAGCTTGAGAGGATCTGCAGAGAAGAATGGAAGAAACTCCCCAAATGCGCTCACCTTGTCTTGTTTTTTGGGGATTCAGTTCATTTGCATGGCAAAGAGGGACTTTGCAATCAATTGCAATTCATCTGATCACTCTTCATAACATTCTGGAGTATATGCATATTGCCATCATACAAACTGAGGCAGCAGACTTTGTGAAAATTAATATTTGTGTCATTCTCAAAACTTTTGGCCAAGACTGTAAATGTGATAGTTTTTCAATTTCTTTAATAAATTAGTAAAAAATTCTTAACCTGTTTTTGCTTTGTCATTATGGGGTATTGTGTGTGGATTGATGAGGATCAAAAAAACATTTTTTTTTTTTTTAAATAATGCTGTAATGTAACAAAATGTCAAGCGGTCTGAATACTGTCCGAAGGCACTGTACACCACACATAGGAAACGGGAAGATATGGCTTCTTAACATCTGCAACGCAATGTTACGTCTGTCGGGAGGCTGTGGGATGTGAGGGTTATGAGGAACAATTCTACTGGTTTGTACTTCACTGATTTAACAGGTGTGTGTAACGTCCTGTACACTCTGTCTGTCTGTCTCTCCTCTCTGTGTCCTCTCTGTGTATCTATCTCTCTGTCTCGCTCTGTCTCTCCCCTTCGACCCCTCCCATACAGGACATGCGGCCGCAGCCTGAGTGTGCTGCTGCTGCCCAGGGAGGCAGGGGTAACACGGTACTGGAACGGGTAGAGGGAGCCCAGCAGCGCTGGAAAAAACAGGTCCAGGAACAGCGCAAGACTGTCTTTGACCGACACAAGATGCTTAGTTAAACCTCAATGGCTGACTTCAGATCAGAGGCTAGAGTCACCTCCCAAGCTTCGTCCACATCTGCTGCTGTTGTACTGTCACTAGCTACATATTGTTCTTCAGGATTTCAATCCCTTTGCCATTTCAATACAGTCCCTGCACATTTAGGATTGTTAATGAGCGTTATGGCAATTCTGTTTGGAACGATCGCTGGCCCATTTGTCCTTTGTTTCCAAAATGGTGGTTGCTGTCATGAGAATATAGATGTGTATCAAAATGAGGAGTATAGCCAAACAGCAAAGTGTAAGTTGTGGTTGCATCATCATCTCTGCATCATCTTCATGGAAAGATAAAACAGGAAATGGAACTGGATATATTACAATCACTTTATCGAAAATAAGCTTTGAAAAAGTAGGACTGATTCAGAATATTTTTAACATGCTTAAGCACATTTTACAAATAATTTTCAATCCTCATTGTAGCATTGTTGTATTGTGAAGCTAACTCAGCGCACCGGTAGGCTGAATTCTTGTGAATGATAGGCTCACTGTAAATAGGCTGCCGGCATGTAATTGGTTACTTGAATTATTAGCTGGTGCCAAGCCAAGTTCATTCCTTAGTTTAAGCACTATTTATCATCAGAACCACTTGTGGTTCATTTTGCACTTCCTGATGATATCCTTTGCACTTAAAGACACAAGAAAGGAAAATGTATTGCTTTATTTAGCCTTGTAATGATGATTGATAGTTTGGCTGGCTTTGAAAAATGTGTTGTTTGATAGGCTGTCTCTACCTGGAGTGGACACAGATGAGTGAAACCTCTGAGGATGCTAAATGCGGATAGTTTAGCTTGTAACGGTCATTGTAATGTAGTCATTTACTGTAGAATCACTGGAATGCCAAATGTCTTTGTATGATTCCAGAGTGGAATATTGCAGTCAGTGGATTGTCTCACATTCCATTAACTGGCACCGACTGAGGCTCTGTGCTGTGTGTGTGGAGGGGGGACATTTCCAATCACATTCTGAGGTGAAGTTATGCTAGCCTGCTTTACCTCAAACACACACACATTGAGAATTGATGAAAAGGTCTATTGAATTAATGTTTTAGCTGACGTATTTTAATGCAGATGTACTCTTAATTGACATTTATTTTGAATGTAATTATCAAAAGGAATATGGTAGGGCCTGTATGTTGATGTTAAAGACAACTGATATGTGTGTTTTGATATAGGCTAGGATTTTATTACATTGTTTATTTTAGTTGGACTCTGTTCTGAGATCTTGCAATGTTGTAATGTCTGTGTAATTGCCTACACCATGCTTGGAAAACAGTAAAAATGGACCTTGGTTGAGCTTATATTTATCCTGTTGGAGTTATTTGGTGAAATCAGTATAACATAGTTTGATTGAAGCTGCTTATGTATTTATAGACAATGTTAAACCCCTTGTCGCTTGAGTTACCTGCCGTCATATCCCTCATCTTCAGAGGTGCCTGTATGACGTATGACCACTAGATGGCCACACAGCACATTATGATGTGGAAATGGATGTGGTCCTACATTAGGTAAAGTATTAACTGGGCCTGGGCCCAAGACCTATAGTACCACACCATGCACATGTTGTCAATTCAGCACTTAGCTTTAGTCCATGACCATAATGTATTTTATATTTGAGACTTAGAGAGCTGTTACTTTGTGTTACCTTAGATTGTAAACTGTCATGGTCAAAACGGTTGTAAAGATGGGGAGAGTTCTGTCCTTAATAAAGACATTCTCTGCTTTTTGACACCACACTCCAAAAAGCAAGTCCTGCAGACTCTAGTTTTATTTTATCTTTATTATTGTCCAGTCGTGTGGTCGAGTGCTGCAAGGAAAGACCTAGTTAAGCAGCAGCTGGCCTCGAAGAGAGCGGCACGTCTTGCTCTTCATTGTAATCAGAGGGACAATATAAATGCTATGCATGCCAGTCTCTCTTTGCTAAGAGTTGAGGAGAGACTGACTACATCAATTCTACTTTTTATTAGAAACATTGTGTTGAAAATTCCAAATTGTTTGCATAGTCAACTTAAACACTGCTCTGACACAGACACATACCCCACCAGGAATGCACCAGGGGTCTTTTCACAGTCCCCAAATAGCGTACAGTATTATATAGAGCCATTAATGCATGGAACTCCCTACTCATATTGCTCAAATGAAGAGCAAACCTGGTTTCAAAAAGCCGATAACGTAACAGCGAATGGCACAACGCCTCTCCCCAATTTGACAAAAATAGTTTGTGTATGCTACGTGTGTCTTTGTTTAAATGTATGTAGTTCTGTTCTTGTCTATTAATGTTCTGTATTATGTCATGCTTTGTGTGGACCCGAGGAAGAGCAGCTGCTGCTTTCACAACATCTAATGGGGACCCTAATTAAATATCCCCCAAAAATATATATCGTGAGATAGCAATAAAAACTAAGAAATATCATGAGTGAGTGGACCTAGTCAGTCCACCGGAATAGTCCTTTCTGGAGTGCATCTCAGGACAACAGATGAGTTTGCTTGAATTGTGCTGAACAATATAACATATGCTGCAGAATAACATGACAAATGTCATGCTGCTGCTGCTACAACTCAATCGGAACACACAAGTTCTAAAATAGTTGTGTTTATTAACTTAAAATAATCAATTCACTGTCAATGGAATACACAACATTTCTGAAGCAGGATTGACCCATAACTGGAGTTACCCCATATGTCTTGGACTGGTTAAAAATAAATGCCATGGGACACTTTCAAAGCCACTATCAAAAGCAGACATCACTTCCCCAAATCAATGGTACTCAGCTACTAATAACTTTATCACCTAAATAAATTGTCCAAAAGTGATAATACAATTCATTAAGATTGGATAGGAACTTTCTGCTAGAAACAGATGTACCTAGACGTGCTACAGTAGAAACACATAGCAAAGCCTATGGTAATAATTGCTTTTCATTATCATTTTAAAAGTGATGTTCACCAGTTGTCACCTCTATTTACGTGATAAAATGATATGGGTCACGCTAATGGAATTCCATGATTTATCTCATGAGTTTGTAATGTACTCGATGCCTTACAGTATACAATAAGTTGGGTCCTGTGTTTTGCACAGTCATGTGACATGCCTGGATTTTAACCTTCATCTAAAGCGTTTTCAAACTGTCCCCTTTTTATTTTAGGTGTAATTCTCATTTCTAGATAACCCTTAAAATACAGGACAAAATCTTGCAATGGCACATGATTGCACAAAACACAGGGCCCAAATGTGCGTCTGCTCTCTTCGTCCACCTCGAACTCGACAGGTTCTCCATCTCCGACACTGAGAAAGGTATTATAGTGGTTTTCTTCAACACTGTAAAAGGTATTTCCTTGGGTTGTTTTACTTTATGGTCGTACATTGTACAAAAACTACTTATTTGGTGCCATTCCTGTTGGTGAAACCAACTGTAGCCATTCCTGGCTTGATACTACACTTGATCTTAGGCAAAAGACAGAGAACTGATAACCATAGGCATTGCTGACATTCAACCACATTGTGAAGAAGTGAAACAACCAGAACAACTCAGTTTGGATCCAAGCTGGTTAAACTGGGGGGGTGGAGGGGAATCAGATGACATCCGACTGGCGATGAAGCAGACATCAAATGAGACCTAAGGCTTTTCCACTTCTAACATAAATCACATAATGAAAGTAGCACAAAAAAAATGAAAAATGCCCAAGCAGGCTGTACTAACCAGGATTTCAGAAACATACATTTCAGTGAGTAAAAAAAAAAAAAAAGATAGAAAGCAGGCAGAAACAGCAAGGGACTAGCTGGACTTTAAAAAAAACACTAATTTCCATTGTCAGTTACAAAATGTTTTAAAACGTTTTCAGTAGCCTGCCCTAAGGAATATGATTCAGTTGACCAAGCAGAATGTCAAAATGCCAATGAGTTAAAAGGTATGCCTGTCGTTTAATTTCGCTCCTCTCCTCCGAGTGATGTCCTGCTGGTTGGGGTTCTACTCATTGGGGTTGGGGTTGGCCTCATGGTACACAGACAGGTCAAAGGTTAGTACTTTGCTGATGACGCAATCTCCTTGCTGTGGAGGGGAAAGAGTGGTGCTGTCAGTTTTGCCATTATTTCATAGAAAACAGCTGGCACACAACTACATTTTATTATCTAATGTGTGAGAGAAAATGTAAAGACAGTCTTATGGAAAGTATTGTTTTTATGTGAAAGTATTAAAAGGATTTATGGATAGGTGTGTTGCCTCTTATGTTTATGCGGTGCTTGTGTGTGAGCATACCTCTGGATAGACCCCGATGAGCGAGTCAGCCTTGGTGTAGAACTCTTCCTTCAGAGAGATCACTATAGCCTGAGTATTCACTGACTGGTCCTTAATGTAGTTGGCCACCTGCAGGGTCACATATTTAGAGAGTTAGGATGTTGAGGTTTCTGCATTATGATGCATTTACATTACCTACATTCCATGGCAGCCATGTTAGCTCCTCATGGGCAATATTGACCAACAGCAGTTCACTGAATAATAAAGCAACGATAAGTACAATATTCAAAATTGTCATCATGAATGGATAAATGGAACGCTCGAAGGCGCCAACATGGCATCCATTCTTAAAGTTGGCCCAACTCTAAATATATGGCTCTGGTCACCTGTATAGATGGACAGTATTAGACATAATAGCATGGTCATTACATAAGTCATGTAGTTGGCCACCTACAAAATATGGAAGGACAACACATTAGACATGACAATAACATGAGGCTCGTCTGAAATGGCATCCTACTTCCAACCTATCCCCGTTATACACGAAGAATACGTGCTCTTTCCATGACAGTAACATGAGGCTCGTCTGAAATGGCATCCTACTTCCAACCTATCCCCGTTATACACGAAGAATACGTGCTCTTTCCATGACAATAACATGAGGCTCGTCTGAAATGGCATCCTACTTCCAACCTATCCCCGTTATACAGGAAGAATACGTGCTCTTTCCATGACAATAACATGAGGCTCGTCTGAAATGGCATCCTACTTCTAACCTATCCCCGTTATACACGAAGAATACGTGCTCTTTCCATGACAATAACATGAGGCTCGTCTGAAATGGCATCCTACTTCTAACCTATCCCCGTTATACACGAAGAATACGTGCTCTTTCCATGACAATAACATGAGGCTCGTCTGAAATGGCATCCTACTTCTAACCTATCCCCGTTATACACAAAGAATACGTGCTCTTTCCATGACAATAACATGAGGCTCGTCTGAAATGGCATCCTACTTCCAACCTATCCCCGTTATACACAAAGAATACGTGCTCTTTCCATGACAATAACATGAGGCTCGTCTGAAATGGCATCCTACTTCTAACCTATCCCCGTTATACACAAAGAATACGTGCTCTTTCCATGACAATAACATGAGGCTCGTCTGAAATGGCATCTGTCTGAAATGGCTCTTTCCATGACCATGAGGCTCGTCTGAAATGGTATCCTAAACCTATCCCCGTTATACACAAAGAATACGTGCTCTTTCCATGACAATAACATGAGGCTCGTCTGAAATGGTATCCTACTTCCAACCTATCCCCGTTGCTCTTTCCATGACAATAACATGAGGCTCGTCTGAAATGGCATCAAAGAATACGTGCTCTTTCCATGACAATAACATGAGGCTCGTCTGAAATGGCATCCTACTTCTAACCTATCCCGTTATACAGGAAGAATTAGGCATCCTACTTCTAACCTATCCCGTTATACAGGAAGAATACGTGCTCTTTCCATGACAATAACATGAAAATGGTATCCTACTTCTAACCTATCCCCGTTATACACAAAGAATACGTGCTCTTTCCATGACAGAATGACCAGGTGAATCCAGATGCTAGAATCCCTTATTGTTTTCACTTGTTGAGGCAACTGAGAACACACTGTGTATGTGTGTTATTCAGAGGGTGAATGGGCAAGACTAAAACATAGAAGTTCCTTGAACGGGGTAGTGGATGCCAGGCGCACCGATTTGTGTCAAGAACTGCAATGCTGCTGGGTTTTTCATGCCCAACAGTTTCCCGTGTGTATCAAGACTGGTCCACCGCCCAAAGGACATCCAGCCAATTTGACACAACTGTGGGAAGCATTGGAGTCAACATGGCCCAGCATCCCTTTGGAACGCATTCGACACCTTGTAGAGGCCATGCCTTGATGAATTGAGGCGGTTCAGAGGGCAAAATGAGGGGGGGGTATGGAGTATGGACATTTCAAGAGATTAAACAAAAAAATTAAAAATGTCATTTTTGCAGCAGGGTTTTAGACACCTTGCCAATGTTGGTGTTGTCCAGAGCAGCATCAATCTCATCCAGGACGAAGAATGGGGCAGGCTTGTAGCTGTGTATGGCGAACAGCAGAGCCAGGGCAGCTACAGTCTTCTCCCCTCCAGACAGGTTGTCCATGGGTCTGAACCTCTTTCCAGGGGCCACACAGTTATAGTTGATCCCATCCAGGTAAGGCTCCTCAGGGTTCTCTGGCCCAAGGAAGGCCTGGGGGGGTAGACAGATATTTAACCAACATGTACACAGAGGTGCAGCCAAATATCACAAAAACCGAGAAGGAATAGTTGTCTCGCTCACAATTAAAAGCTGATGGTTTTATTTCTTTAGACTAAAAGCAGAACTTTTAGTCCCAATTTTTTTACATTATTTTGAATAAATAAAATTTAGTTTCTTCTGAGAACACAGTTAACCATGTAAAAGTCGGCCCCTGCCAAGGACACTCCATTTGACTCAACCCAATAGGACAAAACATTATGCTATCTGGTCACAGAGAGTGATACCTGGGCAGAGCTGTTGCGTGACAGGGCTTTGTAGATCTCATCGATGTTGGTGGACACAGCCTCAAAACATGCGTTAAAGCGGTCAAACCTCTCCTTCTTGATCTGCTCAAACGCCTGCTTGGCCTTCTTGGCTCTCTTACGGGCCGCCTCAAACTCTGGAATACAGATTAGATCATCATGAACACATTATGCAATAATTATAATTTTTTTCTTGTTTCAGTAACATTTCATACATTCAGTGAGAGAGGGATTAAGTTAGCCCATGTCTCCAAGCTCAAGTGTAAGACTGGGTTCTACATTTCTCATCCCCCTCCACCTGTCCCTGACAGACTCTAGTTTCTCCATGGCCTTCATGTTGGGTTCCACACCTTCCAACTAAATCCTGACCTCCTCCTCTCACCGTCACTGGTCTCCTGGAACTTGTCCCTGACAGACTCTAGTTTCTCCATGGCCTTCATGTTGGGTTCCACACCTTCCAACTAAATCCTGACCTCCTCCTCTCACCGTCACTGGTCTCCTGGAACTTGTCCCTGACAGACTCTAGTTTCTCCATGGCCTTCATGTTGGGTTCCACACCTTCCAACTAAATCCTGACCTCCTCCTCTCACCGTCACTGGTCTCCTGGAACTTGTCCCTGACAGACTCTAGTTTCTCCATGGCCTTCATGTTGGGTGCGCTGATCCTCTGCAGTATGGACTGCTGCTCGTTGAGCCGCTGCTGCAGTGTGTGCATCTCTGCTTTGATCTCATCCTCTGCCAGCGCGTCCTGAGAGAGTGCAGACACACACACAGGCACGCAAACAAACACAAAGATGTTAGGTGACTCATATCCTCGGCTCACACTGCATTTCAAACTCACCTAAAACAACCCTATTGCTGGGTATTGAATCATGACTGAAACAGCTACAGTACACATAGATGTAGAGTCTGAGTCTATGTGGAGAGAGAAACTATCTCCCAGACTCTCAGCCTTAGTATGCAGGGTTCAGGCATGTGTGTACTTCTTACCTTGAGGTCTTCAGACAGGTTGCTGTAGTCGATCTCTATGAGAGCCTCTTTAGCCAGGACAGTACTGGATGTTCTCTGACTGCTGTTAGACTCCTCCTGCTGGGAGCTCCCCTAGAGGGGGAGAGAGTGAACACAGTGAGGCAGTCAAGTCAGGTCGGTTGGAAGCAGGGTTGGGGAGTAACGGATTACAAAAATGTTAACTGCAATCGGTTATTTTACAAGCTAAAATATTGCAATCAGATAATAGATTCTTTTGAAAAACTAGATGATTATTTAGAGGATTACTTTTAAATTCATAAAGGATGTTTGCGAAAAAAAATCTTTGACTCAATGACATTCAAATCTGCATTGAAAAAAGGCGCAAGTTTAAGTTTGTTCTACCTGAGCAAGTCTGACCACAAGTCAGAGACCACTATGATGACACACCAAATGATGACCACTATGATGTCAGAGACCACTATGATGACACACCAAATGATGACCACATGTCAGAGACCACACTATATGATGTCAGACCACTATGATGTCAGAGACCACTATGATGTCACACCAAATGATGACCACATGTCAGAGACCCTATGATGTCAGAGACCACTATGATGACACACCAAATGATGACCACATGTCAGAGACCACTATGATGTCAGAGACCACTATGATGTCAGAGACCACTATGATGTCAGAGACCAACCACTATGATGTCAGAGACCACTATGATGACACACCAAATGCGTTTGATGGACCACAGAAAAAGAGCATAAATAGGCTTTTGTAGGCTACAGTCCAAGCTATGTCTTCCAATGGTGAAACTTCTTTCAGCATCCAAAGATTATCTAACTTGAATAAACGCTTGGAGGTCGGGATGACAGCAGTGGTGTAGTCTGCAGCAATACGGATATCACTTGTTATTGAATCACACTGCTGCTCTCTCATTTAACTATTGGAGCCTTACGGATTGTGGTTGTTGTGGATGCCTGTTCACAAATCTAAATGTGTATTTGAACACAATAATAGTTTAATTCAAGAAGTTTAAGCTGCCTATCTAATCACTGTTTTTGAAACCAGTGGACAGCCAGTGAAAAATGTACTCTTGCAACAGCTGCATAGTGAGGATCCCAGTTTATGGAATAAAAGTGGGGCTTTTATTAACCAATCTAATTTATGCTGATAAAAAAATGCATCCATAGTCCTAATGGACACACGCTCGAACTCGCACACTTATTTTTATTTAATGTAAACATATCATTTAATAATGTTATTATATGTAGTAGAAAGAGGTGGGTTAGAAGAAGCCTATCTAACCAACCCATAAAGTAAAATGTAACATCCAGATATGGCCAGATATGTAAACTTTAACATTAATTTATCCTGCAATAGATGTCGTTCAATTGGTAACATACATTTTTAATCTAAAAGTAACTGAATGTAATCAGATTACATGGCCGTGTTTGGGTAATCCAAGAGTTATGTTACTGATTACAATTTTGGACAGGTAACTAGTAACGGATTTAGAAAGTAACCTACCAAACCCTGGTCAGAAGGGAGAAGGAGCGAGGGAAAGAAAAAAAGCAGGAGAGAGAGAGAAAAATAAAGAGTGTGTTTAGTACCTCTCCCTGGCCGATGTCGTCCATGGTCCCAGAGCATAGCGGCAGTCTGATGTCCTGCATCTTACAGGCCTGCAGCAGGTTGTGGCGGTCGCTACGTTTCTGCTCCAGCTTGGTCTCGATGGCCGTCACCTCTTTCTGCAGCTGGGTCAGCTCCCTGTGGAAATAACACACTGGTCAAACAATAATGGCAGAAACTACAATGCTACAAACTAGTAGCAATCTTTCTGAGTCAGCTCCCTGAGGTAAACACAAACAGTTGTCAAACACTAAAACAATATGGCAAGGATGAGGGTTTGGTTTGTGTGCGTGTCTAAACTTTGAGACTCACTTGTTGGCTCCTCCCAGTTTCTTACGTATCTCTTCCATCTGGTGGTTCTTGTCGTTGACCTCTGACTTCTTGGTGAGGTGCTGGTTCTTCAGGTCCTGCAGCTGGGCCATGGTCTCATCTATGGTCTTCATGTGGCGGTGCTCCTCCTGGGAAAGACAAGACACAGCGAGAAAAAGGTTCAAAACAACTCTTCCAATCTGACCAACGAGTTCAAACCCCCGAGCTGACAAGGTACAAATCTGTCGTTCTGCCCCTGAACAGGCAGTTAACCCACTGTTCCCAGGCCGTCATTGAAAATAAGAATATGTTCTTAACTGACTTGCCTGGTTAAATAAAGGTAAAAAAAAAAAAAAAAGAAAAAAAAAAAAAAGATATTACACATTTGATTGATGCCATCGGTCTGAGAATTTAGGGGCGCGTCCCAACACTTCCTCATCATGCATTTAAAAGCATTGGATTGATGCCATCGGTCTGAGAATTTAGGGGCGCGTCCCAACACTTCCTCGTCATGCATTTAAAAGCCTTGGATTGATGCCATCGGTCTGAGAATTTAGGCGCGTCCCAACACTTCCTCGTCATGCATTTAAAAGCCTTGGATTGATGCCATCGGTCTGAGAATTTAGGGCGCGTCCCAACACTTCCTCGTCATGCATTTAAAAGCCTTGGATTGATGCCATCGGTCTGAGAATTTAGGGCGCGTCCCAACACTTCCTCGTCATGCATTTAAAAGCCTTGGATTGATGCCATCGGTCTGAGAATTTAGGGCGCGTCCCAACACTTCCTCGTCATGCATTTAAAAGCCTTGGATTGATGCCATCGGTCTGAGAATTTAGGGCGCGTCCCAACACTTCCTCGTCATGCATTTAAAAGCCTTGGATTGATGCCATCGGTCTGAGAATTTAGGGCGCGTCCCAACACTTCCTCATCATGCATTTAAAAGCCTTGGATTGATGCCATCGGTCTGAGAATTTAGGGCGCGTCCCAACACTTCCTCATCATGCATTTAAAAGCCTTGGATTGATGCCATCGGTCTGAGAATTTAGGGCGCGTCCCAACACTTCCTCGTCATGCATTTAAAAGCCTTGGATTGATGCCATCGGTCTGAGAATTTAGGGCGCGTCCCAACACTTCCTCGTCATGCATTTAAAAGCCTTGGATTGATGCCATCGGTCTGAGAATTTAGGGCGCGTCCCAACACTTCCTCATCATGCATTTAAAAGCCTTGGATTGATGCCATCGGTCTGAGAATTTAGGGCGCGTCCCAACACTTCCTCATCATGCATTTAAAAGCCTTGGATTGATGCCATCGGTCTGAGAATTTAGGGCGCGTCCCAACACTTCCTCGTCATGCATTTAAAAGCATTGGATTTGTTGCCATCGGTCTGAGAATTTAGGGCGCGTCCCAACACTTCCTCGTCATGCATTTAAAAGCATTGGATTGGTGGAGGGTGGTTGGCAGCAGATTGTTAAATCCACGAGAGGGAGAAGTACTCAGAAGTACTCATCATACTTCTCCACTTATTCCACATTTTGTCTTGTCCAAAATGTAGTATAAGCCTGAATTCAAAATGGATTAAATATACACTACCGTTCAAAAGTTTGGGGTCACTAAGAAATGTCCTGGTTTTTGAAAGAAAAGCTATTTTTTTGGTAAATTAAAATAACATCAAATTGATCAGAAATATAGTGTAGACATAGTTCATGTTGTAAATGACTATTGTAGCTGAAAGCGGCTTATCTTTTATGGAATATCTACACAGGCGGACAGAGGCCCATTATCAGCAACCATCACTCCTGTGTTCCAATGGCACGTTGTGTTAGCTAATCCAAGTTTATATATTTTTTAAAGGCTAACAGATTATTAGAAAGCCATTTTGCAATTATGTTAACACAGCTGAAAACCCAATCGAACATCTCTGGAATACTTATGTAAATGTGATATTTTCAATTTTTCTTAAAGCATTCTAAAAACCTGTATTTGCTTTGTCATTATGGGGTATTGTGTGAATATTGATGAGGGGAAAAAACTATTTAATCAATTTTAGAATAAGGCTGTAACATAACAAAATGTTGAAAAAGTCAAGGGGTCTCAATACTTTTAAAATGTGTTGGGTACAGAGATGAGGTAGTCATTCAAAAATCATGTTAAACATTATTATTGCACACAGAGTGAGTCCATGCAACTTGTTAAGCAAAGTTTTACTCCTAAACTTATCTAGCCATAACAAAGGGGTTGAATACTTATTGACTCAAGACATTTCAACTTTTCATTTATTTATTAATTTGTAAAAAAAAAAATAATTAAACATAATTCCACTTTGATATTATGGGGTATATTATAGTGTGTGTAGGCCACAGACCAAAAATCTGGATTAAATCCATTTTAAATTCAGGCTGTAACAACGAAATGTGGAAAAGGTCCAAGGAGAGGAATACTGTCTGAATGCACTGTCGTTTAGAAGCCGTTTACATAAACCTCTCTACCTTCTTGAGACTCTATATATTGCCATGGTGTCTCTACCTTCTTGAGTCTGTATCTCAGCCTCGACTTACCTTCTTGAGCCTCTCTATCTCGGCCTCGTCTTTCTTTACGGTCTGCTCCCACATCATGACCTTCTCTTGGTCCTCCTTCAGCTGGTTCTTCTCATAGTCCAGCTGGATGCCCAGGCGAGTCTTCTGGGTCTCAAACTCCAGCCTAGAGAACACAAAGACAGAGACAAAATGGATGACGTTAGCTAAGTAAACCCACTCAGAGAAACTGAGAGACAGGCTAAAGGCAAGGCATGAACTGGATTAATGTAAAGGGTCAACACACTCAGAGAAACTGAGTGACAGACTAGGCCCAAAATGGCAAATGTCAGGTCAAACTATCCAGAGAAACTGAGAGACAGGCGAGTCACAAAATGGACACCTGCAGTGCATTAAAAACAGGTCGACTCGGTTCATATTAACCCATAGTGGAAGATGAGAGACTCACCGTTTCTTTGCGATCTCGTTCTGCCTCTTGACCTTCTCCTCCTCGAACTCTCTGATGTTCCTGACTCCAATCTCCTTACAGAACTCGATGAACACCTCGTCTTCCACAACGTTCATACGGTCTCTCAGATCATTGACCTCCTTCTCACGGGATTGGATGATCCTCTTGATGTCGTTAATGCGAGGGCAGAAGTTAGCCAGCTCACTCTCCAGCTTAGACTTCTCCTACAGGAAGTGGGAAAATTTCTTGAGTTAGTCTAATGAATCACACCTAACGCCACTACTACTATTAGGTGATTGATGACTCTTAAATGACCAATTATAGGTCATCATGGAACCACAAATGGGCACTTTTGTAGCCTCAAGCTACAAAACCAACTGACACAGTTTGCGCTGTGGCCCCCTGTGTTGCTACACCTCCATACCTGCATGTTGAGGGAGAGGTGTCGGGTCTTGGTCTGTTCCAGGTCACTCTGGGAGTATTTCAGTCTCATCTGGAGGCCGTGGGCCTGAGACTGGACCTGACGCAGCTCTGCCTCCTTCCTCTTAGCCTTCATTTGCTCCTGTCGACACGAGAGAGGTGCATTGTGGGTAATGTAGTGAGCATCCTCCACAGATTTCTGATACTAAATTAGTTTAGTATATTTTGCACAGATACATCACACACACAGTACTCAATGAACGGAGGGTAAACAAGTCCAGCACTGGCTTATCAGCACCCAGAATCATGTGCTTTTCAGGAAAGAAACTATATATACACACACAAACCCCAATTCATTGTACAGGCCTATAACATTTTTAGAGACAGGTTACCTTGAGTTCCTCAGTGAGTTTCTCCTTCTTGTCCTTGAGTTTGTCCACAGCCTTCTCATCCCAGCGCCTGGCCTTAGCCTTCAGATCACTGGCTCCACCCGAGATCACACCAGACTTCTGGAAAAGTGTACCGTCCAGGGCCACCGTCTGGAGAGAGAGGGGGGAGGGAGGATGGAGAGGGGGAGAGAGGTGGAGTGAGGATGGAGAGAGAGAGTGCGTGAGAGGGATAGATGGATTGACAGATAGACAGAAAAATACATTTGGTTAGGTTGCATAACTTTCAATCAACCAGTGAAGGTGTGTGTGTGTGTGTGTGTGTGTGTGTGTGTGTGTGTGTGTGTGTGTGTGTGTGTGTGTGTCCATGTGTTTGTACCTTGTGTCTGTAGGGCCCTCCGAAGGCGATGCGTCGAGCGTCCTCTACGTTCTCACAGACCAGTGCGTTACCACAGGCGTACTGCAGGGCCTTCTTAATGTGAGGCGGCTCGTAGCGGATCACATCGATCACCAGCTTGGCTCCACGCAGCTCACGCAGCTTCTCATCTGTAGGCTTCACCTGGAGACAACACAGAGAAACCCGAACAGTAAAGACTGCTACAACCACAGAGACCTGGACAGTAAAGACTGACACAACCACAGAGAGACCCGGACAGTAAAGACTGCTACAACCACAGAGAGACCTGGACAGTAAAGACTGACACAACCACAGAGAGACCCGGACAGTAAAGACTGACACCACAGAGAGACCCGGACAGTAAAGGCTGACACCAGAGAGAGACCTGGACAGTAAAGACTGACACAACCACAGAGAGACCCGGACAGTAAAGACTGCTACAACCACAGAGAGACCTGGACAGTAAAGACTGACACAACCACAGAGAGACCCGGACAGTAAAGACTGCTACAACCACAGAGAGACCTGGACAGTAAAGACTGACACAACCACAGAGAGACCCGGACAGTAAAGACTGACACCAGAGAGAGACCCGGACAGTAAAGACTGACACAACCACAGAGAGACCCGGACAGTAAAGGCTGACACAACCACAGAGAGACCCGGACAGTAAAGACTGACACCAGAGAGAGACCCGGACAGTAAAGACTGACACCAGAGAGAGACCCGGACAGTAAAGACTGATACAACCAGAGAGAGACCTGGACAGTAAAGGCTGACACCACAGAGAGACCCGGACAGTAAAGGCTGACACCAGAGAGAGACCGAACAGTAAAGACTGATACAACCACAGAGAGACCCGGACAGTAAAGACTGATACAACCACAGAGAGACCCGGACAGTAAAGACTGACACCAGAGAGAGACCACAGTAAAGACTGATACAACCACAGAGAGACCCGGACAGTAAAGACTGCTACAACCACAGAGAGACCTGGACAGTAAAGACTGACACAACCACAGAGACCCGGACAGTAAAGACTGCTACAACCACAGAGAGACCTGGACAGTAAAGACTGACACAACCACAGAGAGACCCAGTAAAGACTGACACCAGAGAGAGACCCGGACAGTAAAGACTGCTACAACCACAGAGAGACCTGGACAGTAAAGACTGACACAACCACAGAGAGACCCGGACAGTAAAGACTGACACCAGAGAGAGACCCGGACAGTAAAGACTGACACAACCACAGAGAGACCCGGACAGTAAAGGCTGACACAACCACAGAGAGACCCGGACAGTAAAGACTGACACCAGAGAGAGACCCGGACAGTGACACCAGAGAGAGACCCGGACAGTAAAGACTGATACAACCACAGAGAGACCCGGACAGTAAAGACTGATACAACCACAGAGAGACCACAGTAAAGACTGATACAACCACAGAGAGACCCGGACAGTAAAGGCTGACACCAGAGAGAGACCCGGACAGTAAAGACTGATACAACCACAGAGAGACCCGGACAGTAAAGACTGCTACAACCACAGAGAGACCTGGACAGTAAAGACTGACACAACCACAGAGAGACCCGGACAGTAAAGACTGCTACAACCACAGAGAGACCTGGACAGTAAAGACTGATACAACCACAGAGAGACCCGGACAGTAAAGACCCGGACAGTGATACAACCACAGAGAGACCCGGACAGTAAAGACTGATACAACCACAGAGAGACCCGGACAGTAAAGACTGACACCACAGAGAGACCACAGTAAAGGCTGACACCAGAGACCCGGACAGTAAAGACTGATACAACCACAGAGAGACCCGGACAGTAAAGACTGACACCAGAGAGAGACCCGGACAGTAAAGGCTGACACCAGAGAGAGACCCGGACAGTAAAGACTGATACAACCACAGAGAGACCCGGACAGTAAAGACTGATACAACCACAGAGAGACCCGGACAGTAAAGACTGATACAACCACAGAGAGACCCGGACAGTAAAGACTGATACAACCACAGAGAGACCCGGACAGTAAAGACTGATACAACCACAGAGAGACCCGGACAGTAAAGACTGATACAACCACAGAGAGACCCGGACAGTAAAGGCTGACACCAGAGAGAGACCCGGACAGTAAAGACTGATACAACCAGAGAGAGACCCGGACAGTAAAGACTGACACCAGAGAGAGACCCGGACAGTAAAGACTGATACAACCACAGAGAGACCCGGACAGTAAAGACTGACACAACCAGAGAGAGACCCGGACAACCAGAGAGAGACCCGGACAGTAAAGACTGACACCAGAGAGAGACCCGGACAGTAAAGACTGACACCAGAGAGAGACCCGGACAGTAAAGACTGATACAACCACAGAGAGACCCGGACAGTAAAGACTGACACAACCAGAGAGAGACCCGGACAGTAAAGACTGACACCAGAGAGAGACCCGGACAGTAAAGACTGACACCAGAGAGAGACCCGGACCGTAAAGACTGACACCAGAGAGAGACCCGGACAGTAAAGGCTGAGGTAACTGTGTACAGGGATTCCACCCTATGTTAGTGTGACCAGTCCCATTAACCGTAGTCTTCCCCCGTGTTTTACCTCCAGATAGACGAGGTTGAAGGAAGGTCTCCGGCTCTCCTCTCTGATGTACTGGATGCAGACTCATCTATCCATCCATCCACCCCTCCATCCATCCACCCACCCATCCGTCCATCCATCCATCATCCATCCATCCATCATACCTCCAGATAGTCGAGTGGCAGGAAGGTCTCTGGCTCTCCTCTCTGCTCTTTGATGTACTGGATACAGTCTCTACCGGTCTTCTCTGAGTCCACGATAATGGCGTCCATATTCTTGCCCAGCACCTTGGTCACAGCGATCTGAAACTTCTTCTGAGTGGGCTGACACAGGTCGATCAGACGGCCGTACTGGAGGGAGGGTGTGGGGAGAGAACGTGAGCATTGTAATATGTAAAAACAATTTCACGATGACTTCAATGTTCTGATGACTCAGTTAGTAGAGCATGGTGCTTCACACGCATGACTGGAAATCGCTTTGGATAAAAGTGTCTGCTACATGGCATATATTATCAATATCCCAAGAGAAGAAACATGTCTAGAACACAAGAACAGAGAACAGGTGTAAGGAGAGTAAAACAGAGAAGGAGACAGTCTTTCTACCGGACCAGTTGTCTCCACCTCTGAATACTCAGCTATGAAAAGCCAACTGACATTTACTCCTGAGGTGCTGACCTGTTGCACCCTCTACAACCACTGTGATTATTATTATTTGACCCTGCTGGTCATCTATGAACATTTGAACACCTTGAAGAATGATCTGACCTTATTGGCCATGTACTCTTATAATCTCCACCCGGCACAGAGTACTGTTTCTCTGCATCTCTTCCTCTTTTAGGCTGGGTTTCTGTATAAGCACTTTGTGACAACTTGTGATATAAAAAGGGTTTTATAAAATAAATGTGATTGATTGACATTGACAGGCATAGAAAGTGAACTCTGTGGTTGTCCTGTGCCAGCATCCAGTCCCCAGTCCTACCACAGATCTGCGGTAGAGTTTCTTCATGCTCTCCATGATCTCTGCTGTCTGGTAGCCTCTAGCCTTTACAGGGAATGGTGTGTTAACTACATGCTAGCCGTTAGCCTCCAGTGATCCTACCACAGATTGAGTGTGCAGTCTCCGGACCCTCTCCATGATCTCTGCTTTGATTTAGCTAGACTCTGACCCCAAACCCCTGCAGCTAACTCTGTGTTACCCTATGCTAGCCTCTGACCCCAAGCCTCTACAGCTAACTCTGCGTTACCCTATGCTAGCCTCTGACCCCTAGTCTCTACAGACAACTGTGTCGTTACGCATTGCTAGCCTCTGACCCCTAGCCTCTACAGCTAACTCTGTCGTTACGCTATGCTAACCTCTGACCCCTTGCCTCTACAGACAACTCTGCATTACGCTATGCTAGCCTCCAGGTCTTACCACAGATCCAGGGTACAGTCTCTTGATGCTGTCCATGATCTCTGCTTTGCGTGCCTGCCTGCTGTTCTCCTGTCTGTCGATCCTGGCGTCTCCTAGCTGCTCCATCACCTAGGGAACAGACACAGAGAAACAGGCTGTCAATCAAATATCTTAAATGTCCTCAGCCCAAACCATGTATATGACAGGATCCAGGGACTTGCCATTTGCTAGAAAATCCATAACAGCAAAACTGAAATGATAAGATAGTTTTTTTGCCAAGATTGGCATTTGTGATACAGCGATCATGTAATGTCAAAACACCATGTTATGTTTTTCCCAATGTGTTTCAGTATCAATCAATGACTGATTGAATGATTGACAGATAGCGTTCCAGTACCTGATTGAGTTCCAGGTTGATCTCGTCGATCCTGTTCTTTGCCCCCTCCACCTGCTCAGTCAGCTCCTCCTCCATTCTGTTCTGTTCATCCAGAGACTGCTTGCTGGTGGTAATGTAGTCCTCCAGCTTCTCAATACGCTTCTGGTTCTCCTCTATCTCACGGATCTTCTGCTTGATCTTTGCCTGCAGATGAACATTTGAATAACGTTTCTCTCTCTTTGGTTACTCCTTCAACTTTTCCGTTGGGTTCCCCAATGAGCACAACCATTTATTCTGTATCAGCATCCTTTACCTCAGTCTCCACTTTCTTCCTTTCCTCAAGGTCGAGCCGGTCCTGGTCGGCCTTCTGGTCTCTGTTGAACTTCTCCAGCTCCTGGGCAAGAGTGGCCGCCCGCTTACTGGCCTCCTCCTTCAGACGGTGGTACACCTTCACCTGGGGAGGGAAGGAGGGGGAAAGAGGTGGAGAGTAGTACATATTACTGGATGGCTCAATTCAAATCACATGTTATTTGTCTAATGCACCGAATACAACAGGTGTAGTTTCACCTTACAGTGAAATGCTTACTTACAAGATCTTAACCAACAATGCAGTTAAGAAAAATACCTCAAATAAATAAATAATAATAAATAAATAAAAGTAACAAATAATTAAAGAGCAGCAGTAAAATAACAATAGCGAGGCTATATGCAGGGGGTACCGTTAGCTAGCTGTGCGGGAGAACCAGAATGCTTATTGGCTGAAAGCTGTGGTATATCAGAGGTATGACAAAACAGTTATTTTTACTGTTGGCAACCAGTTAATAATAGCAATAAGGACCTTTGGGTGTTTGTGAAAACGCTTATCAGCAACGGGAATCGTTAACGCGGCTGGCTATCTTCCAGAGTGAACAACAGTAGAAGACGGGAAAAGGGAGACCCATTTCGGACAATCAGAGCCATAAGAGCTTGCCGCTGAAAGGCCAACAACCTTCCTAAGGAGGGCTGGTTCCGACCGAGAGGGGTACAATTTAGTTCTTAATTGTACCCCTCTCTTAATTTTCTGTGTAACAAGCTGCAATATGTTGTCAGTCTGTTAGGGACCTTT
The DNA here is from genome assembly GCF_023373465.1 of Oncorhynchus keta. NCBI lineage: Eukaryota > Metazoa > Chordata > Actinopteri > Salmoniformes > Salmonidae > Oncorhynchus > Oncorhynchus keta. The sequence goes on along the minus strand of NC_068448.1, from coordinate 13,619,408 downwards.
TTGTCTCATGTATTAAGTATGTATGTTTATTCTGTGTTATTATTTAGTTAGCTAGTAAATACATAATTAAACCAATTTGGGTAGTACTGAATCATGAGTACGGCTGGGTTTTTTGCAGATGCATGTGGTTACGATTGTTCAGAATGATGATATGATAAGAGGTTATGATTAATATGTTGACTATTTTATGGATGTTATCGGTAAAGACCTTTAGTTTAATTCAGAAGATGGTAACTCCTTAAACAACCACTCTCGTGGTGGCCCAGATCCTAATGAGTTAAATGTTACATGATTCATTTAAAAATCGGGTAACAATTAAACATAGTTAGCTGATTAAATAAATAATAGTCATCGGCTTAATGAAAGTAAAGTCACCACAATCCTTATGACTCTTGATAGACTCCCTGTCTCGAACCTGATTTTCCTCCAGTGTGAGGTCCTGTCCCTGGCTCTGGGCCTCCTCCTCCATTCGGTCGTCGAACTCCTGCCTGGCCATCTCCACGGCGCCCTGTTCTTTCTCCAACTCATCCATGTCCCCCTTCCTCTTCTTGTACAGCTTCTGGGCGTTCTGGAGGGACTTCTTGGCTGCTTCTAGTTTTTTGATCTTGTGGGAGGTGTTTTCTTTGGCCTTGATGTACTGGGGTCGCTTCTGGTTCAGCTCAGCGTCCTTCTCCCTGTAAAGGGTACGATATTCCTTCTTTAACTTCCAAAATGGTAACTATTTCCCCTGGCCTATCAAATCTCCACAATTTCTTAAGCTCCTTCCTCATGAGCTATCCCTCCTTTCCCCTCGCTCACTCCCACCCCCGCTCCCCACTTACTTGATCTCTTTCTCCAGTCTGTTGGTCTCTCATCATCCTCCCCAGTTCTTTCTCCCTCCCTACATCCATCATCCCCACTTACTTGATCTCTTTCTCCACAGTCTGTTGGTCTCTCATCATCCTCCCCAGCTCTTTCTTCTTCTCCTTCAGTTCCTCCTCCACGTGGTCCATCTTCTTGCGGTCCTTGTCAATCCCCTTGTTGTGTTGTGACAGCTCGCGGTTCAGCTTCTCGATCTCAGCATCATTGTGATACAGTTTGAACAGCTGCATCTGGACGTGGGCTTTCACCACCTCGTCCTTCAGACGCTGGTAACGCTCAGCCTAAAGAGGAGGAGGCAGAAAGTGAACGTGTGTGTGTGTGTATTGAAGGAAGAAAACAAGTCCTGCACTTCCTTTTTCAGGTGAAAAACAGGAAAATGTTTATTCCATTTAATATATAATATAAATAATATAATAAAGTAAGTAAAGTAAGTAAATTTCACAGGGCTAACATTTTGACCAACTGGTCTTCATCAATGTCAGACGATAGTGACAAAATGTGTGTCATAAGAACCACAACAAAGGACTATATGTATGGAGGAAGGGATAAGAGTATGTCAGTCCAACAATCTCAAAGTCCCAGTATGACCTTCCACCAGAAGATTAAAACGTGAGTGACGGGGAGAGGGAAAGAGCAGGATGTGGTGTCACCACACAGGATGTGTCCTCCATACCTCCTCTTTCTCCTGCTTTGCCTCTTTGCGTTCCGCGGCGATGTTTTTCTTGCGGTGGTAGTTGAACTGTGTGTCCTCCTCAGCCTTCACCATCTCCTTCTTCCTGCGGTCGTACTCCTGAGCCAACTCCCCAGACCGGGAGATCTCCTCAAATAGAGCCGTACGCTCCTTAGGGTTCTTCATGGCTATGGACTCCACAGCACCCTGATTGGGGAATACATAGAGGTCAAATGTTACTAACACTGTCATACATAGGGTAAGAGAGGTCCATGGACAAATGGTATCTAGAGTTTTAATTCACTTAGGAGAAAACGCTACACACATTCAACTTAATTATGTAAATCGTTTGCATGTGCGTGATATATTGTGAACAAAGATTTTTTTAAATGCTTGTGTTCATTTATACCATTTGTTTGCTTGTGACTGTATTAGTGTGTGTGTTTTATTTTATTTAACTTGGCAAGTCAGTTAAGAACAAATTCTCATTTACATATTTATTTATTGACGATGCTGGGCCAATTGTGTGCCGCCCTATGGGACTCCCAATGACGGCCGGTTGTGATACAGCCTGGACTCGAACCAGGGTCTGTAGTGACGCCTCTTGCACTGAGATGCAGTGCCTTAGACTGCTGCACCAATCAGGAAGCCCTGTGTCTCACCTGGAAGACGAGGAAGTTCCTGGCCTTGATTAGGATGCCTAGTTTCTCCAGCTCCTCGCTGTACTCTGCCAGATTCACCACCTTACTGTTGATGCGGTACTCTGACGACGAGCCTAAGACGTGCATAAAAAGGGGTAAAACTATGATTATATGCATTACTGTGCGTTTCCTAAGCTCTTCACTGTGCTCAGCCAGACCCCCCGCCATACTGTTGATTCGGTACTCTGACGACGAGCCTAAGACGTGCATAAAAAGGGGTAAAACTATGATTATATGCATTACTGTGCGTGTCCTAAGCTCTTCACTGTGCTCAGCCAGACCCCCCGCCATACTGTTGATGCGGTACTCTGAGGACGAGCCTGACACACACAGACAACATGGAAGATGGTTGTTATGCAGAATGACGCAGATCCTTACTTTTATCTACAGTATAGATTTTTTTTTTGGGGGGGGGGGTGCATATCAACCTTGTTTGCGCCATTAGATATATAAACATCTTCAAAGAGGACCAGATGAAACTGAGTTCGGTGTCGTTAACCAAACAGTTTCTCTCTACCAATGGATCTGTGTTGAGAAAGTCAGTGGGGAACGCTGTGGCTTACCAATGATGATTCTGGTGAAGGTGCGCTCTTCTCCACTGTCCTCATGGTATACCATGCTCACAAACGCTCTGTTGGCTGCTGGTTTCCCCACGGGAGCTCCGTGGATCAGGTCCTTCAGAGTCTTCACACGCAGGTTACTGGTCTTCTCAGCCAGCACAAAGCTGATGGCGTCCATGAGGTTGGACTTGCCTGGGAGGTAGAGAATATGAATAGAGTCAGTGAATGATCTATTCAAGTCTTGCAAATATGGTTGATTTGGAAAAGGACGTAACTAGCTGGCTTGGTTAAGAATACATAATAAATGTGCTGCTCTAATGTTTATGCATGTGAGATCTCATTTATTTGTTCCTACTGACTGGGTGACTGTCATGGAAGGTAATGTGTAGGGCGAGTTCGTTTTGCATGTCCCGGTGCACTGGGTGGGCAGTGTTTACACATTTTACACCATTTCATTGGTCAAGAACTCTCCATCTACCAGCGCACCTGGCCATGCAAAACGAAGTTGGCCATTGATAGCTATCCAGCTAAACATTATGGAGGCGTGGCAAAATATTAATTAAAATGCGTACGGTTCATATGCATGTACATTGCTGTCATTGTCAACAAAGTATTGAAGCATTGCAGCTTGAAACAAATGTAGCAAATAGTCAACCCGGCTAAACTAGTAACGTTACCAGCAGTGCAGTAACGCTAAAATAAGCATTAGCTAGATAGAATACTTGCAATATTGACCATAACTTACCGGATCCATTGGGCCCAATAATCGCAGTGAATTTGTGAAAGGGGCCGATGATTTGTCGGCCCTTGTAAGATTTGAAGTTTTCGATCTCTATTAGCTTCAAATAACCCATTATGATCAGATCGCCTGTGCGAAAACAGAATATGTGTTGTTGTGATAGCAGCTAATGCTAGCTAGCGATTGAACTCGTACCATGCACGCAAATTGTAAATATTTGTTAAAAATAATCAAAAGTTACATTATCGATCGGTGTGCCAGGCTAACTAACGCGATTAGCTTGCAACAACAATGCGCCATTTCCCAGTCCTCCTGCAGGATTGGAGACCACTGAGCGCGCGTAAGGGAACGACTTCTCGCGAGATCTTACTGCTACGATTTATCAAAATGCCATAATAAACTTCAAGCGTTTATGTTTATTTCAAATGTCAGTACACTGACTGATAAAATTATTACAGTGAAATTGATTTCAGACCGCAATCATTTTAGAAGGTTTAAATGCCAAAGCAACCAAACATCTGTTTTGTTTAACTTTTTAGCCAACTACAGTCCCGTTCAAAACTATAGGGAGAATGTATAAAATTGATTTGCCGGTGGACAACCTTTCCAATGTGGCAGTGGAACGCCGACTGGCCGCGGAGGCTGCGTTCCAGGCTGGGATCTTCAAGCATTGGAGAGAAGAGAACTGGAGGAGATGGAGGGTCAATGAGAGAAGGAGAGAAGGCATTCGGTAAGCAACAGAGGGCAAGATATAGACAGACAGTGGGGTGTATTCATGGATGCCAAAGGAAGCCAGGCTTCCCCAAAAAATTGACCAAGAAAAAAAGAAAAATACAAACACATTTTCTTCAATTCACAAGAGGCTAAATGTACAGTACACAGCCAAAAGGATATGGACACCCTGAATTTGGCTATTTCAGCCACACCCGTTGCTGGCAGGTGAATAAAACTGAGCATACAATCTCCATAGACAAATATTGGCAGTAGAATGGCCTGTACTAAAGAACTCAGTGACTTTCAACGTGGCACTGTCATAGGATGCCACCTTTCCAACAAGTCAGTTTGTAAAATTTCTGCCCTGCTAGAGCTGCCCAAATCAACTGTAACTGCTGTTATTGTGAGTAGCAACAATGGCTCAGCCGCAAATGTTCATCGGAAGTTTCATGAAATGAGTTTCCATGGCCAAGCAGCCGCACGCAAGCCTAAGATCACCATGCGCATTTCTGATCTTTGTGGAAGAACTTAACTGGCCTGCACAGAGCCCTGACCTCAACCCTATCGAACACCTTTGGGATGAATTGGAACGCAACATCAGTGGCTGAATGGAAGCAAGTCCCTGCAGCAATGTTCCAACATCTAGTGGAAAGCCTTCTCAGAAGAGTGGATGCTGTTATAGCAGCAAAGGGGGGACCAATTCCATATTAATTCCCATGATTTTGGAATGAGATGTTCGATGAGCAGGTATCCACATACTTTTGGCCATGTAGTGTATCTGACCGGAGAATAGCGCCCCTCTGTCTCAGTATGTGTAGCCTATCTACCTGATCATGTCTGGTCAGAAAGAGTTTGACATTGTTGCCCCCGTAGCATTGAATGCAAGCGAAGCCAGAGAGCATTTGGCCTCCCTTGATCATTTAAAAAAAAAATAATAGCCAATCAGCATTGAGCTAAACTGAGTAAACTCCACTGTGAATGATCCTGGCGCACAAAAAAAAAGTTTAAAGGGAAGCCAGTTTGGATTTGGCTTCACACCAATCACATCACATCAAGCCAAACATCATTATTGACAAAACAATTGTAATTGTTGCATCTCGTTGTGTTGTCCTCTGGTGGCTAGCTAGCTAGCTAAAATTGTTCCTTTCCTAAAATTGTATGGAGATGTGGTTTTACTTAATTCTCCGTACTGGCCAATGATTATAACAGTGATTCTGATCCAACCATATTGGTACATTGTGCACCTGGCCTGAGAGGCTGGAAGTTCAACATGTAGCTAGATGTAGTAGACTAATGTTAACTAGCTGGCTAATCGTTGCCCATGAAAGGAAATTAGGCTAGTGAGTAAGCATTTTAGCCAGGTAGCCTAGGACAACAAAATTAAAATTGTGTACTGTATCACAGAGTGATAGACAGTTTTGGCAACATGAAAGAGAGGAGGATGGCGTTGGTGTTCCTCTACAAGTAGGGGGAGTCAACATATTTTTTCTACTTACACACGCGCAAACACACACCACAAAAACACACACGCGCGCAAACACACACCACAAAAACACACACCACAAAAACACACACCACAAAAACACACACATGCACTCTAACACACACACACCACCAGCCAAGGATGCAGATCAGGAAGCCAGTCTGGTGAGACTGTGAGCCGTGACATTGTGAGTACTCACAGGTTTGAAAAAAATGTGAATTACAAAACTAATTTGAAGAAATTAAATGATGCGTACACACTCACTCAGGAAAGATAACGAGCACATTAGACACGACAACACACACACACACACACACACACATTATGCGTGGGCAGAGTGAGTGTCCTTTTATCAAAGCTTTTCCCCTCGTCTCGTTTGCCTGACTGACTTGGTATGAATAGATTCATCCCAGTGGGAAGCATCATTATAAATGCTTATGTTCACGCTGTTTTTTCATGTCAATTATGTGGTTTCTGTTAATTACCCATTATGCATAGTAGCTTTGCTGCACTACAGACACAGACATTGTGGTTCAGACAGATATCTCCAGAGCCATTTTAGCAGGTAGTCTCTTGACTTAGGAGGTTCAACCAGCCTAATCTTGTGAGCTGACATTCTGTTTCACTGAAGTAAAGTATCAGAGCAGGTCTGTCTGGCTATGAGGCTAATTGAGTCTATGGCTGACCCTTCCTCGAGGTAAAAATTGTTCGTAATGACAAATCTAAAGTCAGACTACACATTACCCCGAAGAGTAAGGGAGAAGAGAACATGTTAACCTGGCTGGTTGAGAAAATTCTAAGACTGTGCAAAGCTATCATCAAGGAAATTAGTGGCTACTTTGAAGAATCTCAAATATAAAATATATTTTGATTTGTTTAGCACTTCTTTGGTTGCATGATTCCATATGTGTTATTTAATAGTTTTGATGTCTTCACTATTATGTAGAAAATAGTACAAATAAAGAAAAACCCTTGAATCAGTAGGTACTCATTCAGTAGGAGAAAGTACTCACACCTACTCATTCAAGGATATATATATATATATGTATGTGTGTGTGTGTGTGTGTGTGTATATATATATATATATATATATATATATCTCTACAGTTGATGTCGGAAGTTTACATACACTTCGGTTGGAGTCATTAAACTCGTTTTTCAACCACTCCACAAATGTCTTGTTAATTAACAAACTATAGTTTTGGCAATTCGGTTAGGGCATCTACTTTGTGCATGACACAAGTAATTTTTCCAACAATTGTTTACAGACAGATTATTTCACTTATAATTCACTGTATCACAATTCCAGTGGGTCAGAAGTTTACATACACTAAGTTGACTGTGCCTTTAAACAGCTTGGAAAATTCGCAAAAATGATGTCAAGGCTTTAGAAGCTTCTGATAGGCTAATTGACATTATTTGAGTCAATTGGAGGTGTACCTGCGGATGTATTTCAAGGCCTACCTTCAAACTCAGTGCCTCATGGGGAAAATCAAGATAAATCAGCCAAAACCTCAGAAAAAAATATTGTAGATCTCCACAAGTCTGGTTCATCCTTGGGAGCAATATCCAAAAGCCTGAAGGTACAAAGCCTGAAGGTACCACGTTCATCTGCACAAACAATAGTGTGCAAGTATAAACACCATGGGACCACGCAGCCGTCATACCACTCAGGAAGGAGACGCATTCTGTCTCCTAGAGTTGAATGTACTTTGGTGTGAAAAGTGCAAATCAATCCCAGAACAACAGCAAATGACCTTGTGAATATGCTGGAGGAAAGAGTATCTATATCCACAGTAAAACAAGTCCTACATCGACATAACCTGAAAGGTTGCTCCAAAACCACCATAACAGACTTTGGTTTTCAACTGCACATGGGGACAAAGATCGTACTTTTTGGAGAAATGTCTTCTGGTCTGATGAAACAAAAATAGAACTGTTTGGCCATAATGACCATTGTTATGTTTGGAGGAGAAAAGCTTGCAAGCCGAAGAACACCATCCCAACCGTGAAGCACAGGGGTGGCAACATCATGTTGTGGGGGTGCTTTGCTGCAGGAGGGACTGGTGCACTTCAAAAAATAGGACCATTATGTGGATATATTGAAGCAACATCTCAAGACATCAGTCAGGAAGTTAAAGCTTGGTCACAAATGGGTCTTCCAAATGGACAATGACCCCAAGCATACTTCCAAAGTTGTGGCAAAATGGCTTAAGGACAACAAAGTCAAGGTATTGGAGTGGCCATCACAAAGCCCTGACCTCAATCCCATACAGAATTTGTGGGGAGAACTGAAATAGTGTGTGCGAGCAAGGAGGCCTACTAACCTGACTCAGTTACACCAGCTCTGTCAGGAGGAATGGGTCAAAATTCACCCAACTTATTGTGAGAAGCTTGTGGAAGCCTACCCGAAACGTTTGACCCAAGGTAAACCATTTAAAGGCAATGCTACCAAATACTAATTGAGTGTATGTAAACTTCTGACCCACTGGGAATGTGATGAAAGAAATAAAAACTGAAATGAATAAATCTCTCTACTATTATTTCACAATCTTAAAATAAAGTGGTGATCCTAACTGACCTAAAACAGGACATTTTTACTAGGATTAAATGTCAGGAATTGTGAAAAACTGTGTTTAAATGTATTTGGCTAAGGTGTATGTAAACTTCCAACTTCAACTGTACAGTCGTGGCCAAAAGTTTTGAAAATGACACAAATATTAATTTCCACAAAGTCTGCTGCTTCAGTGTCTTTAGATATTTTTGTCAGATGTTACCATGGAATACTGAAGTATAATTACAGGCATTTCACAAGTGTCAAAGGCTTTTTATTGACAATTACATGAAGTTGATGCAAAGAGTCAATATTTGCAGTGCTGACCCTTCTTTTTCAAGACCTCTGCAATCTGCCCTGGCATGCTGTCAATTCACTTCTGGGCCACATCCTGACTGATGACAGCCCATTCTTGTATAACCAATGCTTGGAGTTTGTCAGAATTTGTGGGGTTTTGTTTGTCCACCCTCCTCTTGAGGATTGACCACAAGTTCTCAATGGGATTAAGGTCTGGGGAGTTTCCTGGCCATGGACCCAAAATATCAATGTTTTGTTCCCCGAGCCACTTGTCACTTTTGCCTTATGGCAAGGTGCTCCATCATGCTGGAAAAGGCATTGTTCGTCACCAAACTGTTCCTGGATGGTTGGGAGAAGTTGCTCTCGGAGAATGTGTTGGTACAATTCTTTATTCATGGCTGTGTTCTTTGGCAAAATTGTGAGTGAGCCCACGCCCTTGGCTGAGAAGCAACCCCACACATGAATGGTCTCATGATTTACTGTTGGCATGACACAGAACTGATGGTAGCTCTCACCTTGTCTTCTCCGGACAAGCTTTTTTATGGATGCCCCAAACAATCGGAAAGGGGATTCATCCGAGAAAATGACTTTACCCCAGTCCTCAGCAGTCCAATCTCTGTACCTTTTGCAGTATATCAGTCTGTCCCTGATGTTTTTCCTGGAGAGAAGGTGCTTCTTTGCTGCCCTTCTTGACACCAGGCCATCCTCCAAAAGTCTTCGCCTCACTGTGTGTGTAGATGCACTCACACCTGCCTGCTGCCATTCCTGAGCAAGCTCTGTACTGGTGGTGTCCCGATCCAGCAGCTGAATCAACTTTAGGAAATGGTCCTGGCGCTTGCTGGACTTTCTTGGGCGCCATGAAGCCTTCTTCACAACAATTGAACCGCCCTCCTTGAAGTTCTTGATGATACGATAAATGGTTGATTTAGGTGCAATCTTACTGACAGCAATATCCTTGCCTGTGAAGCCCTTTTTGTGCAAAGCAATGATGACGGCACATGTTTTCTTGCAGGTAACCATGGTTGACAGAGGAAGAACAATGATTCCAAGCACCACCCTCATTTTGACGCTTCCAGTCTGTTATTCGAACTCAATCGGCATGACAGAGTGATCTCCAGCCTTGTCCTCATCAACACTCACCTGTGTTAACGAGACAATCATTGACATGTCAGCTGGTCCTTTTGTGGCAGGGCTGAAATACAGTGGAAAAGGTTTTTGGGGGATTCAGTTCATTGACATGGCAAAGAGGGACTTTGCAATTAATTGCAATTCATCTGATCATTCTTCATAACATTCTGGAGTATATGCAAATTGCCATCATACAAACTGAGGCAGCAGAAAATGTATATTTGTGTCATTCTCAAAACTTTTGGCCATGACTGTATATAGTAAAATCAGTTGTTGTGATAGACATCTTATTTCAATCTAACAACCATAGAGAGAAAACAACCGTCATTGTTGATTCATTCTACAGAAGCAATCGCATCATGAACCACTCCTTGGATCGTCATCCTTTCTTATATTTCTCCTGTTTTCCCAGATTACATATTAGAGACTAAGGGAGATTGAAAAGCAGAGAGCTGCTGTCTGGGACTTCCAGCGTACGGAGCAGAACAGAGAGGACGAAGAGGAGGAGAGGAAAGCAATGGCGCTACAGAAGTAGAAGAGGATTGAGATGGACCGATATGACAAACGGCTGGCCAGAGAGCAGCACAAATAATAATCATAGAACACAACTACACTGAGACACTTCACTCATTACATTCTTTCTTTACAGATACTTGGTGAGAGATATCTTGCCACATAACCATTCACAACAGACACACAAACACGTTACTGTCAAAGTACACTGCTCAAAAAAATAAAGGGAACACTTAAACAACACAATGTAACTCCAAGTAAATCACACTTCTGTGAAATCAAACTGTCCACTTAGGAAGCAACACTGATTGACAATACATTTCACATGCTGTTGTGCAAATGGAATAGACAACAGGTGGAAATTATAGGCAATTAGCAAGACACCCCCAATAAAGGAGTGGTTCTGCAGGTGGTGACCACAGACCACTTCTCAGTTCCTATGCTTCCTGGCTGATGTTTTGGTCACTTTTGAATGGTGGCGGTGCTTTCACTCTAGTGGTAGCATGAGACGGAGTCTACAACCCACACTAGTGGCAAGAAGGTTTGCTGTGTCTGTCAGCGTAGTGTCCAGAGCATGGAGGCGCTACCAGGAGACAGGCCAGTACATCAGGAGACGTGGAGGAGGCCGTAGGAGGGCAACAACCCAGCAGCAGGACCGCTAACTCCACCTTTGTGCAAGGGGTAGCAGGAGGAGCACTGCCAGAGCCCTGCAAAATGACCTCCAGCAGGCCACAAATGTGCATGTGTCTGCTCAAACGGTCAGAAACAGACTCCATGAGGGTGGTATGTGCTTACAGCCCAACACCATGCAGGACGTTTAGCATTTGCCAGAGAACACAAAGATTGGCAAATTCGCCACTGGAGCCCTGGTTCACACTGAGTACATGTGACAGACGTGACAGAGTCTGGAGACGCCGTGGAGAACGTTCTGCTGCCTGCAACATCCTCCAGCATTACCGGTTTGGTGGTGGGTCAGTCATGGTGTTGGGTGGCATTTCTTTGTGGGGCCGCACAGCCCTCCATGTGCTCGCCAGAGGTAGCCTGACTGCCATTAGGTACCGAGATGAGATCCTCAGACCCCTTGTGAGACCATATGCTGGTGCGGTTGGCCCTGGGTTCCTCCTAATGCAAGACAATGCTAGACCTCACTCAGGCTGGAGTGTGTCAGCAGTTCCTGCAAGAGGAAGGCATTGATGCTATGGACTGGTCCGCCCGTTCCCCAAACCTGAATCAAATTGAGCACATCTGGGACATCATGTCTCCCTCCATCCACCAACGCCACGTTGCACCACAGACTGTCCAGGAGTTAGTGGATGCTTTAGTCCAGGCCTGGGAGGAGATCCCTCAGGAGACCATCCGCCACCTCATCAGGAGCATGCCCAGGCGTTGTTGGGAGGTCATACACACACTACTGAGCCTCATTTTGACTTGATTTAAGGACATTACATCAAAGTTGGATCAGCCTGTAGTGTGGTTTTCCACTTTTTAATTTTGAGTGTGACTCCAAATCCAGACCTCCATGGGTTAATACATTTTATTTCCATTGATCATTTTTGTGTGATTTTGTTGTCAGCACATTCAACTATGTAAAGAAAAACTTATTTAATAAGAATATTTCATCCATTCAGATCTAGGATGTGTTATTTAGTGTTCCCTTTATATTTTTAGCAGTGTATAAAGAGATACTGTACATGGTGAAACAATTGAAAGTCCCAGTTTTCACATAAAAAGAGGGACTGTTTTATTGTAAATACAGTCTGTGACGGTGTATTTCTTTCCATCTTGTCTCCACCAGTCAGCGGTACCTGGCCAAGCAGCTGTACACCAGCCGACCCACAGCCCAGAACCATCCGGTTCAGCAGCAGCTCACGCTGGGGGATCACCAGCACAGACTCACCGCACAATACGGGATCTCAGATTCAGATGATCGGGACAACAACAACAATAAAATCAAGTTTATGGTATAGGCACACGTTACATGTCTTTTATCCCTAAGATTTAGTCACGAGGTCAAATGTTGAAGTGTTCTGCAACTTATTCTCTCAGGAGCTGTATTTGATGTATAAAATGACTATCTAGCTGTTCTTTTATGTTTCATGTGTCGTGGTCAGTATCTAATTTGGCTTATCTTTTGAAGATAAACATGCATGTTACCATCTTTAGACATGAATGCTAAGAGTAATTGAAATGACAACCTGATGATGCTGCTTTTGGTTCAGATTGTTCCAAGTTCTTTTTATTTAATCAATCACATATTTAGTTACACGTAGCTGATTCATAATGCAGATAGTTAGTCATTGGGCCCATAACATACAGTACCAGAAACCCTCCAAACAGTGATCCCAACCCACTTCACTTCAGTCTCAACCAATGGCACGACCACACTAGCCCTGTCCCAGATCGGTTTGTACTGTCTTTCCAACTCCTACGACTTTAGCATGATAACAACCATAGGAGTTTGCTATACAACCCAAACAGATCTGGGACCAGGGTGTGAATTCACTACTGTACCTTCCAGTCCCCCAAATCCATTTTACTAGTGTTGCACCCCAAACAAAGCACACAGAGGCACGCTGTCTCCCCTCAGGCAGTGAAATACATAGTGTACATAGTGTCCCGCCCCTCCCTCCATCACGAATATAAATCCATGAATGTCATGTCCTAAAATAAGCTGTTGCTGTCATTCTCCTCTATATGCAATTCTTATTCACTTTTTTTATTTGCTTTTATGTTGTAAGTATAAAAAACAGGAAAGGAAAGTAACAGAGAGGAAAAAACAAACACTAGCGCTAAGTCTGGCTTAGACGATCTCCTCACTGACCATGTAAGAAGCAGAGCCAGATAGATATATAGGCAGGCTGGCTGGCAGGCAGTAGAGTGAGTATCTGTGTGTTCAGTAGTTCACTCATTCAAAGCAAACATTTGTCCTGAAATCACACCATGATGAACACAGATGGTTAGCAGCTCTATTGGTACCCTCCCCATATAGTGCACTTTTGACCAGGGCATATGGTTATTTATCTGAACACAAAGGGCTCTGGTCATAAGTAGTGCACTATATAGGGAGCCATTTGTGACGCAATCCATAGTTGTGATAGAATAACTGGCATATTACTTCATTTTCTCATTCCCATATGAAAATAGATTTCTGAAAAGAAATGTTTTTGTCCTGAGTGTGTCTGTAACAGCAAACTACAGGGAGCTGGGCTCACTCAAACCTCTCGTTCAGACCCACTGTCTTTCTGCCAAGCCAGAGACAATCCCACTTTCTCTATCCCATCTCCCTGGGGATGCACTGAACAGTAACGGTTTGGCTTGCAGTCAGACCTGGGTTCAAATAGTATTCACCCTTTCTCAAATACTTCAAGCTGTGCTTGATTGAGATTGCCTGGCACAATGGAACAAATAGAGTAGTCCCAAAGGTGCAAACCCTGGTCTCTGGCGATCCAGGCAAGCCCAATCTAACTCTTCTTTGAAGTAAAAATGATCTTATTTGAACCTGGGTCTGTCTCAGAATAGGCTGTAGGCTAGATTGACTGGGTGAGCAGTGAGAGCAGAGCCAGCACATTGCATATGCTCCCTGTGGTGCTTCATCACAAGCTAGCTCACTGCATCCCTCCTTGCCTCATCATCACACTGCCTCAGCACAAAAAGTGTATGAAATGGCAACCTAGTCCCATAATTAGTGCACTACATAGGGAATAAATAGCATTTTCAGACACAGTACATAGACTCTCAACAGATACTCACTGGACTGCAAAGGGACACTTTAAAGTCAGGAAACAAAACATTGATGTACATGAGGAACATTAGCCTACTTTTTAACCTCTGCTTTCAATAGGTGGGTTTTGATTCTACTGTATATTTTAAAATGACATTAGCTACTGATTCATCTCGACACCCAGAACCAAATCTCACATGCGCACTTCTACTAGTAGTGATGTAAAATGTATGTTATTATATTTTTAGTTTTCTTTTTGAGCGTTGTTGTAACATGAAATGGTGTGAAGATACATTTTTTGCCTTTTAGTTTTTTTCTGTACTATTGAATATTTGTTTTAACAGCCAAATCACCGTCATCACCTTCAAAACAAGTATTCATTCATAGGTTCGTTGTTACAAAACACAAATGAAATGTATTTTTAAGTCAACTTTAAAGTAAACTTAAAACACACATTTTTATCCAACAAACTCATCGATAAATAACAATAAAGAAAAAAGTGATCTTTCTAGGTCTCGTTCCTCTCGAGAGAGATACCTCTGTTCTCCTTCTCTAAATGCTTGTTTCTGTCTGCTTCTTGTCATCATTCTTACCATTGTCTAATTCAAAACAAAGAGTTTTTGGCATGTAAATATTATTCCTACTCAGCCCTACAAAGAACACATTCTACACATTAGATGCATAAAGCAACCAATCTACGCATATGCCTTTCAGCCCAATCTGCTGATCAGGTAAGAGCCTGTTTTGGATTGCCAGCGTGCATTGTTCATGGCTTGAATGAAAGAAAGATACAGAGAATCTGTGTATTTTACTACCAGCTAACTGTAATACAGAACTACTGCACCCTACCACACATTATAGCGTGCAATAGTGTTATGTTATGCTATACTATGACATGAAGCGGTATGGGAAAGATGACATTTATCAGCTGACAGTTTAATACACCGTAGAAAGAGACAGACAGAATAGATACAGAAAGCTAGAGGTCTACATATAAATTACAATATCATACCAATAATGAAGTCACTCTTGTGATGAAAAGGCGAGAGTAGAGTACAGTAGAGTAGAGAGGAGTAGATTAGAGAAGAGAGGAATAGATTAGAGTAGGGAGGAGTAGATTAGAGAGGAGCAGAGTAGATAAGAGAGGACTGGAGTAAGGATGTAATCTGGTGCTCTGTGTTGAGGGCCAGTAGGCACTGGAACTCATAATGAACATGTTGTACATATCTATAATACTGTATATGGCTAGATAGATAACATTGTAGAATAACAGATGCTTCTGAATGGTCAGTAGTATATTGATCATATAGTCAGTGATCTTATCAATGGAAAAGTCAGTCAAGTAGATAGCTAGATAGATGTGTTAGAGATAGCTAGGAGTGTGTGGGCAGTGGGCATGTTTATATTGTTGACATGTTGTACTGTAGTTGACAGAGATATTTTGGTCTAACAGATAAACAGTTACTAAGGCAACGGGATTATCTAAAACGGCCACCTCTAACTAACTAGCCTAATCTAAAATGGCAGCCGAGTTGGGCAGGCCATTGGTGGTGGTGTTGGGATTGAGGGGGGAGCTGTCCTGCAGTGTGCCCGGGTCCGGGGTGGCTTCGCTGGGTCGGCTGTACTGGCTGACCAGGGAGTCTTCCATGGTCACCTCGGTGACAGCAATGCTACCGTTGTTATAGCCATCCAGGTTGTCGTCACTGATACACAGTTTGCTCTCATCACACAGAGACGGCTGGCTGGCTGTCCGCTTCTCCTCGTTGTCACTACAGGATGGAGGGAGAAATTGTGGGGAGAGAGGGGGGGGGTAGAGAAAGACGGATAGAGATGTATAGAAAGAAAGAGGGAGATGAAAGGAGGTTGGTAGGTGGGAGAGTGTTACTATGTGTGGGTGGTTCACCAGTGGAGGCTGCTGAGGGGATGACGGCTCATAATAATGGAGCGAATGGAATGGCATCAAGCCATGTGTTTGATGTATTTGATACCATTCTACTGATTCCGCTCCAGCCATTACCACGAGCCCGTCCTCCCCAATTAAGGTGCCACCAACCTCCTGTGCGGTTCACATACCAATGTCAGTGATTGTATTGTATCACATAGCCATAGGAAGGGTATTGGAAAAGAAGAGGATGCATGGGAGAGCCTCTAGAAAAAAACATAGACTATTTGGACTCAGTTGCAGGAAAGGCATGCAGAGTAGAGCACCTTACAGCATACCTCTCAAGAGATCTGGCAAAGCAGGGGAATGCATTATGGGAGAGAGGAACAGTAATGAACACAGGACGCTGGGATAAAAACACACTTATCTTTTCAAACAGGGAATCAACGCGATCATGTTGACATTTAAAACATGCTAATTTGCGGGGTATTGACTTGCATTGTTTGTTTTTATTATTATTATTATTTATTTTTTTGCAATTTCATGACAGCAGCCAGGTAAACAAAGCCAAACCATGGATTGCTGTCTTACCTTGTCCAAAGACTGCTTACAAGATAAGGAAACCAATGTCATTTTGTAACTTGGGTAAACTATCTTTTTAAATAATATTCAACAATTATATAATCTACAGGTTTGAAGGAATATTAATACATGATCAATGCCTAATAATCAGTATATCGTCTGATTAGACAGGCCAACCTGTACTCTCCGAATGTTTCATCCTTCATAGGGCGCGCCTCAGAGTCTACCTGACCCTCCTCCTTATCTTTGACTGAGAGAGAGAGAGAGAGAGAGAGAGACAGAAAGAGAGAGCACGAGAGAGAGAGAGAGAGAGAGAGAGAGAGAGAGAGAGAGAGAGAGAGAGAGAGAGAGAGAGACAGAAAGAGAGACAGAAAGAGAGACAGAAAGAGAGAGAGAGAGAGAGAGAGAGAGAGAGAGAGAGAGAGAGACAGACAGAGAGAGAGAGCGTGACAGGGAGAGAGAAAGAGAGATAGTTGAATTTCGGTATCTGTTCATTAATCAGTAGAATGTCCTTTCTAAGCTAGTGGCTGACTGAGGTTTTGGTAATGCCATAGACGCTGGCCAGTTAGTGAACCAGCAGCACAACAATATAGGGAATGTGTTGTGCTTTTTTAGAGCTGCCTGGTCTACTACATATCATGTGATTGGTCAGAAACTCCCTGACATATAGGGTTTCTCAGAAACAATCTGGTATGGCCCAACTCGGTGGACTTGTGGTTGGAGTGTCCGCCCTGATATTGGAAGTTTTATTCCCGGCCGAGTCATACCAAAGACTGTAAAAATGGGACCTGATGCATCTTTGCTTGGCACTCAGCATTAAGGAGATAGATTGGGGCTAAGGCCCTGTGATTGACTTAGCATCCTGTCCAGGAGGTGTACTTGTACATCAAGCTGCCTCAAACTATAGAAACAACCAAGGCTCCTGCCAGGCTACTTACTTACCATCTTTTATATGTGGTTTGTTAGAAACTACATTCTACAGTATATGTGGTGTATTAGAAACTACATTCTACAGTATATGTGGTGTGTTAGAAATTACATTCTACAGTATATGTGGTGTGTTAGACCTAACGTGGTTTGTCTGGTATCTGGTGGTGTTATATTTACACCTACCTGAATACTTTCCCCCTTTAGCCCCTCATTCTAAAGCAGAGGATGAGCAGCACCAGCAGCAACAGTATATGGCGCTTAGACCCAACGTGGTTTGCCTGAGTAGCAAAGCCTGTCTGCACATCCATCACCCCTTTGCCCCTCTTGAGGGAGGGATGAGCAGGGAGGGAGCAGGGAGGGAGGGAGGGAGGGAGGGAGGGAGGGAGGGAGGGATCACCCCTAGGGAGGGAGGGAGGGAAGACAGATGGGAATGGACAGAGGTCGAGTGAAAGGGAGAGAGGGTCGTAGCAAGGGATCGTAGAGAGACGTAGGGGGATGAAAGGAATGATGAAAGGAAGAGAAGAGATTAAGAAGAGAGGGTGGGTATGGAGCGCACACGCACTGTGGCTCAGTCGATACACATACTGACACAGACATAACCTAACATACATTACACTAGGGATGTAGGAAATACAGTCCAATTCTCCAAACAAATACTACTAATGGAGCACTTCATTTGGCCTCTGAACGTCTTGCCATCTAGTCTCTTTCATCTAGGACTTTTCAAAACAAAGCACTTCCAACAATAGCAGAGTGCTGCTGTACACTGTCAGATGTAGGCAGGAGAGGCCCAAAGGAGAAGCTGTTTTGCTGTGCGTGTCTGTATATATATATATATATACATATATATATATATATATATATATATATATATATATATATATATATATATATATATATATATGTGTGTGTGTGTGTGTGTGTGTGTGTGTGTGTGTGTGTGTGTGTGTGTGTGTGTGTGTGTGTGTGTGTATTCTTGCGTTCACATGTGTGTCTGCCTGCCTGTCTGGTGTGTGTGTGTACCGGCTATGCTCCAGTACCTGCTCCCTTTGATCTCAGGGACGGACACGTCTGGGGACGTGTTTAACTATACTTGTGGGGACCAGAAGGGTTAGTTTTAGGGTTAAGGTAAGTTTTTTAGGTTAGGGAAAATAGGATTTTGAATGGGCCTGAATTGTGTGTCCCCACAAGGTTACATGAGTATACTTGTGTGTCCCCACAAGTAACTGTGTGTGTGTGTGTGTGTGTGTGTGTGTGTGTGTGTGTGTGTGTGTGTGTGTGTGTGTGTGTGTGTGTGTGTGTGTGTGTGTGTGTGTGTGTGTGTGTGTGTGTGTGTGTGTGTGTGTGTACAGCCTGGGATTCCTACCAATCCCTCGGTTTCAGTCTCCCAGAATATATATAATATATAATATAATATATATAATATATATATATATTACTGCCTCCGGTACCTGCTCCCTTTGTGGTGATCTCAGTCTCCCAGAAGGTGTTGTTGCTGAAGGTGAATCTGAGGCGGTACTGTGACCCCGGGGTCAGACCTTTCAGCTGGTAGAATGATGCAGACGAGTTCAGCTTCTCAGACTGCTTCCACTTCCCACCGTCTGAAGACAAAATAACCACTTTATTTGTTTAGACATAGAAATAGACTAAATATATATTTTTCCTTCTTGTTCTTACAGGCAGGGGAGTGAAGTTATATTTACAGATTTATTTTAAAAACATGTCAGTCTCCTCCAGAGCGACTATGTTTAAATTTCACGTTTACAGTCAGTTACAAATGTGTTTGGTGTTTCCACAGGTATACTGTTGGTCAGCTGGTAGTGTATGTTCTTGTTGAGGTACTGTACCTGCACGGCCACATGCACACACAAAGCTCATACGTACCTTGCTTGTTGAGGTACTGGACCTGGAAGCTCACACTCCTCTGTCTCTGGCCTGGCACCCAGCTCAGGTTAACAGACTTCTCTCCTACATACAAGCTGATATTGGACGGAGGAGCTGGAATGGGTTGAGAAGGGGTTCGGGTGATTCTCATGGAACCAGTTGTAACCATGGCAGTAGCAAATTGAGTTAGAAAACCATGATGCATCTGCAACAATCAGTTATCATTCTAAAGACTAAGATGCCTAGTTTATGGTGCAGTATTTTATTTGAAATACCTTTGATATTTTTACAATAATTTTGTACAGATTTCACCCCAAATTCTCATTAACAAAATGCATCCAGATTAAATTATCTGATCATTTTATACAATTTTACCTTAGAAAAACCTAACTTAACTGAATAAAACACAAAATATGTTGCTGTTGTTTGTCCATAGATCATACAAATGGTATACTAGTTGAAGTTTACATTAAACTATAATATTTATTTAAAAACACATAAAAACACAGTGTGTTTGTTTCTCAATACATAACACTTTTTCAAGTTGGTGTAAAAATTCCAATCAAAGTTTTATTCACCCACGATACATCATCTAGAGGAGTAGTCCTTAGATGAGCACAAGTTCATTTCATTTATTCACCCACGATACATCATCTAGAGGAGTAGTCCTTAGATGAGCACAAGTTCATTTCATTTATTCACCCACGATACATCATCTAGAGGAGTAGTCCTTAGATGAGCACAAGTTCATTTCATTTATTCACCCATGATACATCATCTAGAGGAGTAGTCCTTAGATGAGCACAAGTTCATTTCATTTATTCACCCATGATACATCATCTAGAGGAGTAGTCCTTAGATGAGCACAAGTTCATTTCATTTATTCACCTATATGCCTTCAGAATGAGGATTCTCAAAACTACCCCTTTACGACACTTGACCTTCTCATTGCCGAAATTACTAAAAAACTCAAATTGAGAAAAACTTAGAGAATCATTACCTTACCAAAGTGGAGGCATGAATGGGCTTTAGTGATGTGGTCAATTGTTTGCTGACTCATAATGGCTGTCTCCTATTACCTGAAGATTGAGCGAAGGGCCTTTCATTACCAAAACACACATTTCTAATTTCCACATCATTTTTCGGTCTGTTTCAGTCATGAGAACCTTAATTTATGTAATGATAATAAGCTCATTATAATGTAAAGTCAGGGGATGTGCTGGTAACTTTAATTATTCACAAGGCCCACTGCTTACACCTATTGTATAGCTTTTTTTTGGTAAAACATCAGTTATTTGATTAAGTAGGGGTTGTCAAGAAATACACATTTAATTTACTTGAAGCCACAATATGGAGTTTGTGTTTCAGCAAAGAACAACCCTGCCACTTAAAGGAGGAGATTTTGACAGGTGCACCTGTTTTAGCGCTTACCTATACTGTCGTCTGATATCCCAAGACAGTTTTGGTCCATATCCCACATATTTAAATACTTTATAGGCATATCATGTTATGTAATTTATCCTTAGGATCACATTCAATTTTGAAATGCATCTGAACCACACATATCCATGTCATTATTACACCAACATTGCCTGTAAAGGCCTTGGAGAAATTCGTTTTTTTATAGTGACTTATTTATACTTAAATCCACGTTTGTAAATACTTGCGCGTAATTACAGTCAGGTTAAAATAAATAGTGGAGGTACGCCATACCGGTAAAACGTGAGCCGATCACAATATATAGACTAATACACCATTATTTAATCAACATGAACATTTTGCGATATCTTTTGTGGTATACGGTTCAAAAGGCGGGGAGTGGTGGCTGAGATTTATGGTTTGAAACTCTTGGCCTTCCGTAGAGACGCTCGTGGACAAGGCGGAGATGTGTGGCGGAGACCGAGGTGCGCGTGGACAACAGTGGATCCATCAATTCAGGCTACAAGTGTAGGTCTCACAACATTCACATAATTTCATTACGCTACTGGTAGGATAAATTATGTCTGTTTCCCTTCATCAAATTGCGTGTGCACAGTGCACGTGAACGAAAGTGCGCGTGTAGCCTACAGCCTTTGTTAAATTATTGACAATCGGATGAAAACATCATAACTGGTTGTGTTTATACCACATTAAAAGGCAAGCGTGTCCATAAGGCTAGGAGAAGGTAAGCTTTCCCTAAAGTAAATTGAATTAAATAGCCAAAATTATATAGCCGAATTAGCGTATTCCTGTCTATACAGAAATCTAAAATAAAATCATTCAAAATAGGCTACTACACCAGAAAGCATGATTTGGCCACAGAGGAACATTAGCTTCTTAGATAGTTTTAAATCGCAGTTGGAAGGTCAGCGTGCGCAGCAAATACCAAATATACTGAACAAAAATATTAACATAACATGCAACAATTTAAAAGATTTTACTGGGTTACAGTTCATAAGGGAATCAGTCAATTGAAATAAATTAGGCCCTAATCTATGGATTTAACATGACTGGGCAGGGGTGCAGCCATGGGTGGGCTTTGGAGGGCATAGGCCCACCCACTTCGCAGCCAGGCCCAGCCAATCAGAATGGGTTTTTCCCCACAAAAGGGCTTTATTACAGACATAAATACTCCTCACCCTCGCATTGTGTTGTGTGACAAAACTGCACATTTTAAAGTGGCCTTTTATTGTCCCCAGCACAAGGTGTACCTGTGTAATGATCATGCTGTTTAATCAGCTTCTTGATAAGCCACACCTGTCAGGTGGATGGATTATCTTGGCCATGGAGACATTTCTCACTAACAGGGATGTAAACAAATTTGTGAACAAAATTTTAGAGAAATAAACTTTTTGTAAGGATGGAACATGTTGTGTTTATATTTTTGTTCAGTGTAGATGATTGTTAAGTTGCGTCTGTCAGTGAAAAGCAGAAAGTCCCAGCCAGGCATATCTCAATATTTAAAAATACAATAATGGAAAAAATGTTTGGAAAGCAAATGGCTGTTGCTGTATAGAGTTGACAATGAAAACACTCCAATCTGTCTTTTAGTTATCAGCATTCTTAATTTAAAGGAGCGAACAATAGCCTATCTTACATCGGCCATATCCCCGGTAAATGTGCATATAAACTGTCTTCAAATAAAATAAAATAAAATAGTAGTTGTCACATGCACCGAATATAACAGGTGTGTCCTTACTGTAAAATGCTTACTTACAAGCCCTTAACCAACAATGCAGTTTAAAGAAAATAGAGTTAAGAAAATATTTACTAAATAAAGTAAATGTTTTTTTTTTTAATTAAGTAACACAGCAAAATGACTATAATGAGGCACTATACAGGGGATACTGGTACTGAGTCAATGTGCGGGGGTACAGGTTAGTCGAGGTCATTTGTACATGTAGGTAGGGGTAAAGTGACTATGCATAGATAATAAACAGAGAGTAGCAGCAGTGTAAAAATAAAGGGGTGGCCATTTGATTAATTGTTCAGCAGACTTATGGCTTGGGGGTTAGAAGCTGTTAAGAAGCCTCTTGGACCTAGACTTGGCACTCCGGTACCACTTGCCATGTGATAGCAGAGAGAACAGTCTATGACTTTTTGGGGCCTTCCTCTGACACCGCCTGGTATATGCCACTTTTGTTTGTTTTTGAACAATAATTTCCTCCTCCAGGTTAGATGGACGTCATATTCTATGTGTCACCCCTTTTCGTAGGACGATTATATGGATCAGAAAACATCTGTTTGTCAGTGTCAGCAGAGTAGGCTACCCTGTCATTTTTGTAGTATAAAAAAATGTGCAAAGAAATTAATTCCACTTTCACCCCTGATTACAGTACTTATAATTAAGATGAGGGGTATGTTAGTCAATTTTATTAAGATCAGTGATTTCAGTATTATGCAAGTAAAATTTTGCGATTAACAGATGACAGTTTGATGATGTATTGGGTTAATGAATCTCTAGTAGAGCTCAGTACAGTTCTTCAATGGCAAACTTTGCAACACTCATTACCAAAACATACATTCTCATCTCCAAAACCTGTTTATTATTGTCATAAGCACCAATATTTAGAAAATATTGGGAGAAATAAATGTCTACTTTAGTCATTTTGGCCGAATCAGATGGTGGGCCTTTTGTTCTTTATCCAAATATGTTTACATAAAAATAATAAGTCATTTTGACAAAAAACATGATTCAGAAAAGGTTGTGTGTTGCATTAATGAGATAAATGACAAAATAAAAGTTTATAGTTAAATAAGAAAATATTTGTTTTCATTGTATGTTTACCTCAGGCCTTTTCATTATGTAAGCAATGTTAAAAAAATATTAGATTTGTTAATAACTTTTTTGGACTTCAGAAACTGTTGCGGTAATGAGAATTTGACATTGCTAGTTGTGGAAATTGTAGTAGAATGCATAATATTTCATCAATAAACATAACAATAATTATGAAATAGATCAATACAGATTCTAATCTTAGTGATCCAAGAAGAATTATGGTGGAAAATGTTTATTTCAATTGTGTGCCATTTTCGTGAGAATCACCAAGTTAGAATCTCTTTCACCCTTTTAGTGTTAACCACTCAGTAATATTACTTATGCGCTAATGTCACCACAGCATGATACATCCACCAGTAAACACTATGTTTTAATGTCGGGTTTTATGTATATGAAACCGGGAGACACATTTCCACATATGGGTAGACAAAACCGTTGTTCTACTTCTAATCGTCCTGCAGTACTGGTGTGGTGTGTGGTGCCTGGTGATGGGCTCTCAATCAATCAACCTGTTAGTGTTAACCCTCTCAGTGTGTTCTATAAATACTCCTCCTGCAGAACTGCCTCTGTCCAGTGTGGTGCCTGGTGATGGGCTCTCAATCAATCAACCTGTTAGTGTTAACCCTCTCAGTGTGTTCTATAAATACTCCTCCTGCAGAACTGCCTCTGTCCAGTGTGGTGCCTGGTGATGGGCTGTCAATCAATCAACCTGTTAGTGTTAACCCTCTCAGTGTGTTCTATAAATACTCCTCCTGCAGTACTACCTCCGTCCAGTGTGGTGCCTGGTGATGGGCTGTCAATCAATCAACCTGTTAGTGTTAACCCTCTCAGTGTGTTCTATAAATACTCCTCCTGCAGAACTGCCTCTGTCCAGTGTGGTGCCTGGTGATGGGCTGTCAATCAATCAACCTGTTAGTGTTAACCCTCTCAGTGTGTTCTATAAATACTCCTCCTGCAGTACTACCTCCGTCCAGTGTGGTGCCTGGTGATGGGCTGTCAATCAATCAACCTGTTAGTGTTAACCCTCTCAGTGTGTTCTATAAATACTCCTCCTGCAGAACTGCCTCTGTCCAGTGTGGTGCCTGGTGATGGGCTGTCAATCAATCAACCTGTTAGTGTTAACCCTCTCAGTGTGTTCTATAAATACTCCTCCTGCAGAACTGCCTCTGTCCAGTGTGGTGCCTGGTGATGGGCTGTCAATCAATCAACCTGTTAGTGTTAAGCCTCTCAGTGTGTTCTATAAATACTCCTCCTGCAGTACTACCTCCGTCCAGTGTGGTGCCTGGTGATGGGCTGTCAATCAATCAACCTGTTAGTGTTAACCCTCTCAGTGTGTTCTATAAATACTCCTCCTGCAGAACTGCCTCTGTCCAGTGTGGTGCCTGGTGATGGGCTGTCAATCAATCAACCTGTTAGTGTTAACCCTCTCAGTGTGTTCTATAAATACTCCTCCTGCAGAACTGCCTCTGTCCAGTGTGGTGCCTGGTGATGGGCTGTCAATCAATCAACCTGTTAGTGTTAACCCTCTCAGTGTGTTCTATAAATACTCCTCCTGCAGAACTGCCTCTGTCCAGTGTGGTGCCTGGTGATGAGCTGTCAATCAATCAACCTGTTAGTGTTAACCCTCTCAGTGTGTTCTATAAATACTCCTCCTGCAGAACTGCCTCTGTCCAGTGTGGTGCCTGGTGATGGGCTGTCAATCAATCAACCTGTTAGTGTTAACCCTCTCAGTGTGTTCTATAAATACTCCTCCTGCAGAACTACCTCCGTCCAGTGTGGTGCCTGGTGATGGGCTGTCAATCAATCAACCTGTTAGTGTTAACCCTCTCAGTGTGTTCTATAAATACTCCTCCTGCAGAACTGCCTCCGTCCAGTGTGGTGCCTGGTGAGGGGCTGTCAATCAATCAACCTGTCAGTGTTAACCCTCTCAGTGTGTTCTATAAATACCCTCCTGCAGTACTACCTCCGTCCAGTGTGGTGCCTGGTGATGGGCTGTCAATCAATCAACCTGTCAGTGTTAACCCTCTCAGTGTGTTCTATAAATACTCCTCCTGCAGAACTGCCTCTGTCCAGTGTGGTGCCTGGTGATGAGCTGTCAATCAATCAACCTGTTAGTGTTAACCCTCTCAGTGTGTTCTATAAATACTCCTCCTGCAGAACTGCCTCCGTCCAGTGTGGTGCCTGGTGATGGGCTGTCAATCAATCAACCTGTTAGTGTTAACCCTCTCAGTGTGTTCTATAAATACTCCTCCTGCAGTACTGCCTCCGTCCAGTGTGGTGCCTGGTGATGGGCTGTCAATCAATCAACCTGTTAGTGTTAACCCTCTCAGTGTGTTCTATAAATACTCCTCCTGCAGAACTGCCTCTGTCCAGTGTGGTGCCTGGTGATGGGCTGTCAATCAATCAACCTGTTAGTGTTAACCCTCTCAGTGTGTTCTATAAATACTCCTCCTGCAGTACTACCTCCGTCCAGTGTGGTAGCTCCCTCCCTGGTGATAGGCTCTCCGTCCCCGGCCGAGGTGCGCCCCCTCAGGTAGAAGCGGTAGCGGCTGTGAGGGTCCAACTGCTTCAGGGTCAGGTGAGTGACCTTGTGATCGTCTATCGTCTCCACCTGCATCGGGCTGTCACTCTTTACGACTACAGAGGACAGACAGGAAGGTTAGGGTGTGTGTGTGTGTGTGCGTGTGTTTATTTGTGTGTGTGTGTGTGTCTGTCTATCAGTGTGGTCGTCTATGGTCTCCACCTGCATCGGGTTGTCGTCACTCTTCACGACTACAGGGGCATAGAGAGGAAAGGTCGACTAGAACAGTCAATAACGTTTGTCTCTGACATAGTTGAGGAATAGTCTATAACATTATGTAGGTTTGTCTCTGACATAGTTGAGGAATAGTCTATAACATTATGTAGGTTTGTCTCTGACATAGTTGAGGAAGAGTCTATAACATTATGTAGGTTTGTCTCTGACATAGTTGAGGAATAGTCTATAACATTATGTAGGTTTGTCTCTGACATAGTTGAGGAATAGTCTATAACATTATGTAGGTTTGTCTCTGACATAGTTGAGGAAGAGTCTATAACATTATGTAGGTTTGTCTCTGACATAGTTGAGGAATAGTCTATAACATTATGTAGGTTTGTCTCTGACATAGTTGAGGAAGAGTCTATAACATTATGTAGGTTTGTCTCTGACATAGTTGAGGAATAGTCTATAACATTATGTAGGTTTGTCTCTGACATAGTTGAGGAATAGTCTATAACATTATGTAGGTTTGTCTCTGACATAGTTGAGGAATAGTCTATAACATTATGTAGGTTTGTCTCTGACATAGTTGAGGAATAGTCTATAACATTATGTAGGTTTGTCTCTGACATAGTTGAGGAATAGTCTATAACATTATGTAGGTTTGTCTCTGACATAGTTGAGGAATAGTCTATAACATTATGTAGGTTTGTCTCTGACATAGTTGAGGAATAGTCTATAACATTATGTAGGTTTATCTCTGACATAGTTGAGGAAGAGTCTATAACATTATGTAGGTTTGTCTCTGACATAGTTGAGGAAGAGTCTATAACATTATGTAGGTTTGTCTCTGACATAGTTGAGGAATAGTCTATAACATTATGTAGGTTTGTCTCTGACATAGTTGAGGAATAGTCTATAACATTATGTAGGTTTGTCTCTGACATAGTTGAGGAAGAGTCTATAACATTATGTAGGTTTGTCTCTGACATAGTTGAGGAATAGTCTATAACATTATGTAGGTTTGTCTCTGACATAGTTGAGGAAGAGTCTATAACATTATGTAGGTTTGTCTCTGACATAGTTGAGGAAGAGTCTATAACATTATGTAGGTTTGTCTCTGACATAGTTGAGGAATAGTCTATAACATTATGTAGGTTTGTCTCTGACATAGTTGAGGAAGAGTCTATAACATTATGTAGGTTTGTCTCTGACATAGTTGAGGAAGAGTCTATAACATTATGTAGGTTTGTCTCTGACATAGTTGAGGAAGGGTCTATAACATTATGTAGGTTTGTCTCTGACATAGTTGAGGAATAGTCTATAACATTATGTAGGTTTGTCTCTGACATAGTTGAGGAAGAGTCTATAACATTATGTCTATAGTTGAGGAAGAGTCTATAACATTATGTAGGTTTGTCTCTGACATAGTTGAGGAAGAGTCTATAACATTATGTAGGTTTGTCTCTGACATAGTTGAGGAATAGTCTATAACATTATGTAGGTTTGTCTCTGACATAGTTGAGGAAGAGTCTATAACATTATGTAGGTTTGTCTCTGACATAGTTGAGGAAGAGTCTATAACATTATGTAGGTTTGTCTCTGACATAGTTGAGGAAGAGTCTATAACATTATGTCTCTGACATAGTTGAGGAATAGTCTATAACATTATGTAGGTTTGTCTCTGACATAGTTGAGGAAGAGTCTATAACATTATGTAGGTTTGTCTCTGACATAGTTGAGGAATAGTCTATAACATTATGTAGGTTTGTCTCTGACATAGTTGAGGAAGAGTCTATAACATTATGTAGGTTTGTCTCTGACATAGTTGAGGAAGAGTCTATAACATTATGTAGGTTTGTCTCTGACATAGTTGAGGAATAGTCTATAACATTATGTAGGTTTGTCTCTGACATAGTTGAGGAAGAGTCTATAACATTATGTAGGTTTGTCTCTGACATAGTTGAGGAAGAGTCTATAACATTATGTAGGTTTGTCTCTGACATAGTTGAGGAAGGGTCTATAACATTATGTAGGTTTGTCTCTGACATAGTTGAGGAATAGTCTATAACATTATGTAGGTTTGTCTCTGACATAGTTGAGGAAGAGTCTATAACATTATGTAGGTTTGTCTCTGACATAGTTGAGGAAGAGTCTATAACATTATGTAGGTTTGTCTCTGACATAGTTGAGGAATAGTCTATAACATTATGTAGGTTTATCTCTGACATAGTTGAGGAATATTCTATAACATTATGTAGGTTTGTCTCTGACATAGTTGAGGAATGGTCTATAACGTTATGTAGGTTTGTCTTGATGGATTGATGGAATATGATTGATATATAATTCACTAGCCATCTCTAGAAGTGACTGGTAATACATCAACAATATGTCACTGAGAAACAACAGCGATAGAGATAGATCAGTGATACCATATGATAATAAGTAGCACTGCTGTCTTTTACAAGACAGAGAAACAGACAAGACGTGTAGACTTACTATGACAGTCAGTTGAACACACATATTTACATTTTAGTCATTTAAAGGAGTAATTAGGATTAAGTGCCTTGCTCAAGGGCACATCACTAGATTACTAGACTACCCTCGTCTAATTAAAGATAGCCAGTTAAGGGGGAGAGGTGTAGTAAGGTAACCACTCTGGTACTGCAGCAGGTATCCTTTGAGAACTCCGTTGGGTTGGGCAGGAGGTGTCCAGTGTAGGGTCATCTCTGTGCCTGCATGGCTGTCCAGGCGTAAGGACATCGGGGGGCCAGGAGCTGACAGGAACACAGGCACGCTTGATTAGAGTATCCTTCCACTGCAGTGTACACTGTCTGTCCCCCCCTGCTTTTCCCTTTCTCTCACCTCCCTCGTCAGTTTCAAAGGACAGGGTCTTGGAGGGGGGGCCCTCTCCCTTGCTGTTGAACACAGTGACAGTGAGGGTGTAGTGAGAGTAGGGTCTGAGTCCCCCCAGGACCCTCTTCTCCTCTTTGGGCCCTGTCTCCACCTCAACACTGGTGTCTGGCTCTCTAGCCCTACGGCCTTGGTGGTGGCCCCTGGAGCCAAACCTCAGCAGGTGGATCTGGTGAGGAGAGAGGGCAGAGGAGGAAGGTTATAAGCTGTAATAATGCTCTATGTAGCTCTATGTAGCTGTGAGGTCATGTTTATGATGTGTAATGTATGCAGCCCCGGTGGTGGCCCCTGGAGCCAACCCTCAGCAGGTGGATCTGGGAGGGAAGAAGTTATAAAGCTCTATGTGGCCATAATGTCATGGTTATGATGTTGATATGACACACAGAGGGGGGAGGAGTAAAGGGGACAGGAAATAGACAGTCATTGTATCTCTCTTGTTGTAGAAGCTATTTCAGTGCCAGAGCTGGAGTTGAACATGGACAAGGTGCAAGTCACCTTATATCCCAGCAGGTGTCCTCTGACAGTCTTTTCGTTCACTGGTTCCCATGTCACCCTGATGGCTGAACTGTTGAGCAGCACCATAGCCACATTCTGAGGAGCCTTCAGGGGGACTGGAGGAAGGGGGGGGGAGGGGGAGAGATGCAGAGAGGGGAGAGAAAGATACAATCATTATCTTGCTCATCACTTGAGTGTTTATTATTGTATTGTTTCCCGGTGAACACAATAGACTAATTGGTCATCATTAGAGGGAGAATAAGAGGAGAGAATGAGAACAGCAGGAATGAGAGTGAGGGAGAGACAGAAACAGAGGGAGTGTTCAGGGGAGAGGGTTAGACACCTCTATATATACATAATATGACATTTGAAATGTCTTTATTCTTCATTACAGAAAGAGAGGAGAGAACGCAGTAGCCAGAGAGAGATCATTACAGAAAGAGAGGAGAGAACGCAGTAGCCAGAGAGAGAGAGGGAGAGAGAGATCATTACAGAAAGAGAGGAGAGAACACAGTAGCCAGAGAGAGAGAGGGAGAGAGAGATCATTACAGAAAGAGAGGAGAGAACACAGTAGCGAGAGAGAGAGATAATTACAGAAAGCGGGAATTCTAAAACAAAATCTTACTGTCCTCTCCAGAGTAACCAGTCACAGGGTCAAGCTCAGGTCCCTCTCCTTTCTGATTGGCAGCCTGAACTTTGATTTGAAAGGCGGAGAATTTGCCCACTTCAGTGACGATGTACGGTGGCTCAGTGGAGACATTAGAGTACCAGGTTGTGTCACCTACCACCCTTTTCCAGAACACCTTGTAGTGGAACTCTGGGCCGTTAAACACACGCCTGTCCATCTCCTGTGACAGTGACATACAGGGATATGAGCCAATCAGCCCTTCCTACAATAATAACAAAAACATTTTGAAAATGTTCTAGTGTGTGGTGGTAGGGGACAATAATAGTAAGGGTAATAACAATAATAATAATAATGACAATAATAATGACAATAATAATAGTAATAATGATAATACAATGATAACACTAGTAATCATAATAGTAATAATAATTCTAGTGTGATAACAATAATGATGAAAGTAATAGTAATTATAGTAATAATATGAATGATAATAATAATAGTAATAAAGCTAATAATAATAATGGGTTACATATCTTTATTTGATTTAACAAGCCTCACCTCCCATGTGATGACCAGGGTGTCTGGGTCTGTAGACTCACTCCTCACATTCTCTGGGTTATTGTCTGGAGCTGGAGTAATGGAGGGGTTGGAGTAATTCACGCTTGATTAAAGCATTAAAGCTTGGAAGCTTGATTAAACCATTAAAGATGTGTTCCATGTATTGGATCATTTAGAACATTTAGCCTGGTTCATCTCTACTTGATATTTAACTTTGATATATTATAATATCTAACCTTGAGGTGGGGTGCTGTGAAGGTCAGAGGGCATGCTGGGGTCACTCTTCCCGATGTTGTTGATGGAGATGACCCGGAAGCGGTAGGACATGTATGGTTGCAGAGAAATGGTCACGCTCTCATGAGTTCCACTGACTCTCTTCAGCTCCTCCCAACCCCGCTCCTTAGAGTCACCATCTTCAAACTCCACCACAAACACTGGAGAGAGAGAGGGAGAGAGAGAGAAAAGAAAGAGCGAGAAAAAGAGAGGAGAGAGAAAAAGAAAAGAGAGCGAGAGAAAAGAGAGAGTGAGAGAGAAAAAAGAGAGGAGAGAAAAAGAGAGAGGAGAGAGAAGGAGAAAAGAGAGAGCGAGAGAAAAGAGAGAGGAGAAAAGAGAGAGAAAAGAGAAAAGAAAAGAGAGAGGGAGAAAAGAAAGAGAAAAGAGAGAGAGAGAAAAGAAAGAGGGAGAGAAAAGAGAGGAGAGAAGAGAGAGCGAGAGAAAACAGAGAGAAGAGAGAGAGAATCAGTGACAATGCAGGGGTCCAATGGTCCAATGACTTAACCAATAAGCAGAAGAGATTAAGTAAAATATGACAAAGCAGAAATCACTCAGTCCATGTAATGAGAAAACAGACTTCCGTGCTCTCAAGAGAGATATGATGATATAATGATTGTATGGTATGGGGTTGGTAACTCAAAGTGATGTTGTTATCAAAGTCAGGCAGCAGTGTCTATCCTGTCTCAGGCCTGGACAGCTGTGGTCATCTCCACTGAAACTAATACTCTCCCAGGGGAGATACATGATAGGACAGCTATGGGTTTGTAGTTTCAAGCATCACAGGGCTGTAGTATCAATCAGACCTGGGTTCTAATAATTCTGAGCATTTGATTGAGCTTGCCTGAGGTGACAGATAGGCAGGGTTTGCAGTTAGCACTGTTGGGGCTGTTTGATTGGTTCCATTGGGCCAGCTAGGTAAGCTCAATCAAAAGCATGTAGACTATTTAAAACAAAACAAATACCATTGTAAATGAGGTCAGGGATCAGTGTCTGTTGAGAGCAGGGGAGAATGACTGCCCCATCTCATTTCAGCCACGGAGGTTCAAGGCCGACCGCAGTACTGCAGGCATTGTTAGCAGCACATTATAGTGAATTGAAAAATGTCACACTTCATGGTCAATCTTTGTGTAAATAAATATGAAATCAATTACAATCATGGTACCAGATGAATGTCCTTGAACTAATTATTTAAAATCGCACAGAGAAGAAGTGATAAGGATAATTGTGTTTCTAATGAAAGCCTGCGGTACCCCGGTCGGCCTTCAATATGAATTACTCAATAAGAGAGTGCAGCATTGAGCTAGCCTGGAGTAGCTCAAACTGTGCATGGTATGTCTCCATGACTTGGCTGTGAGCCTACTGCAGGGTGGTTGTGGTCATGTTGTGGTCATTCTAGTGTCAGTGTGTTGGTTGTCAGCCTACTGCAGGGTGGTTGTGGTCATGTTGTGGTCATTCTAGTGTCAGTGTGTTGGTTGTCAGCCTACTGCAGGGTGGTTGTGGTCATGTTGTGGTCATTCTAGTGTCAGTGTGTTGGTTGTCAGCCTACTGCAGGGTGGTTGTGGTCATGTTGTGGTCATTCTAGTGTCAGTGTGTTGGTTGTCAGCCTACTGCAGGGTGGTTGTGGTCATGTTGTGGTCATTCTAGTGTCAGTGTGTTGGTTGTCAGCCTACTGCAGGGTGGTTGTGGTCATGTTGTGTTCATTCTAGTGTCAGTGTGTTGGTTGTTAGACTACCTATGACAGGGCTGTTGTGGTCATCTCCTGCGGTCCAACTCAGGGTGACATTGCGGCCCTTAGGGTCAGAGACCTGGAGCTGGGTGGGGGGGTCTGGACGGTCTGGAAGAGGGAGAAACACAGAGAGGTATATTAAAGACATCGTTAACAGAACATATTCCTGGTTTCCCAAAGTCAGTCCAGGGGCTCCCACTCGGTGCACCTTTTGGTTTCTGCCTTGCACAGCCTAATCAGCTCTGCTAGGGCGAGTAAAACGGTCAGAGTGAGGTGTTCTCTCATTTGTATCTGCAAGTAGCTAGAAAGCCAGCTAACTAACTTTAGATAGCTTGGGTGCTTGACTGCCATTGTAAGGTCAGAACGCTCGGATGAACCCTACTCCTCGGCCCTCTGTACGCTCCAACGCTCTGAATTTACGAACGCCTGGGGTGCACTCTGGAACTCCAGAGGGAATTTATGAACACACTTAACTGTCGTCGCTGATTGGCTCAAACGCATTAAGGAAAGACAATTGACAAATTAACTTTTAACAAGGCACACCTGTTAATTGAAATGCATTCCAGGTGACTACCTCATGAAGCTGGTTGAGAGAACGCCAAGCGTGTGCAAAGCTGTCATCAAGGCAAAGGGTGGCTACTTTAAAAAAATCACAAATATATTTAGATTTGTTTAACACTTTTTTTGGTTACTACATGATTCCATATGTGTTATTTCAAAGTTCTGATGTCTTCTATTTTATTATTCACGTGGGTGTTACGCTACTGGCAATGGTGTGACTGACCATTCAGAGAAGCAGCTCCAATGGAGTGACTGACCATTCAGAGAAGCAGCTCCAATGGAGTGACTGACCATTCAGAGAAGCAGCTCCAATGGAGTGACTGACCATTCAGAGATGCAGCTCCGGTGGAGTGACTGACCATTCAGAGATGCAGCTCCGGTGGAGTGACTGACCATTCAGAGATGCAGCTCCGGTGGAGTGACTGACCATTCAGAGATGCAGCTCCGGTGGAGTGACTGACCATTCAGAGATGCAGCTCCAATGGAGTGACTGACCATTCAGAGAAGCAGCTCCAATGGAGTGACTGACCATTCAGAGATGCAGCTCCGGTGGAGTGACTGACCATTCAGAGATGCAGCTCCGGTGGAGTGACTGACCATTCAGAGATGCAGCTCCGGTGGAGTGACTGACCATTCAGAGAAGCAGCTCCAATGGAGTGACTGACCATTCAGAGATGCAGCTCCGGTGGAGTGACTGACCATTCAGAGAAGCAGCTCCGGTGGAGTGACTGACCATTCAGAGATGCAGCTCCGGTGGAGTGACTGACCATTCAGAGATGCAGCTCCAATGGAGTGACTGACCATTCAGAGATGCAGCTCCGGTGGAGTGACTGACCATTCAGAGATGCAGCTCCGGTGGAGTGACTGACCATTCAGAGATGCAGCTCCGGTGGAGTGACTGACCATTCAGAGAAGCAGCTCCGGTGGAGTGACTGACCATTCAGAGATGCAGCTCCGGTGGAGTGACTGACCATCCAGAGATGCAGCTCCGGTGGAGTGACTGACCATTCAGAGAAGCAGCTCCGGTGGAGTGACTGACCATTCAGAGATGCAGCTCCGGTGGAGTGACTGACCATTCAGAGAAGCAGCTCCAATGGAGTGACTGACCATTCAGAGAAGGCTCCAATGGAGTGACTGACCATTCAGAGAAGCAGCTCCGGTGGAGTGACTGACCATTCAGAGATGCAGCTCCGGTGGAGTGACTGACCATTCAGAGATGCAGCTCCGGTGGAGTGACTGACCATCCAGAGATGCAGCTCCGGTGGAGTGACTGACCATTCAGAGAAGCAGCTCCGGTGGAGTGACTGACCATTCAGAGATGCAGCTCCGGTGGAGTGACTGACCATTCAGAGAAGCAGCTCCAATGGAGTGACTGACCATTCAGAGAAGCAGCTCCAATGGAGTGACTGACCATTCAGAGAAGCAGCTCCGGTGGAGTGACTGACCATTCAGAGATGCAGCTCCGGTGGAGTGACTGACCATTCAGAGATGCAGCTCCGGTGGAGTGACTGACCATTCAGAGATGCAGCTCCGGTGGAGTGACTGACCATTCAGAGATGCAGCTCCGGTGGAGTGACTGACCATTCAGAGATGCAGCTCCGGTGGAGTGACTGACCATTCAGAGATGCAGCTCCGGTGGAGTGACTGACCATTCAGAGAAGCAGCTCCAATGGAGTGACTGACCATTCAGAGATGCAGCTCCGGTGGAGTGACTGACCATTCAGAGATGCAGCTCCGGTGGAGTGACTGACCATTCAGAGATGCAGCTCCGGTGGAGTGACTGACCATTCAGAGATGCAGCTCCGGTGGAGTGACTGACCATTCAGAGATGCAGCTCCGGTGGAGTGACTGACCATTCAGAGA
Organism: Oncorhynchus keta; assembly: GCF_023373465.1. Lineage (NCBI taxonomy): Eukaryota > Metazoa > Chordata > Actinopteri > Salmoniformes > Salmonidae > Oncorhynchus > Oncorhynchus keta. The sequence continues at coordinate 13,584,174 of NC_068448.1, read as the reverse complement.
TGCAGCTCCGGTGGGCTGTTGAAGAAGGCCTGTTGTTTGTTTTGGTTTCTCCTTGGCTGTCCCATCGATTCCCTCTCCACTAAACCTGCAGTGCCTTTCTAAAACTAATCATTTCTAAATTTTTCTAAGCAAACAATATACACAAAAGTATGTGGACACCCTTTCAATGCAATCTCCATAGAAAATATTGGCAGTAGAAAGGCCTTACTGAAGAGATACCGTCATAGGATGCCACCTTTCCAACGAGTTCGTAAAATGTCTGCCCTGCTAGATCTGCCCCGGTCAACTGTAAGTGCTGTTATTGTGAAGTGGAAACGTCTAGGACCAACAATGACTTATCCGCGAAGTGGTAGGCCACACAAGCTCACAGAACGGGACTGGCGAGTGCTGAAGTGCGTAGCACGTGAAAATCATCTATCCTCTGTTGCAACTGCCTCTCGAAGCAACGGGAGCTTCATGAAATGGATTTTCATGGCCGAGCAGCCGCGCATAAGCCTAAAATCACCACGTGCTATGTCAAGTGTCAGCTGGAGTGGTGTGGAAGCTCACCGCCATTGGAGTGGTGTGGAAGCTCACCGCCATTGGAGTGGTGTGGAAGCTCACCGCCATTGGAGTGGTGTGGAAGCTCACCGCCATTGGAGTGGTGTGGAAGCTCACCGCCATTGGAGTGGTGTGGAAGCTCACCGCCATTGGAGTGGTGTGGAAGCTCACCGCCATTGGAGTGGTGTGGAAGCTCACCGCCATTGGAGTGGTGTGGAAGCTCACCGCCATTGGAGTGGTGTGGAAGCTCGCCACCATTGGAGTGGTGTGGAAGCTCACCGCCATTGGAGTGGTGTGGAAGCTCACCACCATTGGAGTGGTGTGGAAGCTCACCACCATTGGAGTGGTGTGGACACTTGCCACCATTGGAGTGGTGTGGAAGCTCACCGCCATTGGAGTGGTGTGGAAGCTCACCACCATTGGAGTGGTGTGGAAGCTCACCGCCATTGGAGTGGTGTGGAAGCTCGCCGCCATTGGAGTGGTGTGGAAGCTCGCCGCCATTGGAGTGGTGTGGAAGCTCACCACCATTGGAGTGGTGTGGAAGCTCGCCACCATTGGAGTGGTGTGAAAGCTCACCGCCATTGGAGTGGTGTGGAAGCTCACCGCCATTGGAGTGGTGTGGAAGCTCACCGCCATTGGAGTGGTGTGGAAGCTCACCGCCATTGGAGTGGTGTGGAAGCTCACCGCCATTGGAGTGGTGTGAAAGCTCGCCGCCATTGGAGTGGTGTGGAAGCTCACCGCCATTGGAGTGGTGTGGAAGCTCGCCACCATTGGGGTGGTGGAAGCTCACCACCATTGGAGTGGTGTGGAAGCTCACCGCCATTGGAGTGGTGTGGACACTTACCGCCATTGGAGTGGTGTGGAAGCTCACCACCATTGGAGTGGTGTGGAAGCTCGCCGCCATTGGAGTGGTGTGGAAGCTCACCGCCATTGGGGTGGTGTGGACACTTACCGCCATTGGAGTGGTGTGGAAGCTCACCGCCATTGAGTGGTGTGGACACTTACCGCCATTGGAGTGGTGTGGAAGCTCACCGCCATTGGAGTGGTGTGAAGCTCACCGCCATTGGAGTGGTGTGGACACTTACCGCCATTGGAGTGGTGTGGAAGCTCACCGCCATTGGAGTGGTGTGGAAGCTCACCGCCATTGGAGTGGTGTGGAAGCTCACCACCATTGGAGTGGTGTGGAAGCTCACCGCCATTGGAGTGGTGTGGAAGCTCACCGCCATTGGAGTGGTGTGGACACTTACCGCCATTGGAGTGGTGTGGAAGCTCACCGCCATTGGAGTGGTGTGGAAGCTCACCGCCATTGGAGTGGTGTGGAAGCTCACCGCCATTGGAGTGGTGTGGAAGCTCACCGCCATTGGAGTGGTGTGGAAGCTCACCGCCATTGGAGTGGTGTGGAAGCTCGCCGCCATTGGAGTGGTGTGGAAGCTCACCGCCATTGGAGTGGTGTGGAAGCTCACCGCCATTGGAGTGGTGTGGAAGCTCACCGCCATTGGAGTGGTGTGGAAGCTCACCACCGTTGGAGTGGTGTGGACACTTGCCGCCATTGGAGTGGTGTGGAAGCTCGCCGCCATTGGAGTGGTGTGGAAGCTCGCCACCATTGGAGTGGTGTGGAAGCTCACCACCGTTGGAGTGGTGTGGAAGCTCACTGCCATTGGAGTGATGAATCATGCGTCACCATCTGGCAGTCCGATGGACGAATCTGGGTTTGGCGGAAGCCAGGAGAATGCTACCTGCCCTAATGCATAGTGCCAACTGTAAAGTTTGGGGGAGGATGAATAATGGTCTGGCGCTGTTTTTCATGGTTTGGGCAAGGCCCCTTAGTTTCAGTGAAGGGAAATCTTAACAGCATACAATGACATTCTAGAGAAGCTGCTCTTCCTCCCGGGGAAGGACTGCCCGTTCCATGATCTCGCCATCACGGTTGACAACTCCATTGTGTCCTCCTCCCAGAGCGCTAAGAACCTTGGCGTGATCCTGGACAACACCCTGTCGTTCTCAACTAACATCAAGGCGGTGGCCCGTTCCTGTAGGTTCATGCTCTACAACATCCGCAGAGTACGACCCTGCCTCACACAGGAAGCGGCACAGGTCCTAATCCAGGCACTTGTCATCTCCCGTCTGGATTACTGCAACTCGCTGTTGGCTGGGCTCCCTGCCTGTGCCATTAAACCCTACAACTCATCCAGAATGCCGCAGCCCGTCTGGTGTTCAACCTTCCCAAGTTCTCTCACGTCACCCCGCTCCTCCGCTCTCTCCACTGGCTTCCAGTTGAAGCTCGCATCCGCTACAAGACCATGGTGCTTGCCTACGGAGCTGTGAGGGGAACGGCACCTCAGTACCTCCAGGCTCTGATCAGGCCCTACACCCAAACAAGGGCACTGCGTTCATCCACCTCTGGCCTGCTCGCCTCCCTACCACTGAGGAAGTACAGTTCCCGCTCAGCCCAGTCAAAACTGTTCGCTGCTCTGGCCCCCAATGGTGGAACAAACTCCCTCACGACGCCGGGACAGCGGAGTCAATCACCACCTTCCGGAGACACCTGAAACCCCACCTCTTTAAGGAATACCTAGGATAGGATAAGTAATCCTTCTCACCCCCTAAAAGATTTAGATGCACTATTGTAAAGTGGCTGTTCCACTGGATGTCATAAGGTGAATGCACCAATTTGTAAGTCGCTCTGGATAAGAGCGTCTGCTAAATGACTTAAATGTAAATGTAAATGTAGACAGTTTTGTGCTTCCAACTTTGTGGGAACAGTTTGGGGAAGGCCCTTTCCTGTTTCAGCATGACAATGCCGCCGTGCACAAAGCGAGGTCCATACAGAAATGGTTTGTCGAGATCAGTGTGAAAAACCTCAAGAACCTTAACCCCATCGAACAAAGGTTAAATTAAAAAAATAATATAAAAAATGTCTTCTTCATAGAAGAGAATACAATTAAAAATAATACAATAGATATTTCCATACCGACTATAATGATGGAACCGCTGGCCTCAACCCTGTCCAGGTTGGTGATGACCTCACAGGTGTAAACACCCTCGTCTTCTGTCTGCACATTGGCCACAATCAGGTCTGGGCCCTCAAATGTGTACCTGGAAATAATGTATTCTTGGTCACGATCGTGATTGAGATCATCGTCATTACACACACACAGCCTTCTCGGACACAGACACACAGCCTTCTTGGACACACACACACAGCCTTCTCGGACACACACACACAGCCTTCTCGGACACACACACACAGCCTTCTCGGACACAGACACACAGCCTTCTCGGACACACACACACAGCCTTCTCGGACACACACACACAGCCTTCTCGGACACACACACACAGCCTTCTCGGACACAGACACACAGCCTTCTCGGACACAGAGACACAGTAAATATGTCCTTACTTGTCCTCGGCGTATGACTGAAAGAGTTCCTGTCCGCTCCTCTTCCACTGAATGTGTGGAGGGGTCAGTTTGGGGTCCACCTGTGCCAGGCAGGTAAAGATGGCCGTCTTACCAGGCTGAACAAGCAGAGACCCAGGAGGAGACAGGATCACTGTCCTGTCTGAGAGAGAGAGATGGGGAGAGAGAGAGATGAGGAGAGAGAGAGATGAGGGGAGAGAGAGATGAGGGGAGAGAGAGTGGGAGAGAGATGGGGAGAGAGATGGGAGAAAGATGGGGAGAGAGAGTGGGAGAGAGATGGGGAGAGAGATGAGGAGAGAGAGAGGGAGAGAGATGAGGAGAGAGAGTGGGAGAAAGATGGGGAGAGAGAGTGGGAGAAAGATGAGAGAGAGTGGGAGAAAGATGGGGAGAGAGAGAGTGGGAGAGAGATGAGGAGAGAGAGAGATGAGGAGAGAGAGCGTAAAGAGGGAGGGGGGGTTACAGAGACAGCTGCAGGCAGGGTTTGAGGAGTGTGTGTGTTTCATGGCCTACTCACTCATGACATCCAGGTCAGCGTTGATTGACAGGTTGGTATTGCTAACGGAGCAGGTGTACAGGCCCTCGTCGCCGTGGGAGACGTTGGTGATCTGGAGGTTTCCATTGGTCAGCAGGTTAACCCTGGGCTCAGCCAGTAGAGAAGCGCTGCTGTTCCTCTCCCTGGATAGGAAATACAGAGAACACAGCCAGAGAGGGTGGGAAACCCAGACCCTCATTAAGCATCCTAAAGGCAGCATTTTGGCTGACTGGTCATCAATAAAGACACATTCCTTCCTTAATGGAAGACTATCTGAATCTAATTAAACAAGATAGTTTCTTAGAATAGAACACAATATATACTCATACAGGTGTGTGTCTTACCATGTTACTTTAGGTCTGGGAGAGCCGAAGGTCTGACACTGCAGTACAGCCGTCTGTCCCTCTGTGAAGTTGTACTTCTGTCCGTCAGCATTCAGGATCTGAGGAGGCAGTTCTGGAACAGGATACAAGGTACAGGTTTATCAATGTGACATATTTGTTGTTGACACACAACACACACACACACACAGCTCCCCCTCACCGATGACGAAGATGTAGGTATTGACTAGGATGGTTCCGTGTTTGTTGTGGGCCTGACACTGGTAGACTGCTGTATCAGTGAAGACCACATCTATCAGAATCACAGCTCCATCTCTCATAGTACGCCTAGGGGTTGGGTCTTTGCCTGGGGAGAGACACACACACACATTAGAGCAAGTCATCACAGCATCCTACCAAAGCACAATACTGACTGGCAGAGTCATGAGGAAAAATGACATTTGAAGTTATATTTTTAGAGTTGGTAATAGCCGAAAGACAAAAATATTCTAATTTGACCTAAGCACATCATTAGCAGGTGTAATAAGCTGAGTTTGTTGCTAAACTTTGTTTTTGTAACAGTATTTTTATTGAAATTTCACAATTTTCACCCATATTAAGAGATACAACAGAGACAAAGCACACAGAACAAAAAGAAAAACAGCCCCCACTTACCCATATCTACGTGCATATATATACACATACATACCTACATACACACATATACATATACCCATGCATATACACACACATATGCATACATACACGCACACACACACACACACACACATATACACACCCATACATACGCACACCATTTTTCTCTTCCCGCTCTGTGCTTCTTACCCCATCACCATCATTGCGTCTCTCAATACATACATTTTAAACAAACTTACAAACAGAAATTAAACAAAAAAGCTCAGTTTAAACCAAGAGGTTAGGTTCCACACATGGAACGTACAGTGTAGTTCTGAAATACATAGATCACCACCATTCTAAGAGAATCCTTTCAGCATAATAGCTGATACCTCAGGTTCTAGATAATTTAGATAAGGTTCCCATACTTTATAGAACTGGTCTGTTTTAGAATGCAATGTACATGTCAGATATTCCAGAGGCACCCATTCAAATGGTATCTTATGCCAGTCTTTAATAGCAGGAACCTTATCACTAATCCACTGTAAAAGGATGTTTTTCCTCGATGCGAAGGTAAGGATGTTGTAAAGCCTCCTTTTACAGACAGAAGTAACATGCCTACTAGGGAGACCTAACAGTAAAGAAACTGGGTCCAATTCTAGATCAACCCCTAGGATCTTTTCAATTTCTTGCAGGACACCAGACCAGTATCTTTGTATTTTGGTACATGACCATAAACAATGTGTTAGGGTGCCTGTATCAGTTTTGCATTTAAGACACTGAGGGGAAGAGGAACAGGGGCTAAAAGCATGTCTACAATGCAATCTGTGTATTATTTTTAATTGGATTGTTCTAGTACGGTTGCATATAGATATTGTTTTTGCATATCTCCAAATGTCCTCCCACATCTCTTCGTCAATAGTAACAGACAATTCTTTCTCCCACACTTGTTTCACCCTCTGTGTGTCGACAGCAGAAAATGACCTTAAAGCTTCATAAAACAGACTTACAGACATTTTCCTTTGTGGGAAAAAAAGCATTCTTTCAATGACAGCCACATCAGGGTTACCAATTAAGGTGGTGCTCTCCAGAATATAATGTCTTACTTGTAGGAAGCGGAAAAAGTCCTGCTTTGTGAGTCGATATTTCTCGACCATCTGCTCAAATGACAACAAAATCTTATCAGCGAATAAGTCGTTTAGCCTGCGTATGCCCTTATTAAGCCATAAGTTAAAGCCAGCATCCAGCAATCCTGGGCTGAAATCTGGGTTGTTAAGAATTGGGGTAAGAGCAGAGGTTAGTTTGGACCTTCCCAGGAAGCGTTGAACTGACCTCCATACTTTGAGTGTGTTAAGTGTAATGGGATTATTGCAGTGATCTTCTACAGACTTGAACCTTCTGAAAAATAAAAGATCCTGTAAGGGGTATTTTGAAAGAGAAGTCTCAATGTCTAACCAAATAGAGGAGTCATCATTTGAGATCCAGTCAGAAATATAACAAAGGTGGGCACACCATTGATAGAACTTGATATTGGGCAGGTCCAAGCCGCCCATAGAACTTGGCAGCTGCAATATTGCCATCTTAAGTCTTGGCTTGCGTTTACTCCATATAAAGGAACTTAGCCATCCATTTACATCCTTTATTACCTTATTGGAGAGTAATACTGGGATCATTTGGATTGGGTAAAGTAGTCTAGGGAAAACATTCATTTTCAAGAGGGATATTCTACCCAACCAAGAAATGGGGAGAGAGTTCCAGCGCTCCAGATCCTGTCTTATTGTATCAAACAAAGGAACAAAATTGGCTTTGTACATTAGCTGGAATTTAGGAGCTACAAATATACCCAGATACATGAAACCTGAGGGAGTCCATTTAAAAGGGAAGGGGGGAGAAGTATTAGGTACAGATTGCAGGCTACCAAGTGGCATAGCCTCTGACTTAGTTAGGTTAATCTTGTAGCCTGAGAATCCACTGAATAATTCAATAATATTAATAAGAGATGTATTTGAAGTCTCGGGGCTAGAGATGAATATCAGGACATCATCAGCATACAAGCTTATTTTATGGTGAACATCTCCAATGAGCAGCCCCTGTATAGCAGGCAGCCCTGATGGCCTCGGCCAGTGGTTCCATAACGAGTGCAAAGAGGAGGGGGGATAAAGGACAGCCCTGTCTGGTACCTCTGTGTATAGAGAAGCTATTTGACCGTAGCCCATTAGTAAGGACAGCAGCCTGAGGATCATCATATAAAACTTTCACCCATTTTATAAAGTTGTCCCCCAGACCAAATTTATTTAGAGCAAATAATAGGTAGGACCACTCCACACGATCAAATGCTTTCTCAGCATCTAGGGAGAGCACAAGACCATCCACAGCACTTTGTTGGTAGGCTTGAATTACATTAAGAAGCCGCCTGACGTTGTTGCATGACTTACGGCCCCTAATGAAGCCAGTTTGGTCTCCTTTCACAATTACAATGCATAGGTCAACTGTATGTGTAAGAGTAACGTGCGTTATTCCACACCTGTGATGGGTTTTCCGTTGATGCTCCAGGCGACAGCAGGAGACGGGATGCCATCAGCCTGACAGTCCAGTTTCACCGTCTCTCCTGGGGCATAGAGCTGGCTTACTGGCTCCTTGGTCCAGTATGGAGCCGCTGCGCAACAAACAGCACAGCATTATACACAACATTATGATACACAACACAAACCATCAATATGCTATTAGTTAGACAGCATAGACAACAACAGACCTCATAGACAGCAACATACCTTATAGACAGCAACAGACAGCATATAACACAACAGACAGCATAGAACACAACAGAGAGCACAGAACACAGCATAGAAAACAATAGACAGCATAGAACACAACAGACAGCATAGAACACAACAGACAGCGTAGAACACAACAGACAGCGTAGAACACAACCGACAGCACAGAGCACAACATACAGCATAGAACACAACAGACAGCATAGAACACAACAGACAGCATAGAACACAACCGACAGCACAGAACACAACATACAGCATAGAACACAGACAGCACAGAACACAACAGACAGCACAGAACACAACATACAGCATAGAACACAACATACAGCATAGAACACAACAGACAGAATAGAACACAACAGACAGCATAGAACACAACATACAGCATAGAACACAACAGACAGAATAGAACACAACAGACAGCATAGAACACAACATACAGCATAGAACACAACATACAGCATAGAACACAACATACAGCATAGAACACAACATACAGCATAGAACACAACAGACAGCATAGAACACAACAGACAGCATAGAACACAACAGACAGCATAGAACACAACAGACAGCAAAGAACACAACAGACAGCATAGAACACAACAGACAGCAAAGAACACAACAGACAGCATAGAACACAACAGACAGCATAGAACACAACCGACAGCACAGAACACAACAGACAGCACAGAACACAACATACAGCACAGAACACAACAGACAGAATAGAACACAACAGACAGAATAGACAACAATAATGTTATACATCACATAGAAAAGCATCAACAGACAACAGCAGTATGACACACAACACACAAGATCATATGTACGTACTGTAACGCATGTGGGCATAGTGGAAAACACATCAACACACAGCCACAGCAGTAACCTTAGCAGGTAAACGAGAGAGGAAACAGTGTGTGTGTGTGTTGTCTTGTTTACCTTCCACGCTGACGGTGTAGGTGTGTGTGACCTTGCCCTGTGAGTTGTTGACTGAACACTGGTACTCTCCCCCGTCGCTATCTGAGATGTTGCTGATGCGCAGCAGACGGTCAAACAGATGTCTGGATGTACGGGACTCTGACAGCTGACCGTCCTTCCTCACCCACTGGACTGTAGGGGTAGGGCTGGAGGGGGAGGGAGTGCGAAGAGGGAGGGTGGGATGGTGGAGCCAAGAGGGGGAGTGGAGGGAGGGAGAGGGGAAGGAAGGGGGGTGTGGAGGGGGAAAGGAAAGAGAGGAAGAAAGAGGAGGAGAGGGAGCGAGGCAAGATAGGTCAAGAGGAACATCTAACAGGCTCGCTTTGATTGACCTAGCCATGCCTGTGCACAGACAGAGAGTTAGACTTACAGGCCCTGGACGATGCACTCTAGCTCCAGGCTCTGGCCCCGGAGGGCGAGGTAAGTGCTGTGGGTCCCCGAGGGCCTCATCATCTGGGGCCTTCGGCTCCGAACCACTGAGTTAGCTGGTGAGAGAGAGAGAGAAAGAGAGAGAGACTTTCACTTTATATATTATCTACCTCACTTGCTTTGGCAATGTTAACACATGTTTCCCATGCCAATAAAGCCCTTGAATTGAATTGAATTGAGAGAGAGACAGACAGACAGACAGACAGACAGACAGACAGACAGACAGACAGACAGACAGACAGACAGACAGATTGACAGACAGACAGACAGATTGACAGACAGACAGACAGACAGACACAGACAGACAGACAGACAGACAGATTGACAGACAGACAGACAGACAGACAGACAGACAGACAGACAGAGGTTCATACAGTGGTAGAAAATGTAAAAGTAAAGATACCTTGATAGAAAAGTAAAAGTGAAAATCACCCAGTAAAATACTACTTGAGTAAAAGTCTGAAAGTATTTGGTTTAAATATACACTGAACAAAAATATGAAAGTAACATGTGAAGTGTTGGTCCCATGTTTCATGATCTGAAATTCAAAGATCCCAAAAATGTTCTATACCCACAAAAGCCTATTTTTCTCAAATTTTGTGCACAAATTTGTTTACATCCCTGTTAGTGAGCATTTCTCCTTTGCCAAGATAATCCATCCACCTGACAGGTGTGTCATATCAAGAAGCTGATTGAACAGCATTATCATTACACAGGTGCAGCTGAGGAGTATTTGTCTGTAATAAAACCCTTTTGTTTGGAAAAACTCATTCTGATTGGCTGGGCCTGGCTGTCAAGTGGGTGGGCCTGGCTGTCAAGTGGGTGGGCCTATACCCTCCAAAGCCCACCCATGGCTGCACCCATGTCCAGTCACGTGATATCCATAGATTAGGGCTTTATTTATTTATTTATTTAATTGGACTGATTTCCTTATATGAATTGTAACTCGTTGAAATTGTTGCATGTTGCATTTATATTTTTGTTCAGTATACTTAAGTATTAACAGTAAAGTAGGCTAAATGCTATAAATAATTTCAAATTCCACATTGAGCCAACCAGACAGCATGATATTCTTGTTTTTTAAATTTACGGATAGCCAGTGGCACACTCCAACACTCAGACATAATTTACAAACAAATAATTTGTGTTTAGTGAGTCTGCCAGATCAGATGCAGTAGGGATATCAAGGAATGTTCTCTGTTTAGTGAGTCTGCCAGATCAGAGGCAGTAGGGATGTCAAGGGATGTTCTCTGTTTAGTGAGTCTGCCAGATCAGAGGCAGTAGGGATGTCAAGGAATGTTCTCTGTTTAGTGAGTCTGCCAGATCAGAGGCAGTAGGGATGTCAAGGGATGTTCTCTGTTTAGTGAGTCTGCCAGATCAGAGGCAGTAGGGATGTCAAGGAATGTTCTCTGTTTAGTGAGTCTGCCAGATCAGAGGCAGTAGGGATGTCAAGGGATGTTCTCTGTTTAGTGAGTCTGCCAGATCAGAGGCAGTAGGGATGTCAAGGGATGTTCTCTGTTTAGTGAGTCTGCCAGATCAGAGGCAGTAGGGATGTCAAGGGATGTTCTCTGTTTAGTGAGTCTGCCAGATCAGAGGCAGTAGGGATGTCAAGGGATGTTCTCTGTTTAGTGAGTCTGCCAGATCAGAGGCAGTAGGGATGTCAAGGGATGTTCTCTGTTTAGTGAGTCTGCCAGATCAGAGGCAGTAGGGATGTCAAGGGATGTTCTCTGTTTAGTGAGTCTGCCAGATCAGAGGCAGTAGGGATGTCAAGGGATGTTCTCTGTTTAGTGAGTCTGCCAGATCAGAGGCAGTAGGGATGTCAAGGGATGTTCTCTGTTTAGTGAGTCTGCCAGATCAGAGGCAGTAGGGATGTCAAGGGATGTTCTCTGTTTAGTGAGTCTGCCAGATCAGAGGCAGTAGGGATGTCAAGGGATGTTCTCTTGATAAGTGTGTTGGAACATTGGAACATTTTCCTGTCCTGCTAAGCATTCAAAATGTAACAAGTATTTTTGGGTGTCAGGGAAAATGTACGTGAGTAAGAAGAACATTATTTTCTTGTCATCTATGTTCATTAGCCACTCTACTGTAGGCAACACTACAGATATCTGACATGCTCCTATACCCCCAGGTGGCCTTGTCTTGGGTTACGGTCCCATCAGTGTCTCTGTTTATCAATATCAGAGTGGCTTCTTAACTAACATGTGGGGAGGGGTTGAGACAACCGGTACTGTAGCTAACAAATGGCCTTCAGGTGCTATCGTATGTTACAATGGTGACTGACATTATTAGTGGTGACTCATGGTCAGGGTGATTGACTCGTACTGCATTACCATGGTGACCAAGGTCAGTCTACATTGTGTTACCACGGTTACTGAGGTCAGTCTAGTTTAGTATTTACAGGTTGTGACGGTGAGGATGATGGGTTCCTTAAAGAGTTTGGTTGGAGCGCTGAGGTGCTGGGCATTATAGGTCATAACAGTTATAGTACTGTGTTACCATGGTGAGTGACGGTGTACTTACAGGTTGTAACAGTCAGGGTGATGGGTTCCTTGGAGAGGATGGTGCGAGCGCTGAGGTACTGGGCGTTACAGGTGTAGTCAATACGGGTGTCATCGACGGTGACGTGAGAGAAGTATAGGTTCCCGTCCCGGCCCTGGGTTACACGATCATTTAGCTCAATGTGATGCATTCCTGGAGGGGAGAGTAGGGGAGTGAGAGAAGTATAGGTTCCCATCCCGGCCCTGGGTTACACGATCATTTAGCTCAATGTGATGCATTCCTGGAGGGGAGAGTAGGGGAGTGAGAGAAGTATAGGTTCCCATCCCGGCCCTGGGTTACACGATCATTTAGCTCAATGTGATGCATTCCTGGAGGGGAGAGTAGGGGAGTGAGAGAAGTATAGGTTCCCGTCCCGGCCCTGGGTTACACGATCATTTAGCTCAATGTGATGCATTCCTGGAGGGGAGAGTAGGGGAGTGAGAGAAGTATAGGTTCCCATCCCGGCCCTGGGTTACACGATCATTTAGCTCAATGTGATGCATTCCTGGAGGGGAGAGTAGGGGAGTGAGAGAAGTATAGGTTCCCGTCCCGGCCCTGGGTTACACGATCATTTAGCTCAATGTGATGCATTCCTGGAGGGGAGAGTAGGGGAGTGAGAGAAGTATAGGTTCCCGTCCCGGCCCTGGGTTACACGATCATTTAGCTCAATGTGATGCATTCCTGGAGGAGAGTAGGGGAGTGAGAGAAGTATAGGTTCCCGTCCCGGCCCTGGGTTACACGATCATTTAGCTCAATGTGATGCATTCCTGGAGGGGAGAGTAGGGGAGTGAGAGAAGTATAGGTTCCCATCCCGGCCCTGGGTTACACGATCATTTAGCTCAATGTGATGCATTCCTGGAGGGGAGAGTAGGGGAGTGAGAGAAGTATAGGTTCCCATCCCGGCCCTGGGTTACACGATCATTTAGCTCAATGTGATGCATTCCTGGAGGGGAGAGTAGGGAGTGAGAGAAGTATAGGTTCCCATCCCGGCCCTGGGTTACACGATCATTTAGCTCAATGTGATGCATTCCTGGAGGGGAGAGTAGGGGAGTGAGAGAAGTATAGGTTCCCGTCCCGGCCCTGGGTTACACGATCATTTAGCTCAATGTGATGCATTCCTGGAGGGGAGGGGAGGGGAGTGAGAGAAGTATAGGTTCCCGTCCCGGCCCTGGGTTACACGATCATTTAGCTCAATGTGATGCATTCCTGGAGGGGAGAGTAGGGGAGTGAGAGAAGTATAGGTTCCCATCCCGGCCCTGGGTTACACGATCATTTAGCTCAATGTGATGCATTCCTGGAGGGGAGAGTAGGGGAGTGAGAGAAGTATAGGTTCCCATCCCGGCCCTGGGTTACACGATCATTTAGCTCAATGTGATGCATTCCTGGAGGGGAGAGTAGGGGAGTGAGAGAAGTATAGGTTCCCATCCCGGCCCTGGGTTACACGATCATTTAGCTCAATGTGATGCATTCCTGGAGGGAGAGTAGGGGAGTGAGAGAAGTATAGGTTCCCATCCCGGCCCTGGGTTACACGATCATTTAGCTCAATGTGATGCATTCCTGGAGGGGAGAGTAGGGGAGTGAGAGAAGTATAGGTTCCCGTCCCGGCCCTGGGTTACACGATCATTTAGCTCAATGTGATGCATTCCTGGAGGGGAGAGTAGGGGAGTGAGAGAAGTATAGGTTCCCATCCCGGCCCTGGGTTACACGATCATTTAGCTCAATGTGATGCATTCCTGGAGGGGAGAGTAGGGGAGTGAGAGAAGTATAGGTTCCCATCCCGGCCCTGGGTTACACGATCATTTAGCTCAATGTGATGCATTCCTGGAGGGAGAGTAGGGGAGTGAGAGAAGTATAGGTTCCCGTCCCGGCCCTGGGTTACACGATCATTTAGCTCAATGTGATGCATTCCTGGAGGGGAGAGTAGGGGAGTGAGAGAAGTATAGGTTCCCGTCCCGGCCCTGGGTTACACGATCATTTAGCTCAATGTGATGCATTCCTGGAGGGGAGAGTAGGGGAGTGAGAGAAGTATAGGTTCCCGTCCCGGCCCTGGGTTACACGATCATTTAGCTCAATGTGATGCATTCCTGGAGGGGAGAGTAGGGGAGTGAGAGAAGTATAGGTTCCCATCCCGGCCCTGGGTTACACGATCATTTAGCTCAATGTGATGCATTCCTGGAGGGGAGAGTAGGGGAGTGAGAGAAGTATAGGTTCCCATCCCGGCCCTGGGTTACACGATCATTTAGCTCAATGTGATGCATTCCTGGAGGGAGAGTAGGGGAGTGAGAGAAGTATAGGTTCCCATCCCGGCCCTGGGTTACACGATCATTTAGCTCAATGTGATGCATTCCTGGAGGGGAGAGTAGGGGAGTGAGAGAAGTATAGGTTCCCGTCCCGGCCCTGGGTTACACGATCATTTAGCTCAATGTGATGCATTCCTGGAGGAGAGTAGGGGAGTGAGAGAAGTATAGGTTCCCATCCCGGCCCTGGGTTACACGATCATTTAGCTCAATGTGATGCATTCCTGGAGGGAGAGTAGGGGAGTGAGAGAAGTATAGGTTCCCATCCCGGCCCTGGGTTACACGATCATTTAGCTCAATGTGATGCATTCCTGGAGGGGAGAGTAGGGGAGTGAGAGAAGTATAGGTTCCCGTCCCGGCCCTGGGTTACACGATCATTTAGCTCAATGTGATGCATTCCTGGAGGAGAGAGTAGGGGAGTGAGAGAAGTATAGGTTCCCATCCCGGCCCTGGGTTACACGATCATTTAGCTCAATGTGATGCATTCCTGGAGGGGAGAGTAGGGGAGTGAGAGAAGTATAGGTTCCCATCCCGGCCCTGGGTTACACGATCATTTAGCTCAATGTGATGCATTCCTGGAGGGGAGAGTAGGGGAGTGAGAGAAGTATAGGTTCCCATCCCGGCCCTGGGTTACACGATCATTTAGCTCAATGTGATGCATTCCTGGAGGGAGAGTAGGGGAGTGAGAGAAGTATAGGTTCCCGTCCCGGCCCTGGGTTACACGATCATTTAGCTCAATGTGATGCATTCCTGGAGGGGAGAGTAGGGAGTGAGAGAAGTATAGGTTCCCGTCCCGGCCCTGGGTTACACGATCATTTAGCTCAATGTGATGCATTCCTGGAGGGGGAGAGTAGGGGAGTGAGAGAAGTATAGGTTCCCGTCCCGGCCCTGGGTTACACGATCATTTAGCTCAATGTGATGCATTCCTGGAGGGAGAGTAGGGGAGTGAGAGAAGTATAGGTTCCCGTCCCGGCCCTGGGTTACACGATCATTTAGCTCAATGTGATGCATTCCTGGAGGGAGAGTAGGGGAGTGAGAGAAGTATAGGTTCCCGTCCCGGCCCTGGGTTACACGATCATTTAGCTCAATGTGATGCATTCCTGGAGGGGAGAGTAGGGGAGTGAGAGAAGTATAGGTTCCCGTCCCGGCCCTGGGTTACACGATCATTTAGCTCAATGTGATGCATTCCTGGAGGGGAGAGTAGGGGAGTGAGAGAAGTATAGGTTCCCATCCCGGCCCTGGGTTACACGATCATTTAGCTCAATGTGATGCATTCCTGGAGGGGAGAGTAGGGGAGTGAGAGAAGTATAGGTTCCCGTCCCGGCCCTGGGTTACACGATCATTTAGCTCAATGTGATGCATTCCTGGAGGGGAGGGGAGAGGAGATGGAGCGGGGAGGGGAGAGTAGGGGAGTGAGAGGAGAAGAGTAGGAGAGGGAGTAGAGGGAGGGGAGGGAGAAGAGTAGGAGAGGGAGTAGGGGGAGGGAGAAGAGTAGGAGCGGGGAGGGGGTAGGGGGAGGGGAGGGAGAAGAGTAGGAGTGGGGAGGGGAGTAGGGGGAGGGGAGGGAGAAGAGTAGGAGTGGGGAGGGGAGTAGGGGAGGGGAGGGAGAAGAGTAGGAGCGGGGAGGGGAGAGTAGGGGAGTGAGAGGAGAAGAGTAGGAGAGGGAGTAGGGGAGGGGAGGGAGAAGAGTAGGAGCGGGGAGGGAGAGTAGGGGAGTGAGAGGAGAAGAGTAGGAGAGGGAGGGGAGGGAGAAGAGTAGGAGAGGGAGTAGGGGGAGGGAGGAGTAGGAGCGGGGGAGGGGAGTAGGGGGAGGGAGGGAGAAGAGTAGGAGTGGGGAGGGGGAGTAGGGGGAGGGGAGGGAGAAGAGTAGGAGCGGGGAGGGGAGAGTAGGGAGTGAGAGGAGAAGAGTAGGAGAGGGAGTAGAGGGAGGGGAGGGAGAAGAGTAGGAGAGGGGAGTAGGGGGAGGGAGAAGAGTAGGAGCGGGGAGGGGAGTAGGGGGAGGGGAGGGAGAAGAGTAGGAGTGGGGAGGGGGAGTAGGGGAGGGGAGGGAGAAGAGTAGGAGCGGGGAGGGGAGGGGGGGAGTGAGAGGAGAAGGAGGAGAGGGAGTAGAGGGAGGGGAGGGAGAAGAGGGAGAGGGAGTAGGGGGAGGGAGAAGAGTAGGAGCGGGGAGGGGGAGTAGGGGGAGGGGAGGGAGAAGAGTAGGAGTGGGGAGGGGAGTAGGGGGGAGGGGAGGGAGAAGAGTAGGAGGGGGAGGGAGAGTAGGGGAGTGAGAGGAGAAGAGTAGGAGGGGAGTAGAGGAGGGGAGGGAGAAGAGTAGGAGGGGAGTAGGGGAGGGAGAAGAGTAGGAGCGGGGAGGGGAGTAGGGGGAGGGGAGGGAGAAGAGTAGGAGTGGGGAGGGGGAGTAGGGGAGGGGAGGGAGAAGAGTAGGAGGGGGAGGGGAGGGAGGGAAGGAGCGGGGAGGGGGGGGGAGGGAGAAGAGTAGGAGGGGGAGGGGGAGGGAGAAGAGAAGGAGCAGGGAGGGGGTAGGGGAGGGGAGGGAGAAGAGTAGGAGGGGAGTAGGGGGAGGGAGGGAGAAGAGTAGGAGTGGGGAGGGGAGGGGAGGGAGAAGAGAAGGAGCGGGGAGGGAGAGTAGGGGGGAAGGAAGGGAGAAGAAAAGGAGCAGGGAGGGGAAGTAGGGGGGAAGGGGAAGAGAAGGAGGGAGAATATACCTGTAGTTTATTTATGTTTTATTCAGCAAAAAGAACACACCATGAAAAGTCAGATGGTCAAAGGAGATGGAGAGGCAGATAAAGGATGAGTAAAACAGACAGAGAGAGAGAGATACTCACGCTCGTCCATCCAGTGGATGACAGGAGGAACAGTGCTGAAGGGAGGGTTACATTTCAGTACCACACTCTCTCCTTCCTCCACCTTCTTCTTCACCTTCTGCTCTTTCTGCAGGGCCGGGGTGTCTGAAAGGGAGACAGAGCGATGTCACTAACTCTTTAGGCTGGTATCATGTAGTATGTATTACTTGTTATGAGCGTGTATAAATCATGTAGTATGTATTACTTGTTATGAGCATGTATAAATCATGCAGTATGTATTACTTGTTATGAGCGTGTATAAATCATGTAGTATGTATTACTTGTTATGAGCGTGTATAAATCATGTAGTATGTATTACTTGTTATGAGCATGTATAAATCATGCAGTATGTATTACTTGTTATGAGCATGTATAAATCATGCAGTATGTATTACTTGTTATGAGCGTGTATAAATCATGTAGTATGTATTACTTGTTATGAGCATGTATAAATCATGCAGTATGTATTACTTGTTATGAGCGTGTATAAATCATGTAGTATGTATTACTTGTTATGAGCGTGTATAAATCATGTAGTATGTATTACTTGTTATGAGCATGTATAAATCATGCAGTATGTATTACTTGTTATGAGCGTGTATAAATCATGTAGTATGTATTACTTGTTATGAGCATGTATAAATCATGTAGTATGTATTACTTCTTATGAGCATGTTTAATCCCATATAATAGTTTCTTGTCAACTCATAACACCATGTCAACTCATAACACCATGTCAACTCATAACACCATGTCAACTCATAACACCATGTCAACTCATAACACCATGTCAACTCATAACACCATGTCAACTCATAACACCATGTCAACTCATAACACCATGTCAACTCATAACACCATGTCAACTTATAACACCATGTCAACTCATAACACCATGTCAACTCATAACACCATGTCAACTTATAACACCATGTCAACTTATAACACCATGTCAACTCATAACACCATGTCAACTTATAACAAGTATGTCAACTCATAACACCATGTCAACTTATAACACCATGTCAACTTATAACACCATGTCAACTTATAACACCATGTCAACTCATAACACCATGTCAACTCATAACACCATGTCAACTTATAACAAGTATGTCAACTCATAACACGTATGTCAACTCATAACACCATGTCAACTTATAACACCATGTCAACTTATAACACCATGTCAACTTATAACACCATGTCAACTTATAACAAGTATGTCAACTCATAACACCATGTCAACTTATAACACCATGTCAACTTATAACAAGTATGTCAACTCATACCACCATGTCAACTTATAACAAGTATGTCAACTCATAACACCATGTCAACTTATAACACCATGTCAACTTATAACACCATGTCAACTCATAACACCATGTCAACTTATAACACCATGTCAACTTATAACAAGTATGTCAACTCATACCACCATGTCAACTTATAACAAGTATGTCAACTCATAACACCATGTCAACTTATAACAAGTATGTCAACTCATAACACCATGTCAACTTATAACAAGTATGTCAACTCATAACACGTACGTCAACTCATAGCACCCATGTCAACTTATAACACCATGTCAACTTATAACAAGTATGTCAACTTATAACACCATGTCAACTTATAACACCATGTCAACTCATAACACCATGTCAACTTATAACACCATGTCAACTTATAACAAGTATGTCAACTCATACCACCATGTCAACTTATAACAAGTATGTCAACTCATAACACCATGTCAACTTATAACAAGTATGTCAACTCATACCACCATGTCAACTTATAACAAGTATGTCAACTCATAACACCATGTCAACTTATAACAAGTATGTCAACTCATAACACGTATGTCAACTCATAGCACCCATGTCAACTTATAACACCATGTCAACTTATAACAAGTATGTCAACTCATACCACCATGTCAACTTATAACAAGTATGTCAACTCATAACACCATGTCAACTTATAACAAGTATGTCAACTCATAACACCATGTCAACTTATAACAAGTATGTCAACTCATAACACGTATGTCAACTCATAGCACCCATGTCAACTCATAACACGTACGTCAACTCAACACGTACGTCAACTCATAGCACGTATGTCTGTCACGATCGTCGTCTTCCTCGTCTGAGGAGGAGTAGTTGGAAGGATCGGAGGACCAAAATGCAGCGTGGTATGTGCTCATCGTGAATTTAATGAACAGAGAACACTTGAACAAACTATACAAAACAATAAACGAATTAACGACCGTGAAGCTATAATAAGAACTGTGCTGACACAAGCAACTAACATAGACACATACTAAGCAAACTATGGTCAGGGCGGACTCCGGCCGCAAAACCTGAACCTATAGGGGAGGATCTGGGTGAGCGTCTGTCCGCAGTGGCGGCTCTGGCGCTGGACGTGGCCCCCACTCCACCATAGTCTTAGTCCACTTTAGTAGCATCCTTTGAGCGGCGACCCTCGCCGCCGACCTTGGACTGGCAACCCTACTAAAGGGCCACACTGGACTGAGGGGCAGCTCCGGAATGAGGGGCAGCTCAGGACTGAAGGATAGCTCAGGACTGAGGGGCAGATCAGGACTGAAGGGTAGCTCAGGACTGAAAGGTAGCTCAGGACTGAAGGGCAGCTCCGGACTGGCTGCCGGCTCTGGCAGCTCCTGGCTGGCTGGCGGCTCTGGCGGATCCTGGCTGGCTGACGGCTCTGGCGGCTCCTGGCTGGCTGGCGGCTCTGGAGGCTCCTGGCTGGCTGGCGGCTCTGGAGGCTCCTGGCTGGCTGGCGGCTCAGGACAGACTGGCGACTCTGGCAGCTCAGGACAGACGGGAGACTCTGGCGGCTCAGGACAGACGGGAGACTCTGGCGGCTCAGGACAGACGGGAGACTCTGGCGGCTCAGGACAGACGGGAGACTCTGGCGGCTCAGGACAGACGGGAGCACCTGTAGGCAAAAGACGGAGAGAGCCTGGAGCGGGGGGCTGCCACCGGAGGGCTGGTGCGTGGAGGTGGCACTGGATAGACCGGACCGTGAAGGTGCACTGGAGATTGTGAGAGCAGGGCTGGCGCCATCCGCCCTGACTGGATCTTCACCCTGGCCCGGCAGATGTGGGGAGCTGGGATGTAGCGCACTGGGCTAAGCACACGTACTGGGGACACCGTGCGTTCCACCACATAACACGGTGCCTGACCAGTACAACGCCCGCCACCGTTAGCACGGCTAGGAGCGCTGTAGCGCTGAGCTGGCACAGGACGTGCAGGGCTAGGGAGGTGCACAGGAGGCCTGGTGTGTGAGGCTGTCACAGTCTACACCAGACGACTAGCACGCACCTCAGGACGAGTATGGAGAGCTGACCCAGGTGACATCAACTCCCTGACACGCTCCGTCGGGCGGATGTCGTGCCTCATGAACCAACACAGCACCTCCCTCATAACTCTCTCCTCCAATCTCCCCATTAACTCCTTCACTGTCTCTGCTTCGCTCACCTCCAACACCGCCCTGACCGGCTCTGGTTCCCTCCTTGGCTCCTTACGGTAAACAGGGGGAGTTGGCTCAGGTCTGACTCCTGACTCTGCCACACTATCCCTGTGCCTCCCCCCAATACATTTTTGGGGCTGCCTCTCGGGCTTCCAGCTGCGCTACCTTGCTAGCTCCTCATAATGCCGCCTCTCTGCTTTCGCTGCCTCCAGCTCTGCTTTGGGGAGGCGATATTCCCCTGGCTGCTCCCAGGGTCCTTTGCCGTCCAAAATCTCCTCCCCATGTCCAGGAGTCTTGTGATGCTGGCTGCTACTGCTGCCGCTGGAAGGATCGGAGGACCAAAATGCAGCGTGGTATGTGTTCATTGTGAATTTAATGAACAGAGAACACTTGAACAAACTATACAAAACAATAAACGAATAACGACCGTGAAGCTATAATAAGAACTGTGCTGACACAAGCAACTAACATAGACACATACAAAGCAAACTATGGTCAGGGCGTGACAATGACATCTCATAGCATGTATGTCAACTCATAACACCATGTCAACATAAGTGTTATACATGCCCGTGACAAGGCTTACAATGCAAAATACCTGTTGTGTTAGCCAAAGTGTTGATGATATAATCCTTTTCAACACAACTCAGAATGCAAGCAGTAGACCACTTGTTTACAGGCAAACAGTGTTATGCTCCAGAAGTAGGATGCTGAATGCTTTGTGAGTCATCGCATAATCTGTGTGTGTGTGTGTGTGCTCTCTTCGCTCTTGTTCTCATCGTTAATAATCCCAGCAGACCTAGCAAACTAAAGATGTTGCTGTTCTGTTGCTGCACGATATCAACTAGACCTCGTCGTCAGGGAAACTGAGAAGGAGGTTTCTGGAGAGAGAGAGCCGGAGATACAGGTGGATGTGTGTGTGTGTTTGTGAGAAGAGAGTGTGTGTGTTTGTATGTGTGTGTTTGTGAGAAGAGTGTGTGTGTGTGTGTGTGTGAGTGCATGTGTGTTTGTGAGAGAGTCAAATCAAATTTTATTGGTCACATACACATGGTTAGCAGATGTTATTGCAAGTGTAGCAAAATGCTTGTGCTTCTAGTTCCGACCGTGCAGTAACATCTAACAAGTAATCTAACAATTTCACAACAACTAGCTTATGCACACAAGTGTAAAGGAATGAATAAGAATATGTACATATAAATATATGGATGAGTGATGGCCGTGCGGCATAGGCAAGATGCAGTAGATGGTATAGAGTACAGCATATACATATGAGATGAGTAATGTATGGTATGTAAACATTATATAAAGTGGCAATGTTTAAAGTGACTAGTGAGACATTTATTAAATCCATTTTTTTATTATTAAAGTGGCTAGAGATTGAGTCAGTATGTTGGCAGCAGCCACTCAATGTTGGTGATGGTTGTTTAACAGTCTGATGGCCTTGAAATAGAAGCTGTACTGACCTCGCCTTCTGGATGATAGCGGGGTGAACAGGTAGTGGCTTGGGTGGTTGTTGTCCTTGATGATCTTTTTGGCCTTCCTGTGACATCGGGTGGTGTAGGTGTCCTGGAGGGCAGGTAGTTTGCCCGAGGTGATGCGTTGTGCAGACCTCACTACCCTTCTGGTCCTTCTGTAGCTCAGTTGATAGAGCATGGCGCTTGTAACGCCAGGGTAGTGGGTTCGATCCCCGGGACCACCCATACGTAGAATGTATGCACACATGACTGTAAGTCGCTTTGGATAAAAGCGTCTGCTAAATGGCATATATTATTATTATTATATTATTATTATACTTTACGGTTGTGGGCGGAGCAGTTGCCGTACCAGGCGGTGATACAGCCCGACAGGATGCTCTCGATTGTTCTTCTGTAAAGGTTTGTGAGTGTTTTTGGTGACAAGCCGAATGTCTTCAGCCTCCTGAGGTTGAAGAGGCACTGCTGCACCTTCTTCACCACGCTGTCTGTGTGGGTGGACCATTTCAGTTTGTCCGTGATGTGTACACCGAGGAACTTAAAACGTACCACCTTCTCCACTGCTGTCCCGTCGATGTGGATATGGGGCTGCTCCCTCTGCTGTTTCCTGAAGTCCACGATCATCTCCTTTGTTTTGTTGATATTGAGTGTGAGGTTATTTTCCTGACACTTCACTCCGAGGGCCCTCACCTCCTCCCTGTAGGCTGTCTTGTCGTTGTTGATAATCAAGCCTACCACTGTAGTGTCGTCTGCAAACTTGATGATTGAGTTGGAGGCGTGCATGGCCACGCAGTCATGGGTGAACAGGGTGTACAGGAGAGGGCTGAGAACCTTTGTGGGGCCCCAGTGTTAGGGATCAGCGGGGTGGAGATGTTTCCTACCCTCACCACCTGGGGGTGGCCCATCAGGAAGTCCAGGACCCAGTTGTACAAGGAGGGGTCGAGACCCGGGGTCTTGAGCTTAATGATGAGTTTGAAGGGTACTATGGTGTTAAATGCTGAGCTGTAATCGATGAACAGCATTCTTACATAGGTATTCCTCTTGTCCAGATGGGTTAGGGCAGTGTGCAGTGTGATTGCGATTGCGTCGTCTGTGGACCTATTGGGGCGGTAATCAAATTGTAGTGGGTCTAGGCTGTCAGGTAGGGTGGAGGTGATATGATCCTTGACTAGTCTCTCAAAGCACTAGTCGTTTAGCTCAGTAACCTTAGCTTTCTTGGGAACAGGAACAATGGTGGCCCTCTTGAAGCATGTGGGAACAGCAGACTGGGATAAGGATTGATTGAATATGTCCGTAAACACACCAGCCAGCTGATCTGCGCATGCTCTGAGGATGCGGCTGAGGATGCCATCTGGGCCGGCAGCCTTGCGAGGGTTAACACGTTTAAATGTTTTACTCACGTTGGCTGCAGTGAAGGAGAGCCCTCAGGTTTTGGTAGCGGGCCGTGTCAGTGGCACTGTATTGTCCTCAAAGCGAGCAAAGAAGTTGTTTAATTTGTCTGGAAGCAAGATATCCGTGTCCGCGACGGGGCTGGTTTTCTTTTTGTGAGTGTGTGTGTGTGTGTGTGTGTGTGTGTGTGTGTGTGTGTGTGTGTGTGTGTGTGTGTGTGTGTGTGTGTGTGTGTGTGTGTGTGTGTGTGTGTGTGTGTGTGTGTGTGTGTGTGTGTGTGTGTGTGAGTGTGTGTGTGTGAGTGTGTGTTTCAGGTGAAGGTAAGCAGGATATACGTGTTAAACCTCAGTAGCACACGTGTTGTCAACAGAGTGCTCTATAAAACACACTCAGCTTCATAGGGGCTCTTATCATGGCACTATAAATTGTTATGTTATTGTCCATAAAGAAACCAATAGCTTTTCTAAAATAATATCCATTCTAAATGAAATGTAGGACACAAAGACTTTTACCAGCAGCTGCATGATGTCTCAACCTAGATTTTCACACCTTGACATTAAAAACCTCTCAAATCTAGAAAGATTTGATGGAAATGTTTTGGTTAACCTTGTCCCTCACACAGTGTTACTTTGTCTCTCTGTGATGGAGATTTCACAATTATTCATCTACTGATTGTCAGCAGCAGACACAAGCCAAGAGATCTACTAATGTGCAAAAAAGGAAGAATGTTCAAGTTCCAAGCTGTTCAAATCTCCACACTAGCGTAATACTAAAATCAATGTAATGGGGATGCACTTTAGCTGTTGTACTAGTATGGATATTGGAACAAAACATAATTGGTGGCCATTGGAATGTTGGACTGGAGTTTCTGCTTTACTCACTCTCAGTGATGAGCTGGACCTCGTTAGACACAGCCGTTCCTAATGCGTTTTCAGCGTAGCAGATGTATTTGCCCTTGTATTGGCTCATGGGGCCTGACACCACCCCGGTTTTCATGAAGGTTCCAGAACCCGGAGACACCGACAGGCCCGGGTCATTGGCAGGGATAAATTCTTCCCCATCTTTAGTCCAGCGGAAACTGAGAGAGGGAGGGAGCGGGAGAGCGAGAGAAATAAAGAGAGAGGCAGAGAGAGAGTGAAAACACAGAGACAGAGAGTAAAAGACACAGCTTAACCCTGCAATCAACTCTGTTTGAGTAGAATAGAGGAATGAGTCTGAGCCTTCTGTACTGTCGTTTCAATATACATCTCTTCCTCTACAAATTGAGCTTTTGTTCCACCTAGTACAAGCTGAGACAAAATGACACAGTCCCTTGAGTGTAAAATTACATGTCTCCCTTGCTGTAGTAAGTGTAATGTCTGCTTCCAACTTACACCCTAAGACACATAGATCCCCTGAACGCAACCCACTTTCCAGCTTCCACTCTCAAACACCTAGATCCCCTGAACGCAGCTCACATTCCAGATCCCAATCACCTGAATTCTAATCCCCCGTTCACACACCTGTATGTCCTTATCACAAACTATTTAGTTCAGTTGTTTGCACCCCGTCACTGTGAGGTGTTGTTTGTTTTGTGACACATGTCTTTATGAGCGCTGGGTTTCCTGTGATTTACTCCTCCCATGTATAATAGTTATTGCCTGTCTCACTAACGACGCCGGATTTCATGTTATCGTTATCGGTTATCGGATTTCATGTTATCTACCTATTGCCTGGACTACGTTACTAACCTTTTCCCTGCCTGTACTGTTGTCCTTTTGGACCTCCTGTGTATGACCTTCTGCCTCCTCCTGTGTATGACCTTCTGCCTGCCCCTGGACCCTGCTACCTGCCTCCTCCTGTGTATGACCTTCTGCCTGCCCCTGGACCCTGCTACCTGCCTCCTCCTGTGTATGACCTTCTGCCTGCCCCTGGACCCTGCTACCTGCCTCCTCCTGTGTATGACCTTCTGCCTGCCCCTGGACCCTGCTACCTGCCTCCTCCTGTGTATGACCTTCTGCCTGCCCCTGGACCCTGCTACCTGCCTCCTCCTGTGTATGACCTTCTGCCTGCCCCTGGACCCTGCTACCTGCCTCCTCCTGTGTATGACCTTCTGCCTGCCCCTGGACCCAGCTACCTGCCTCCTCCTGTGTATGAACTTCTGCCTGCCCCTGGACCCTGCTACCTGCCTCCTCCTGTGTATGACCTTCTGCCTGCCCCTGGACCCAGCTACCTGCCTCCTCCTGTGTATGACCTTCTGCTTGCCCCTGGACCCTGCTACCTGCCTCCTCCTGTGTATGACCTTCTGCCTGCCCCTGGACCCAGCTACCTGCCTCCTCCTGTGTATGACCTTCTGCTTTCCCCTGGACCCTGCTACCTGCCTCCTCCTGTGTATGACCTTCTGCCTGCCCCTGGACCCAGCTACCTGCTTCCTCCTGTGTATGACCTTCTGCCTGCCCCTGGACCCAGCTACCTGCCTCCTCCTGTGTATGACCTTCCGCCTGCCCCTGGACCCTGGACCCTGCTACCTGCCTCCTCCTGTGTATGACCTTCTGCCTGCCCCTGGACCCTGCTACCCGCCTCCTCCTGTGTATGACCTTCTGCCTGTGTCATAGTGTGTCATTTGGAATGCAAGCCTGTGACTGAGGAGCTGTGCTCTCATGTAATTCTAATGGAACATTTCTAGATGTCTGAAAAACTACATGTCATGTTCCTTACAAAACAGTTAAGAAAAACAGATCACAGTTCTACTGTAGTTATAGCAGTGAAGTGTGGTAATTGGGACACACTGCACTTTATATTAACTGCAGTTTTTTTCTAAGGTCTTGGTGTTAGGTAACTAACTCGGGAGGAGGGTTCCCTGATGCTTCGCAGGTCAGAAGGATGTCTTCAGCACCGAACACAGTGATGGACTCAGGCTGGGTGGTGATCACTGGGGGTTTCTTAACTGGACGGGAGAGACACAAAGTTAGCACACACACACATCGATAGATTTTTCACCTAAATCGGCTCAGGTATTCGAATCAGAAACCTTTTTGTTACTGGCCCAAATGCTCTTAACCGCTAGGCTACCTGCCACCCCACACAGTCCTAAAGCCCATAGACCTACTAACTACAGCCCACCACCCTACAGCTCAACTGTGCTACCTATATTCTGACTCACACAGGGGTTAATAGCCCACCAACTAGAATCGACAGTCCTACTGCCACTGACAGGAGCTGGCTCACAGAGGGACTCAGTGATAGCAGTCATTTCCATTTCCTGAAACATAATGGGGGAATGTATTCATTCATATCACTAAAGTCCCCCACGAGAATAGACGGAAATGGAGAGATGGGGATGGGGAGAGAATGGGTTGAGAACAGAGGAAAGAGATGGTGTATATCAATGCTAAGGAGACAGTAGTGTAATATATATATTACATTAGCTGAGTGGTAGAAAAGACAGGGCCTTGGGGATGAGAGGAGATAATGTAGAAAAAGATGAGTGATTCCTCTTTCTACTATTATGATGTACTGTTATAATCATTAAACACCCACTCATATGCGACTCATAAAACCCTACATACTAGGACGTGGATAAGGGATAAAGAACATGGTAACTTTATCCAAAATGGCACCCTTTCCACTTAGGGCTCTGGTCAAAGGTGGTGCATTATATAGGGAGCCATTTGGGACAATAGCCATATTCTATACATTCTCTATTGCCATATGTTGTATGACATGGGATGCAAAGGTCATTTACCAAAGTTAAAGGAATCTTCTATAATTTTGGTAGTTAACAGAAATGTATGTTATCTATCGTGACTTTGGTAATTTATACTTTAACTTAAAACATTTTTTTTGTCATATATAGTATTCACATAGTATTTCTAGTGGAAATACCATATGGTTCTTGGCATTATTTTGGCAACTCTTCAAACTATTGACTTTTTTCACAACTGCCACCAGTTTGACACCAAAACAAGGACAACAAAACATATTAACATAGTAAAATAAAGTTTGTAAAAAATATATACAGTACCAGTCAAAGGTTTGGACAAGGGTTTTTCTGTCTTTATTTTTTCTATGGATTATATTTAGGTTTTACAACTTTGTCATTTTTTAAATAATCTTCTTACTTATATTTTACATGTGATAAGGCCACACAGAGGACCAGAGATCATTTCAAACACCTGTGATAATATGAAGTACCCAAAGGGGCCACTAGATGTCTTGTGATAAATTACATAAAATCCTTGACAGAAAAAAATGCTGGTAATTTACTGGTAAACTTTGTAAGTTTCCAGTAATATACCCTTCCTTTGCACCTTATTTATGACGCCTGTTGGTTTTTCATGTTCAGTGTTTTCAGTATGTGGGCTCGAAAATTGTCATCTTTTTTAAATTATTTTTGCCAGTGTGAACTACATTCTCTAGAAGTCAATGGTACTTGTTGGTTGGGTTCTGATTTGACTCTGAATGAAAAAGACAGACCCAGTCTCAAGGATACATTTACATTATGTAACATGGGTAGGTAAATGGTCAAAGGAAGGCAGGAGATGAAGGGAGGAGAAATTGGGAGGTGGAAGGAGAAATGGAGGGAAGGATAGAGAGGAGGGATGAAAAGAGAGGCAGAGAGTGAGATGGAAGTAGGAGGGAGAGACAGAGAGAGACACAGAGGAAGAAACAGAGGGATCGGGAGGCGGAGGGACCAATGAGCAAAGGTCAAGGACAGGGAGGGAGACAGAGGAAGAAACAGAGGGATTGAGAGGTAGAGGGACCAATGAGCAAAGGTCAAGGACAGGGAGGGAGACAGAGAGAGGCAGACAGGCAGTGGCATGTATTTATGGGTGCTAATGGAAGCCAGGCTTCTCCAAAAAATGTACAGGAAAAAAAGTTAGATTTCGTGTTTCATAATTGTCCTTCAATTTTCAAGAGACTGAATGTGTCTCAATGGAGAAAGCATCCGAGCGAGTGAAACTGTGCCGCCTGTCTCAGTATGTGTAGCCCATCTATCTGATGCTGTCTGATCAAAACAAGCAAGACATTGTTGTCGCCCGTAGCATTGAATGCAAAGGAAGCCAACAAGCATTTGGCCTCCCTTGATAAAAAATATATACAATAATAGCCAATCCAGCGTTTAGCTAAACTGAGTGAACTCAACTGTGAATGGTCCTTTCAAGGGAAGCCGGTTTGGATTTGTCTTCACACCAATCACATCACATCGAAAGCCAAACGCCATTAACAGAAAAAAAATTTAATGGTTGTATCTAGTTGTTGATGTCCTCCGGTGGCTCGCTAGCTAGATAGCTAAAATTGTCCCTTTCCTAAATTAGCCATGGATGGAGATTTTGATTTGGTCTTGTGGTTTTACTTAATTCTACATATTGGCCAATGATTATAGTGGCGATTCTGATCCACAGTGATTATTCCCACGCACTGCTACTACAGACAGGAGATAGGGATGAGAGAGAGAAAGAGAGGGAGAGAGACAAAGGGAGAAAGAGAGAGAGAAAAAGAGAGAGAGAGACAGAGAGAGAGAGAGAGAAAGAGACCGAGAGAGAGAGAGACAGAGAGAGGGAGCGAGAGAGAGAGAGAAAGAGACAGAGAGAGGGAGCGAGAGAGAGAAAGAGAGAGAGAGAAAGTGAGAGAGAAAGTGAGAGTGAGAGAGAGAGAGAAAGTGAGAGAGAGAGAGAGAGAGAGAGAGAGAGAGAGAGAGAGAGAGAGAGCGACTGTAATGACAGAGGTAAGAAGACAGTTTTTCAGCTGATCAGATTTATGTTTGAAGAGCTGCAGCCTCTAACTGCTCTATTATTGTAAGAAGAAATGTCAGGTTACACTCGTTTTTTATTTGTATACGTTATTTGTATATGTTTATTTGTATATGTTTATTTGTATTCCCGTTTTAGAGAGGGGTGTACTTCTCTTCCTCCTAATTCCTGTAGGTATCACCTCCTCCACGAGGAAGAAAGCAAGACTACATTTAGACTCACTAATGTGAAGGAGTCACACTAAAGCCAGATTTATTGAGGTGAAGTAGGAGGCTGAGGGTTTGTATTGTGTGCTGTGTTTGCAGGAATATTTTCTCATAATGAAGTTCTTTACTATGAGGCTGTGGCAACAACTTGTAGCTATTGCTGCACTTCCACAGACAGACAGACAGACAGACAGACAGACAGACAGACAGACAGACAGACAGACAGACAGACATCAATATGGTTAAAAGCAAAAGGAAGTAAAGCACTTACATTCATGTATTTGGTCTGTTAGTCCAGAGAGGCAGAGCAGCAAGAGAGCAAGGCAGAACAAGAAAGGAAGTATGTTACAGTCAAGACAGTCTGGCAGGAAATTACATTACACCGTAGCCAACATCGGTACTTGCCCTCATTTCCCCAACAAATTCCCCATCTCTGGTTGGGATCATTGTTCATTGAGAAGCAATGACCACCAATGGGCTATACATATGTATTCTACCTATTTCAATAAACAATGATTTTTACCCCCTCGTGGTCTCCCTGAGATGAATTCAGATGTGGGTGGTGTATTGATTGAGGGAACTGTCTCAGTGACTCTCATTGACATGAGAGACTTGTTAATTCAACAGTAGACACCTTGACCTTTACAATCGCCAGAATCTGGTCCTCCTCCTCTTCCTTCTCTTCCTCCTCCTCCTACTGCTGCAACTATTCAACCTGCCTCTCCTCCTCCTCCTCTTCCTTCTCTTCCTCCTCCTCCTACTGCTGCAACTATTCAACCTTCCTTTCCTCCTCCTCCTCTTCCTTCTCTTCCTCCTCATCCTACTGCTGCAACTATTCAACCTTCCTCTCCTCCTCCTCCTCCTCTTCCTTCTCTTCCTCCTCCTACTGCTGCAACTATTCAACCTGCCTCTCCTCCTCCTCCTCTTCCTTCTCTTCCTCCTCCTACTGCTGCAACTATTCAACCTGCCTCTCCTCCTCCTCCTCTTCCTTCTCTTCCTCCTCCTCCTCCTACTGCTGCAACTATTCAACCTGCCTCTCCTCCTCCTCCTCTTCCTTCTCTTCCTCCTCCTCCTACTGCTGCAACTATTCAACCTGCCTCTCCTCCTCCTCCTCTTCCTTCTCTTCCTCCTCCTCCTACTGCTGCAACTATTCAACCTTCCTCTCCTCCTCCTCCTCTTCCTTCTCTTCCTCCTCCTCCTACTGCTGCAACTATTCAACCTGCCTCTCCTCCTCCTCCTCTTCCTTCTCTTCCTCCTCCTCCTACTGCTGCAACTATTCAACCTGCCTCTCCTCCTCCTCCTCTTCCTTCTCTTCCTCCTCCTCCTACTGCTGCAACTATTCAACCTGCCTCTCCTCCTCCTCCTCTTCCTTCTCTTCCTCCTCCTCCTACTGCTGCAACTATTCAACCTTCCTCTCCTCCTCTTCCTTCTCTTCCTCTCCTCCTCCTCCTCTTCCTTCTCTTCCTCCTCCTCCTACTGCTGCAACTATTCAACCTGCCTCTCCTCCTCCTCCTCTTCCTTCTCTTCCTCCTCCTCCTACTGCTGCAACTATTCAACCTTCCTCTCCTCTTCCTTCTCTTCCTCCTCCTCCTACTGTTGCAACTATTGAACCTTCCTTTCCTCCTCTTCCTCCTCCTCCTACTGCTGCAACTATTCAACCTGCCTCTCCTCCTCTTCCTTCTCTTCCTCCTCCTACTGCTGCAACTATTCAACCTGCCTCTCCTCCTCCTCCTCTTCCTTCTCTTCCTCCTCCTACTGCTGCAACTATTCAACCTGCCTCTCCTCCTCCTCCTCCTCTTCCTTCTCTTCCTCCTCCTCCTACTGCTGCAACTATTCAACCTGCCTCTCCTCCTCTTCCTTCTCTTCTTCCTCCTCCTACTGCTGCAACTATTCAACCTGCCTCTCCTCCTCCTCCTCCTCTTCTTTCTCTTCCTCCTCCTCCTACTGCTGCAACTATTCAACCTGCCTCTCCTCCTCCTCCTCCTCCTCTTCCTTCTCTTCCTCCTCCTCCTACTGCTGCAACTATTCAACCTGCCTCTCCTCCTCCTCCTCTTCCTTCTCTTCCTCCTCCCCCTACTGCTGCAACTATTCAACCTTCCTCTCCTCCTCCTCCTCTTCCTCCTCCTCCTACTGCTGCAACTATTCAACCTTCCTCTCCTCTTCCTCCTCTTCCTTCTCTTCCTCCTCCTCCTACTGTTGCAACTATTGAACCTTCCTTTCCTCCTCTTCCTCCTCCTCCTACTGCTGCAACTATTCAACCTGCCTCTCCTCCTCCTACTGCTGCTACTATTCAACCTGCCTCTCCTCCTCCTACTGCTGCTACTATTCAACCTGCCTCTCCTCCTCTTCCTTCTCTTCCTCCTCCTACTGCTGCAACTATTCAACCTTCCTCTCCTCCTCCTCCTCTTCCTCCTCTTCCTCCTCCTCCTACTGCTGCAACTATTCAACCTGCCTCTCCTCCTCCTCCTCCTCCTCCTCTTCCTCCTCTTCCTCCTCCTCCTACTGCTGCTACTATTCAACCTGCCTCTCCTCCTCCTCCTCTTCCTTCTCTTCCTCCTCCTACTGCTGCAACTATTCAACCTTCCTCTCCTCCTCCTCCTCTTCCTCCTCTTCCTCCTCCTCCTACTGCTGCAACTATTCAACCTGCCTCTCCTCCTCCTCCTCTTCCTTCTCTTCCTCCTCCTCCTACTGCTGCAACTATTCAACCTGCCTCTCCTCCTCCTCCTCTCCTTCTCTTCCTCCTCCTCCTACTGCTGCAACTATTCAACCTGCCTCTCCTCCTCCTCCTCCTCCTCTTCCTTCTCTTCCTCCTCCTCCTACTGCTGCAACTATTCAACCTGCCTCTCCTCCTCCTCCTCTTCCTTCTCTTCCTCCTCCTCCTACTGCTGCAACTATTCAACCTTCCTCTCCTCCTCCTCCTCCTCTTCCTTCTCTTCCTCCTCCTACTGCTGCAACTATTCAACCTGCCTCTCCTCCTCCTCCTCCTCTTCCTTCTCTTCCTCCTCCTCCTACTGCTGCAACTATTCAACCTGCCTCTCCTCCTCCTCCTCCTCCTCCTCCTCCTCCTCCTTCTCTTCCTCCTCCTCCTACTGCTGCAACTATTCAACCTTCCTCTCCTCCTCCTCCTCTTCCTCCTCCTCCTACTGCTGCAACTATTCAACCTGCCTCTCCTCCTCCTCCTCCTCTTCCTTCTCTTCCTCCTCCTCCTACTGCTGCAACTATTCAACCTGCCTCTCCTCCTCCTCCTCTTCCTTCTCTTCCTCCTCCTCCTACTGCTGCAACTATTCAACCTGCCTCTCCTCCTCCTCCTCTTCCTTCTCTTCCTCCTCCTCCTACTGCTGCAACTATTCAACCTTCCTCTCCTCCTCTTCCTCCTCTTCCTCCTCCTCCTACTGCTGCAACTATTCAACCTGCCTCTCCTCCTCCTCCTCCTCCTCTTCCTCCTCTTCCTCCTCCTCCTACTGCTGCTACTATTCAACCTGCCTCTCCTCCTCCTCCTCTTCCTTCTCTTCCTCCTCCTACTGCTGCAACTATTCAACCTTCCTCTCCTCCTCCTCCTCTTCCTCCTCTTCCTCCTCCTCCTACTGCTGCAACTATTCAACCTGCCTCTCCTCCTCCTCCTCTTCCTTCTCTTCCTCCTCCTCCTACTGCTGCAACTATTCAACCTGCCTCTCCTCCTCCTCCTCTTCCTTCTCTTCCTCCTCCTCCTACTGCTGCAACTATTCAACCTGCCTCTCCTCCTCCTCCTCCTCCTCTTCCTTCTCTTCCTCCTCCTCCTACTGCTGCAACTATTCAACCTGCCTCTCCTCCTCCTCCTCTTCCTTCTCTTCCTCCTCCTCCTACTGCTGCAACTATTCAACCTTCCTCTCCTCCTCCTCCTCTTCCTTCTCTTCCTCCTCCTACTGCTGCAACTATTCAACCTGCCTCTCCTCCTCCTCCTCCTCTTCCTTCTCTTCCTCCTCCTCCTACTGCTGCAACTATTCAACCTGCCTCTCCTCCTCCTCCTCCTCCTCCTCCTCCTCTTCCTTCTCTTCCTCCTCCTCCTACTGCTGCAACTATTCAACCTTCCTCTCCTCCCTCCTCCTTCCTCCTCCTCCTACTGCTGCAACTTTCAACCTGCCTCTCCTCCTCCTCCTCCTCTTCCTCTCTTCCTCCTCCTCCTACTGCTGCAACTATTCAACCTGCCTCTCCTCCTCCTCCTCTTCCTTCTCTTCCTCCTCCTCCTACTGCTGCAACTATTCAACCTGCCTCTCCTCCTCCTCCTCTTCCTTCTCTTCCTCCTCCTCCTACTGCTGCAACTATTCAACCTTCCTCTCCTCCTCCTCCTCTTCCTTCTCTTCCTCCTCCTCCTACTGCTGCAACTATTCAACCTGCCTCTCCTCCTCCTCCTCCTCCTCTTCCTTCTCTTCCTCCTCCTCCTACTGCTGCAACTATTCAACCTTCCTCTCCTCCTCCTCCTCTTCCTCCTCCTCCTACTGCTGCAACTATTCAACCTGCCTCTCCTCCTCCTCCTCTTCCTTCTCTTCCTCCTCCTACTGCTGCAACTATTCAACCTGCCTCTCCTCCTCCTCCTCTTCCTTCTCTTCCTCCTCCTCCTACTGCTGCAACTATTCAACCTGCCTCTCCTCCTCCTCCTCCTCTTCCTTCTCTTCCTCCTCCTCCTACTGCTGCAACTATTCAACCTGCCCCTCCTCCTCCTCTTCCTTCTCTTCCTCCTCCTCCTACTGCTGCAACTATTCAACCTGCCTCTCCTCCTCTTCCTTCTCTTCCTCCTCCTCCTACTGCTGCAACTATTCAACCTGCCTCTCCTCCTCCTCTTCCTTCTCTTCCTCCTCCTCCTACTGCTGCAACTATTCAACCTTCCTCTCCTCCTCCTCCTCTTCCTTCTCTTCCTCCTCCTCCTACTGCTGCAACTATTCAACCTGACTCTCCTCCTCCTCCTCCTCCTCCTACTGCTGCAACTATTCAACCTGCCTCTCCTCCTCCTCCTCTTCCTTCTCTTCCTCCTCCTTCTACTGCTGCAACTATTCAACCTGACTCTCCTCCTCCTCCTCTTCCTTCTCTTCCTCCTCCTACTGCTGCAACTATTCAACCTGCCTCTCCTCCTCCTCTTCCTCCTCTTCCTCCTCCTACTGCTGCAACTATTCAACCTGCCTCTCCTCCTCCTCCTCTTCCTTCTCTTCCTCCTCCTACTGCTGCAACTATTCAACCTGCCTCTCCTCCTCCTCCTCTTCCTTCTCTTCCTCCTCCTCCTACTGCTGCAACTATTCAACCTGCCTCTCCTCCTCCTCTTCCTTCTCTTCCTCCTCCTACTGCTGCAACTATTCAACCTGCCTCTCCTCCTCCTCCTCTTCCTTCTCTTCCTCCTCCTACTGCTGCAACTATTCAACCTGCCTCTCCTCCTCATCCTCTTCCTTCTCTTCCTCCTCCTCCTACTGCTGCAACTATTCAACCTTCCTCTCCTCCTCTTCCTTCTCTTCCTCCTCCTCCTACTGCTGCAACTATTCAACCTTCCTCTCCTCCTCCTCCTCTTCCTCCTCCTCCTACTGCTGCAACTATTCAACCTGCCTCTCCTCCTCCTCCTCTTCCTTCTCTTCCTCCTCCTCCTACTGCTGCAACTATTCAACCTTCCTCTCCTCCTCCTCCTCTTCCTTCTCTTCCTCCTCCTACTGGTGCAACTATTCAACCTGCCTCTCCTCCTCCTCCTCTTCCTTCACTTCCTCCTCCTACTGCTGCAACTATTCAACCTGCCTCTCCTCCTCATCCTCTTCCTTCTCTTCCTCCTCCTCCTACTGCTGCAACTATTCAACCTGCCTCTCCTCCTCCTCCTCTTCCTTCTCTTCCTCCTCCTCCTACTGTTGCAACTATTGAACCTTCCTTTCCTCCTCCTCCTACTGCTGCAACTATTCAACCTGCCTCTCCTCCTCCTCCTCCTCTTCCTTTTCTTCCTCCTCCTCCTACTGTTGCAACTATTCAACCTGCCTCTCCTCCTCCTCCCCCTCTTCCTTTTCTTCCTCCTCCTCCTACTGCTGCAACTATTCAACCTATTCAACCTGCCTCTCCTCCTCCTCCTCTTCCTTTTCTTCCTTCTCCTCCTACTGTTGCAACTATTCAACCTGCCTCTCCTCCTCCTCTTCCTTCTCTTCCTCCTCCTCCTACTGCTGCAACTATTCAACCTGCCTCTCCTCCTCTTCCTTCTCTTCCTCCTCCTCCTCCTACTGCTGCAACTATTCAACCTGCCTCTCCTCCTCCTCCTCTTCCTTCCTTCCTCCTCCTACTGCTGCAACTATTCAACCTGCCTCTCCTCCTCCTCCTCTTCTTCCTCCTCCTCCTCCTACTGCTACAACTATTCAACCTCCCTCTCCTCCTCTTCCTTCTCTTCCTCCTCCTCCTACTGCTGCAACTATTCAACCTGCCTCTCCTCCTCCTCCTCTTCCTTCTCTTCCTCCTCCTCCTACTGCTGCAACTATTCAACCTGCCTCTCCTCCTCTTCCTTCTCTTCCTCCTCCTCCTACTGCTGCAACTATTCAACCTGCCTCTCCTCCTCCTCCTCTTCCTTCTCTTCCTCCTCCTCCTACTGCTGCAACTATTCAACCTGCCTCTCCTCCTCCTCCTCTTCCTTCTCTTCCTCCTCCTCCTACTGCTGCAACTATTCAACCTGCCTCTCCTCCTCCTCCTCTTCCTTCTCTTCCTCCTCCTCCTACTGCTGCAACTATTCAACCTGCCTCTCCTCCTCCTCCTCCTCTTCCTTCTCTTCCTCCTCCTACTGCTGCAACTATTCAACCTGCCTCTCCTCCTCCTCCTCTTCCTTCTCTTCCTCCTCCTCCTACTGCTGCAACTATTCAACCTGCCTCTCCTCCTCCTCCTCTTCCTTCTCTTCCTCCTCCTCCTACTGCTGCAACTATTGAACCTGCCTCTCCTCCTCTTCCTTCTCTTCCTCCTCCTACTGCTGCAACTATTCAACCTGCCTCTCCTCCTCCTCCTCTTCCTTCTCTTCCTCCTCCTACTGCTGCAACTATTCAACCTGCCTCTCCTCCTCCTCCTCCTCTTCCTTCTCTTCCTCCTCCTCCTACTGCTGCAACTATTCAACCTGCCTCTCCTCCTCCTCCTCCTCTCCTCCTTCTCTTCCTCCTCCTCCTACTGCTGCAACTATTCAACCTTCCTCTCCTCCTCCTCCTCTTCCTTCTCTTCCTCCTCCTCCTACTGCTGCAACTATTCAACCTGCCTCTCCTCCTCCTCCTCTTCCTTCTCTTCCTCCTCCTCCTACTGCTGCAACTATTGAACCTGCCTCTCCTCCTCTTCCTTCTCTTCCTCCTCCTACTGCTGCAACTATTCAACCTGCCTCTCCTCCTCCTCCTCCTCTTCCTTCTCTTCCTCCTCCTCCTACTGCTGCAACTATTCAACCTGCCTCTCCTCCTCCTCCTCCTCTTCCTTCTCTTCCTCCTCCTCCTACAACTATTCAACCTGCCTCTCCTCCTCTTCCTCTTCCTTCTCTTCCTCCTCCTCCTACTGATGCAACTATTCAACCTGCCTCTCCTCCTCCTCCTTCTCTTCCTCCTCCTCCTACTGCTGCAACTATTCAACCTGCCTCTCCTCCTCTTCCTCTTCCTTCTCTTCCTCCTCCTCCTACTGCTGCAACTATTCAACCTTCCTCTCCTCCTCCTCCTCTTCCTCCTCCTCCTACTGCTGCAACTATTCAACCTGCCTCTCCTCCTCCTCCTCTTCCTTCTCTTCCTCCTCCTCCTACTGCTGCAACTATTCAACCTGCCTCTCCTCCTCCTCCTCTTCCTTCTCTTCCTCCTCCTCCTACTGCTGCAACTATTCAACCTGCCTCTCCTCCTCCTCCTCTTCCTTCTCTTCCTCCTCCTCCTACTGCTGCAACTATTCAACCTGCCTCTCCTCCTCCTCTTCCTTCTCTTCCTCCTCCTCCTACTGCTGCAACTATTCAACCTGCCTCTCCTCCTCTTCCTTCTCTTCCTCCTCCTCCTACTGCTGCAACTATTCAACCTGCCTCTCCACCTCCTCTTCCTTCTCTTCCTCCTCCTCCTACTGCTGCAACTATTCAACCTTCCGCTCCTCCTCCTCCTCTTCCTTCTCTTCCTCCTCCTCCTACTGCTGCAACTATTCAACCTGACTCTCCTCCTCTTCCTCCTCCTCCTACTGCTGCAACTATTCAACCTGCCTCTCCTCCTCCTCCTCTTCCTTCTCTTCCTCCTCCTTCTACTGCTGCAACTATTCAACCTGACTCTCCTCCTCCTCCTCTTCCTTCTCTTCCTCCTCCTACTGCTGCAACTATTCAACCTGCCTCTCCTCCTCCTCCTCTTCCTTCTCTTCCTCCTCCTACTGCTGCAACTATTCAACCTGCCTCTCCTCCTCCTCCTCTTCCTTCTCTTCCTCCTCCTACTGCTGCAACTATTCAACCTGCCTCTCCTCCTCCTCCTCTTCCTTCTCTTCCTCCTCCTCCTACTGCTGCAACTATTCAACCTGCCTCTCCTCCTCCTCTTCCTTCTCTTCCTCCTCCTACTGCTGCAACTATTCAACCTGCCTCTCCTCCTCCTCCTCTTCCTTCTCTTCCTCCTCCTACTGCTGCAACTATTCAACCTGCCTCTCCTCCTCATCCTCTTCCTTCTCTTCCTCCTCCTCCTACTGCTGCAACTATTCAACCTTCCTCTCCTCCTCTTCCTTCTCTTCCTCCTCCTCCTACTGCTGCAACTATTCAACCTGCCTCTCCTCCTCCTCCTCTTCCTTCTCTTCCTCCTCCTCCTACTGCTGCAACTATTCAACCTTCCTCTCCTCCTCTTCCTTCTCTTCCTCCTCCTACTGCTGCAACTATTCAACCTGCCTCTCCTCCTCAACCTCTTCCTTCTCTTCCTCCTCCTCCTACTGCTGCAACTATTCAACCTTCCTCTCCTCCTCCTCCTCTTCCTCCTCCTCCTACTGCTGCAACTATTCAACCTGCCTCTCCTCCTCCTCCTCTTCCTTCTCTTCCTCCTCCTCCTACTGCTGCAACTATTCAACCTTCCTCTCCTCCTCCTCCTCTTCCTTCTCTTCCTCCTCCTACTGGTGCAACTATTCAACCTGCCTCTCCTCCTCCTCCTCTTCCTTCACTTCCTCCTCCTACTGCTACAACTATTCAACCTGCCTCTCCTCCTCATCCTCTTCCTTCTCTTCCTCCTCCTCCTACTGCTGCAACTATTCAACCTGCCTCTCCTCCTCCTCCTCTTCCTTCTCTTCCTCCTCCTCCTACTGTTGCAACTATTGAACCTTCCTTACCTCCTCCTCCTACTGCTGCAACTATTCAACCTGCCTCTCCTCCTCCTCCTCCTCTTCCTTTTCTTCCTCCTCCTCCTACTGTTGCAACTATTCAACCTGCCTCTCCTCCTCCTCCCCCTCTTCCTTTTCTTCCTCCTCCTCCTACTGCTGCAACTATTCAACCTATTCAACCTGCCTCTCCTCCTCCTCCTCTTCCTTTTCTTCCTCCTCCTCCTACTGTTGCAACTATTCAACCTGCCTCTCCTCCTCCTCTTCCCTTTCTTCCTCCTCCTCCTACTGCTGTAACTATTCAACCTGCCTCTCCTCCTCCTCTTCCTTCTCTTCCTCCTCCTCCTACTGCTGCAACTATTCAACCTGCCTCTCCTCCTCTTCCTTCTCTTCCTCCTCCTCCTCCTACTGCTGCAACTATTCAACCTGCCTCTCCTCCTCCTCCTCTTCCTTCTCTTCCTCCTCCTACTGCTGCAACTATTCAACCTGCCTCTCCTCCTCCTCCTCTTCCTTCTCTTCCTCCTCCTACTGCTGCAACTATTCAACCTGCCTCTCCTCCTCTTCCTTCTCTTCCTCCTCCTCCTACTGCTGCAACTATTCAACCTGCCTCTCCTCCTCCTCCTCTTCCTTCTCTTCCTCCTCCTCCTACTGCTGCAACTATTCAACCTGCCTCTCCTCCTCTTCCTTCTCTTCCTCCTCCTCCTACTGCTGCAACTATTCAACCTGCCTCTCCTCCTCCTCCTCTTCCTTCTCTTCCTCCTCCTCCTACTGCTGCAACTATTCAACCTGCCTCTCCTCCTCCTCCTCTTCCTTCTCTTCCTCCTCCTCCTACTGCTGCAACTATTGAACCTGCCTCTCCTCCTCTTCCTTCTCTTCCTCCTCCTACTGCTGCAACTATTCAACCTGCCTCTCCTCCTCCTCCTCTTCCTTCTCTTCCTCCTCCTACTGCTGCAACTATTCAACCTGCCTCTCCTCCTCCTCCTCCTCTTCCTTCTCTTCCTCCTCCTCCTACTGCTGCAACTATTCAACCTGCCTCTCCTCCTCCTCCTCCTCTTCCTTCTCTTCCTCCTCCTCCTACTGCTGCAACTATTCAACCTTCCTCTCCTCCTCCTCCTCTTCCTTCTCTTCCTCCTCCTCCTACTGCTGCAACTATTCAACCTGCCTCTCCTCCTCCTCCTCTTCCTTCTCTTCCTCCTCCTCCTACTGCTGCAACTATTGAACCTGCCTCTCCTCCTCTTCCTTCTCTTCCTCCTCCTACTGCTGCAACTATTCAACCTGCCTCTCCTCCTCCTCCTCCTCTTCCTTCTCTTCCTCCTCCTCCTACTGCTGCAACTATTCAACCTGCCTCTCCTCCTCCTCCTCCTCCTCCTCTTCCTTCTCTTCCTCCTCCTCCTACAACTATTCAACCTGCCTCTCCTCCTCTTCCTCTTCCTTCTCTTCCTCCTCCTCCTACTGATGCAACTATTCAACCTGCCTCTCCTCCTCCTCCTCCTCTTCCTTCTCTTCCTCCTCCTCCTACTGCTGCAACTATTCAACCTGCCTCTCCTCCTCTTCCTCTTCCTTCTCTTCCTCCTCCTCCTACTGATGCAACTATTCAACCTGCCTCTCCTCCTCCTCCTCTTCCTTCTCTTCCTCCTCCTCCTACTGCTGCAACTATTCAACCTGCCTCTCCTCCTCCTCCTCTTCCTTCTCTTCCTCCTCCTCCTACTGTTGCAACTATTCAACCTTCCTTTCCTCCTCCTCCTCTTCCTCCTCCTCCTACTGCTGTGTGCGTGTGTATGTGTGCGTGTGTATGCGTGTGTATGCGTGTGTGCGTGTCTGTGTGTGTGACTGATAGATGTGTGGGTGCAGGTCTGTGTGAGTCATTGATACTTTACTTAGATGAATAACAGAACAACAATAGCAGCCGCAGCAACCAACAATTCTTCCTCTAACTCCCTATGTGTCTCAAATAGCACTATATCCACTATATAGTAGTGTACTAGTAGTGCACTATATAGTACTGTACTATATAGTACTGTACTATATAGTACTGTACTTGTAGTGCACTATATAGTACTGTACTATATAGTAGTGTACTTGTAGTGCACTATATAGTAGTGTAGTATATAGTAGTGTACTAGTAGCGTACTATATTGTACTGTACTATATAGTAGTGTACTTGTAGTGCACTATATAGTACTGTACTATATAGTAGTGTACTTGTAGTGCACTATATAGTACTGTACTATATAGTAGTGTACTTGTAGTGCACTATATAGTAGTGTAGCATATAGTAGTGTACTTGTAGTGCACTATATAGTAGTGTAGCATATAGTAGTGTACTTGTAGTGCACTATATAGTAGCGTAGTATATAGTAGTGTACTAGTAGTGTACTATAAAGGGAATAGGGTGTCATTTGGAACAAATCCACAGTCCTCTAACTCTGTTATTAAATCAAAGCTGTAGAAAACTCAGCAACCTTGAAGTATAAGAATCAATTTCCCCGCAGGCCCACAAACCCAGTCTGTCTGCTCCTTGTGTTGTATAACTCAATTCCCTGTTGAACTACCCCGGCCTTCCAATCAGAATCTGATTTGCACCAAGAAAACCAGATCAATAGAATGACTAATGACTGAGTTGAGGTAATCAATTAAAAAGTAATTAGACACACTATGCACATAAACACAGATTGAATGCCCCAAAAACTCAGTGACCCTCCCTGTCTTCGTGGTTTAACACAATAGGTTTGATTTGGCTGCTGGGGAGCAAGGAGACCCCAGCGATGGCTAAAACCATTGACAACCATGTGTCGTTTTCAAGGAATTGTTCAATAAATGTTATAACTATTTAGTTTTAATATCATCACATATTGAGCATAGTCAGAACCTCATCACTACTGTCTCTGATCTGGCAGACTCACTAAACACAAGTTCTTTGTTTGTAAATGATGACTGAGTGCTGGAGTGTGCCCCTGGTTTATCCATAAATAAAAAAAACAAGAAAATCGTGCCATCTGATTTTAACTTTCACTTGAGTCCTTTTCGGGGGCAACCAATAAATCTTCTTTGGGATCGTTGTCCCTTCCACGGGATGGTTGAGCTAACATAGGCTAATGCGAATAGCATGAGGTTATAAGTAAGAGGAAAATGGATCCGGCTAATGGCTGTATCCAGGCACTCCACGATGCGTCGTAGATAAGAACATCCCTATGTTGGCCATATACCACAAACTCTCGGGCCGTATTGCTTAAATATATATTATGTTATATTACACATACAATACATTGATGTGTAAATAAGGTGAAGATGGTGTACTCACAGTTAGAAGGTATGTGTATGGCTCCTTGGCTGAGCTGGGGGGCGTGGGATAGGAGGAGAGAGAAGAGAGGGAGGAGGAGGATAGGGTGGAGGAGGAGATGGGGGCGTCGCCCCCTACTGCCAACCTGATGTTGCTGAGTGTGAGGCATTGCTCACTGTCCCATCAAAGTCCCACCTGCTCAACACACACGTGAAACGCACACAGAGGGCAATCTGCACACACTCCTGCCGAGCGTGTGACTCTGTCTCTGTTGTCACGCCCGATGTTAAGCCAGAGTTTCTCTTCCTTTTCTTCTACCTTTTACTCCTGGTTTCCTTTGGCTCTCAGCCTCTCTCTCTATTTTCTCTCTTTTTCGCTCAGGTCCACACCCTCCTGCAGTCTTCCCTAAAAGAAGGGGGAGAAGTGAGGGAGGTGGGGAGAAGAGAGGGAGGGGGACGGGGGCCTGTGTCAGAATAAGAGAAAAATGACCCTGCACCATGTGGTCAGGGCTAGATAGAGCCAGGAACACACACACACACACACATCCAGTAGCATGTTCATTCCAAGTTTAAAGACAACTCGCAGGAAAACAGCACATTAAGGTAATGACATAGATTTTTTTATTGATGTAGTTCTGTCCTTGAGCTGCTCTTGTCTATTAATGTTCTGCATTATGTTATGTTTCATGTTTTGTGTGGACCCCAGGAAGAGTAGCTGCTGCTTTTGCAACAGCTAATGGGGATCCTAATTAAATACCCCAAAAATACCAGTGTCCATTATGGAAGGACCAATCAGATAAGCAGATGGAGTCAACACCACAACAAGAGGGTGAACTAACAGACCATATGGGGCATAGACAACAGAGTTAGATTTATGAAGTGATGAGATGAAGTGATGAGGTGATGAAGTTACAAGGTGATGAAGTGACGAGGAGATAAAGTGATGATGAAGTGACGAGGTGATGAAGTTACG
>NC_068448.1:13503544-13536044 GCF_023373465.1 Oncorhynchus keta | reverse complement strand
TGTCACGTCAATTTGACCAAATTTATAATTCATATTTTTTTATTTCACCATTATTTAACCAGGTAGGCCAGTTGAGAACAAGTTCTCATTTACAATTGCGACCTGACCAAGATAAAGCAAAGCAGTTCGACACATACAACAACACAGTTACACATGGAGTAAAACAAACATACAGTCAATAATAAAGTAGAAAAATTAGTCTATATACAATGTGAGCAAATGAGGTGAGATAAGGCAAAAAAAGGCCATGGTGGTGAAGTAAATACAATATATCAAGTTAAAAAATAAAATAATAAACACTGGAATGGTAGATTTGCAGTGGAAGAATGTGCAAAGTAGAGATAGAAATAATGGGGGTGCAAAGGAGCAAAATAAATAAATACAGTAGGGGGAGAGGTAGTTGTTTGGGCTAAATTATAGATGGGCTATGTACAGGTGCAGTAATCTGTGAGCTGCTCTGACAGCTGGTGCTTAAAGCTAGTGAGGAGGATAAGTGGTGTTCGGTTCTGATATACAGCGGTGTTCGGTTCCCCATATATTTGGTTTGTTCCCCTGGACCCGGACCAATCGCCTACACCTTTCTCTTTCTGTTTCTCTCTCTCCTTTTCTCTCACTCTGTCAGGGTATAACCGAGTCTTTCTCACTTTGTCAGAGCTGGAGAAAAACTTATTGTCTTGGGAAATGACTACCTGTACTCTATATTGACTTAGATATGT
Organism: Oncorhynchus keta; assembly: GCF_023373465.1. Taxonomy (NCBI): domain Eukaryota; kingdom Metazoa; phylum Chordata; class Actinopteri; order Salmoniformes; family Salmonidae; genus Oncorhynchus; species Oncorhynchus keta. The sequence goes on along the minus strand of NC_068448.1, from coordinate 13,535,328 downwards.
GTGTATTAGGTATTTGTTGTGAAATTGTTAAGATTACTTGTTATATATTGCTGCACTGTCGAAACTCGAAGCACAAGCATTTCGCTACACTCGCAATAACATCTGCTAAACACGTGTATATGACCAATAAAATGTGATTTGATTTGCTATCTGTTTCTATGTCTTGCTGTGTCTCGTGACATAAGTTATTATTACTGCTACTCAGTTGGTCATGTTGTACCATGACAACTTTTTAGTTTTTCCTGTGTTTTATGTCATATTGTACAACAGCTGATGAAACTAACACAGTAGAAGTGTGAAAAAAATGTGATCAGTGTTATTTCCTGATAGTTACAATCTACACAGGAGCTTCTAATCAGCAGGTTCCCATGGGCCCAATCAGCAGGTTCCCATGGGCCCAATCAGCAGGTTCCCATGGGTGGGAGATTCAGTTTTCCATGGTGACATCACCTTGCGGTAAATTGGTTAATAGACCAATAACAACGAGAGTTCCAAACCTCTCTGCCAATAACAGCTAGTTTTCTGTCATGGACACACCATCAGAGGGAAAGTCCAGTGAAGAGATGGGTCCATGGATGAGGGGTGGAGCTGTGTGATGTGCAGGGCAGGTTTTGATGAGAGAGCTCCTCACTCTGCCACTGCTTGCTAGTGATGTGCAGTTAGCGAACGATTTGTTCTTTTTCAACGACTGTTTTTACTGACTCGAGTCATGATTCATTTTTTCAGAGTGACTCGTTAGTTTTAGCTGTTATTTTGACGAGCTGGCTGCAATGACTTCTAATGTAAGATTATTACACTGTCCTCCAACTCACCGGCTCCGGAGACAAGCAGGCTGCAATGACTTCTAATGTAAGATTATTATACTGTCCCTGTCACGGTTCATGAATCCACTGCCTCTCTTTCTCTTTCTCTCTCTCTCTCTCTCTCTCTCTCTCTCTCTCTCTCTCTCTCTCTCTCTCTCTCTCTCTCTCTCTCTCTCTCTCTCTCTCCCGTGTTTGTGTGGGCGTGGTTCCCAATCTCGGCCTGATTGTCTGCGCCAGCTGGAACCACTTATCTTCCCTTTATATGTTCTGTAACCAGTGTTTCTTGTTGTCAGATCGCTGTTACTTCCCTGAGGTTGTGTCGTGTGTCTGTGCTCTTCTCTCGCCGCCCTTGTGTGGATTATCTGCTGTGCTCCTTCCTACCCATCCGGACACACTCCCTGGATTTCTCAGCACGCTATCATTGGAAGATGCGCCCTAGTCCCTGGGTCGGATTCCGTCTGAGTACAGTCTGTCTGTCCTGTTGCTGTTGTAAACTGTATTCATTAAACCATCGTTGCTTGCATCTTGCATCCGCCTCTGTATTGTCACAGAACGATCTGACCATACCATGGATGCAGCGAGTTCAACGAGTCTGACCGAATTCATTTCCCGCAGTATCACGAGAATGGATCAACAAGAGGAGAACATCTCCAGCACAGATCGGGCAGTACAAGCCCTTGCGACGCAGGTATCCCAGCTGATCCAACAATTACAACATCTGAGGGGTTCCGCTGCGCCACCTACACCGGCAGTTCAACCCGCCCCGCCAGAGCCGGATTCCCAGCTAGAGCCACGGCTACCGACACCAGAGGGTTATTCAGGTGATCCTGACTATTGCAGAGCCTTTCTTACGAGATGTTCCATGCATTTCTCGTTGCAGCCACGGACCTTCAACCGTGAACAGTCTAAGGTAGCATTCATACTCACACTGCTATCAGGCAGAGCGGCTCTTTGGGGAACGGCGGTGTGGGCGAACCAGGACCCATGCTGCACCTCTTTCCAGACACTCTCCGAGGAGATGAGAAGGGTCTTCGATCGGGCCGTGGCGGGTAGGGAGGCGGCCAGACTACTCGCTGACCTTCGCCAAGGAGACCGTTCAGTATCGGAATACTCCATCCAATTCCGCACTCTGGCCGCAGAGTGTCAGTGGAACGAGGAGGCGCAGTGGGACATGTTCCTGCATGGGCTGGAGGACCGGATCCAGAAGGAGATTTATGTTCTGGACCTTCCCAGGAGTTTAAATGGACTAGTGGAACTAGCCTTGAGGGTCGACGCTCGTCTGAGTCGTATTGGCCGCCGAGCATGCCCTAACAGACCGTATAACGACACGGAGGGCGGGCATGCCAGCGGCGGGAACACGGCCAGTTCAGCCTCCGCTCACGAACCCATGCAGCTGGGGAGAGCTCGCCTCTCCCGGGAAGAGAGGGAGAGGCGGAGATCCCTAGGACTCTGTCTCTACTGTGGTAGAGCGGGCCACTTTATCCACTCCTGCCCGGTAAAAGATCAGGCCCGGTAGTAAACATGAGGCTACTATCGGGTGGTGTCACCACAGAGAAGACCTCATCATCTACTCTCCTCCCGGTAAGACTAAGATGGGCCACCCACACGCACGACACCCAAGCCTTACTGGACTCAGGAGCAGAGGGTAATTTCATGGACTTCAAGCTCGCTCACAAACTCCAGATTCCTATCACCTCACTCACGCACAAGATATCCGTCAACGCTCTCAATGGTCAAGAACTCCCCAACATTTCTCACACCACTGAACCTATCACACTCATCACTTCTGGCAATCACACTGAGACACTATCATTTCTACTCATGGACTCACCCCTTGCACCATTAGTTCTCGGCCACCCTTGGCTCACCCAACACAACCCCAGAGTTGACTGGGGTCATAACTCTATATCCATGTGGAGTAACAAGTGTCTTGAGTCCTGTTTAGTGTCTGCCTGTTCGTCTGTGTCTGATTCTGTGTTTCTAGAGGAGGCAGTGGATTTGTCTAACGTGCCCGTTGAATACCTCGACCTGAAGGAGGTGTTCAGTAAGTCCCGTGCTGCTTCTCTTTCTCCGCATCGTCCCTATGACTGTGCAATAGAATTATTGCCAGGTGAGTCTCCGCCTAAAGGCAAGTTATATTCACTCTCTGTTCCTGAGAGGGAGGCTGTGGAGAGATACATCTCTGATTCTCTGGCATCTGGATTCATTCGTCCTTCCTCTTCTCCAGCGGGGCGGGGTTCTTCTTTGTGGAAAGAAGGACGGATCTCTGCGTCCTTGCGTTGATTACCGTGGGTTGAATAACATCACAGTGAAGAATACCTATCCCTTACCGTTGATGTCCTCAGCCTTTGAAAGGTTACAGGGAGCATCCGTGTTCACTAAGTTGGATTTACGTAATGCATATCATTTGGTTCGCATAAGAGGGGGGGACGAATGGAAGACCACGTTTAACACCCCCAGAGGGCACTTCGAATATTTGGTCATGCCTTTTGGGCTATCCAACTCCCCAGCGGTTTTCCAGGCACTCGTCAATGACGTGCTGAGAGATATGATTGATCAGTTCATATATGTTTACCTGGATGACATACTGATTTTTCTTCTTCTCTCCAGGAACACGTTCAGCACGTCAGACGAGTGCTTCAGAGGTTGTTGGAGAATGGACTTTTTGTCAAGACGGAGAAATGCATTTTCATGCACAATCCGTTCCATTCCTAGGTTACATCGTCTCGACTGAAGGTATTCGCATGGATCCTGACAAGGTTAAGGCTGTGGTGGATTGGCCAAGCCCAGATTCCCGTAAGGCCCTACAGAGGTTTCTGGGATTCGCCAATTTCTACCGGCGTTTCGTTCGCAACTTTAGTCAGATAGTCGCTCCTCTTACCGCCTTAACCTCCCCCAGAGTGCCGTTCAGGTGGTCCGATACAGCCGAGGCTGCATTCGCCAAACTCAAGAGCCGCTTTGTTTCGGCTCCCATCCTCATAGCTCCCGATCCCTCGCGTCAGTTCGTAGTAGAGGTGGACGCTTCAGAGGTGGGGGTAGGTGCGGTACTTTCCCAACGTTCCTCTTCTGACGACAAGATGCACCCTTGTGCGTTCCTTTCCCATCGGTTATCACCTGCGGAACGCAACTACGACATTGGCAACAGAGAGTTGTTGGCAGTGAAGTTAGCATTGGAGGAGTGGCGCCATTGGTTAGAGGGTTCGGGGGTACCTTTTATAGTTTGGACCGATCACAAAAATTTGGAATATATCAGAACCGCTCTTTTTCGGACGTTTTGACTTCTCTCTCTCGTATCGCCCGGGTTCCAAGAATGTCAAACCCGATTCCCTTTCTCGCATTTTTGACCATTCCGAACGCCCATCCACTCCCGAGTACATCCTACCCGGGACCCTAGTGGTATCCACACTCACATGGGAGGTTGAATCGAGGGTCAAAACGGCCTTAGAAGGGGTAACGCCTCCGCCCGGTTGCCCGCCTAATCGGTTGTTTGTGCCGGAGGGGTGTCGGTCCGATGTTATTCGGTGGGGCCATTGCTCCAACGTAGCGTGTCATCCAGGAGTCAGCCGCACTAGCTTTTTGGTTAAGCAACGCTTTTGGTGGCCACTGATGGCTCGTGACATTCACAGTTTTGTCTTGGCTTGCTCGGTTTGTGCCACTGGGAAGACTTCTAATCGACCCCCAGATGGGTTACTCCAACCGCTGTCGGTCCCTTCGAGACCCTGGTCCCACATCGCGCTAGATTTTGTTACCGGCCTCCCGCCCTCCCAGGGCAAGACGGTGGTGTTGACCGTGGTGGACCGGTTCTCGAAGGCGGCTCATTTTATTCCCTTGCCTAAATTACCATCTGCCAAGGAGACAGCGGTAGCTGTCGTGGATCACGTCTTTCGCTTACATGGCCTGCCGATGGACGTAGTTTCTGACAGGGGGCCCCAATTTGTGTCCAAGTTTTGGCAAGAGTTTTGTAGGTTACCGGGAGCGAGTGTCAGCCTGTCTTCAGGGTTTCATCCCCAGAGCAACGGTCAAACGGAGAGGGCCAACCAAGATTTGGAGAGAGTGTTGCGATGTTTGGTTTCTAAGAATCCCTCTTCCTGGAGTCAACAACTCTCTATGGTTGAGTACGCTCACAATTAATTGCCAGTGGCAGCTACGGGTCTCTCTCCGTTTGAGTGTAGTTTAGGTTACCAGCCACCTATCTTTCCCAGTACGGAGTCCGAGGTCACTGTTCCTTCCGCTCACGCTTTCATCCAGAGGTGCCGTCACGCATGGAGCAGAGCCCGTGAGACTCTTCTCCGGGTGGGGGCGCGCACCAAGGCTAAGGCCGATCGCCACCGGTCGAAGCCTCCGGTATACGTCGTTGGCCAAAGAGTGTGGCTTTCTACTAAGAACATTCCACTCCGATCCGTTTCGAACAAACTTGCCCCCAAATTTATCGGCCCGTTCAGAGTCACCAGGATCATTAGTCCGGTGGCGGTCCGGCTCAAGCTTCCTCCGGCGTATAGGAGAATTCATCCTACCTTTCATGTGTCTAAAATAAAACCTGTGTTTCAGGCACGCATTAACCCGCCGGTCCCGGTTCCCCCGCCGCCACGACTTGTTGATGGGGAACCCACCTTTTCTGTCAATTGTATTTTGGACTCTAGAAGGAGGGGACGCGGATTCCAGTACCTGGTGGACTGGGAGGGTTACGGCCCGGAGGAGAGAAGTTGGGTACCTGCTAGGGACATTCTGGATCACTCCCTTATCGATGATTTCAATCGACAGGTAAATTCGCCTGGGAACGCCAAGAGGCGTTCCTAGGGGGGTATTGTCACGGTTCATGAATCCACTGCCTCCTTTCTCTTTCTCTCTCTCTCTCTCTCTCTCTCTCTCTCTCTCTCTCTCTCTCTCTCTCCTCCCCCGTGTTTGTGTGGGCGTGGTTCCCAATCTCGGCCTGATTGTCTGCGCCAGCTGGAACCACTTATCTTCCCTTTATATGTTCTGTAACCAGTGTTTCTTGTTGTCAGATCGCTGTTACTTCCCTGAGGTTGTGTCGTGTGTCTGTGCTCTTCTCTCGCCGCCCTTGTGTGGATTATCTGCTGTGCTCCTTCCTACCCATCCGGACACACTCCCCTGGATTTCTCAGCACGCTATCATTGGAAGATGCGCCCTAGTCCCTGGGTCGGATTCCGTCTGAGTACAGTCTGTCTGTCCTGTTGCTGTTGTAAACTGTATTCATTAAACCATCGTTGCTTGCATCTTGCATCCGCCTCTGTATTGTCACAGTCCCCCAACTCACCGGCTCCGGAGACAAGCAGGCTGCAATGACTTCTAATGTAAGATTATTACACTGTCCCCCAACTCACCGGCTCCGGAGACAAGCAGGCTGCAATGACTTCTAATGTAAGATTATTACACTGTCCCCCAACTCACCGGCTCCGGAGACAAGCAGGCTGCAATGACTTCTAATGTAAGATTATTACACTGTCCTCCAACTCACCGGCTCCGGAGACAAGCAGGCTGCAATGACTTCTAATGTAAGATTATTACACTGTCCCCCAACTCACCGGCTCCGGAGACAAGCAGGCAGCAATGACTTCTAATGTAAGATTATTACACTGTCCCCCAACTCACCGGCTCCGGAGACAAGCAGGCTGCAATGACTTCTAATGTAAGATTATTATACTGTCCCCCAACTCACCGGCTCCGGAGACAAGCAGGCTGCAATGACTTCTAATGTAAGATTATTACACTGTCCCCCAACTCACCGGCTCCGGAGACAAGCTGGCTGCAATGACTTCTAATGTAAGATTATTACACTGTCCCCCAACTCACCGGCTCCGGAGACAAGCAGGCAGCACAGAGAAAAAAAAGCAAGAATGAATGCAATGAATTGATTATTGAATGTTATTTATGGACACAGATTTGTAGAACCAATACCCAGGCTATAAAGTCTGCCTCTGCTCAATACTCAAACTGGAGAATGAATCGTTCAGGTGGTGCTACAGTTCGCAAGGGAATTTCTCGAATCTGCCTCGCGGCAGTCAAGTCATTCCGCCAAGTCAGTCCAGTTGCATCCCTAACTAGACTTTGTTTCAAATGTACAGATGTAGGATCTTCATTTGAGCCAGTTTGCTACAGCAGGAAAATAATCCTGTTGCAACAGGAAATGATTATGTGGATTATAATTAATGGACATTTTTGTAGGGGTTCACACATTTTTTCGTTAGAGCAAATCAAGTCTAACATTTTAAAGTGGAAGTGTGCATTTCCTGCTGTGCAGAACAATGTTCAGCAACATACGTGATCAAACTAAGATCCTAAATAAATGATTTAAATGTTCAGTACATTGTTTGAAGCACACTTTTATAGGTCTCCGTCACAAATGAGTTCTTCAAAAAGCCCCCCATCTATCGTGAGCGAGAATCATGACCCTTTAGAGTTCATTAGAGAAGTGAGGTCTATCATTGGCTACCGACCACCAGGTAAGGCCTGGGATTGGCTGACCCTACAGTGGAATTAGGGCCACTTGGCGACCTGGTCCCTAGCAACCAATCAATTTGGCTAGGGCCAGAAGTGTGAAAAGCCAGGTGCAGTTAGGAATGTGTCCCAGGGCCAGAGAGAGGGTTTGAGAGAGGGCCAGAGGGAGGGCCAGAGAGGGTTTGAGAGGGTTTGAGAGAGGGCCAGCGAGAGGGCCAGAGAGGGTTTGAGAGAGGGCCAGAGAGGGTTTGAGAGAGGGCCAGAGAGGGTTTGAGAGAGGGCCAGGGCGAGGACAAGAGAGGGTTTGAGAGAGGGCAAGAGAGGGTTTGAGAGAGGGCCAGAGAGAGGGCAAGAGAGGGTTTGAGAGAGGGCCAGAGAGGGTTTGCGAAAGGGCCAGAGAGAGTTTGAGAGAGGGCCAGAGAGGGTTTGAGAGAGGGCCAGAGAGGGTTTGAGAGAGGGCCAGAGAGGGTTTGAGAGAGGGCCAGAGAGGGTTTGAGACAGGGCCAGAGAGGGTTTGAGAGAGGGCCAGAGAGGGCCAGAGAGAGGGCAAGAGAGGGTTTGAGAGAGGGCCAGAGCGAGGGCCAGAGAGATGGCCAGAAAAACGTCTAGAGAGAGGGTTTTCTACACCCTCCCCACTCAGACCACTCCCAGACAGTCCTAGCAAAGTTTTAGCTTGATAAATATTTTTTGCTAAAAAGTTACTTCAGCCAATGAATGGAATTGTTACCCAGAAATACTTGATATTGATATAAAAATGAATGTATTGGGCCTTTAGTGGATCAGATCTTCAAGATGTTCAAACGATAGAAGACCAGCGGTGTTAAGTAATAATCACAGTGGTTGTAGAAGGTACAACAGGTCAGCACCTCCGGAGTACATGTCAGTTGGCTTTTCATATATGGCTGCATCCCTATTCCCTTTATAGTACACTACTGGTGACCAGGGCCCCCATAGGACTCTGGTCAACAGTAGTGCACTATGTAGGGAATAGTGTGCCTTTGGGGAGGTATCTTATCTGTGCTTCAGTATTATAATAAAACCTGCCAAAAAGAGATGAGTGCCTATTTTCCTGTCTCTTTTTTTGTGTTTTTTTGTTGAATTTTTACCCCTTTTTCTCCCCAATTTCATGGTGTCCAATTGTTTAGTAGCTACTATCTTGTCTCATCGCTACAACTCCCGTACAACTCCCGTACGGGAGGTTGAAAGTCATGCGTCCTCCGATACACAACCCAACCAAGCCGCACTGCTTCTTAACACAGCGCGCATCCAACCCGGAAGCCAGCCGCACCAATGTGTCGGAGGAAACACCGTGCACCTGGTGACCTTGGTTAGCGTGCACTGCGCCTGGCCCGCCACAGGAGTTGCTGGTGCGTGATGAGATTCCCACTATCAACCCCCCTTTTTCACTTTCCCCTTCCTTCCTCAATCCCTCCTTTTTTCAATCTATATTCAGCCCTGCTCTGATCTGACCCTTCAATTTAATATACTCCTCTGTCCATATTGCCTTGGACAAAAGACAAATAACAGATTAATTCAAAATCATCCAACTTTATTGGAAATGGGTTTTCTTTACGACATAAAAAACAAAACTAAGTTCTCTCTAATATGCCTGTGGTTTCCACTGCATTTAAAATGATTTCTCTCCATATGTTACGGCCGTCGTTGAATGAGTGAGACCAAAGTGGAAAGTGGAAAGTGTTCATGATAATTTAATACTGAACCGCCGACAAAACAACAAAATATAAACGAATGTAACATTCTGCAGGGCTAGACAGCTACTGTGCAAAAACAACATCCCACAAACACAGGTGGAAAACAGGCTGCCTAAGTATGATTCCCAATCAGAGACAACGATAGACAGCTGCCTCTGATTGGGAACCATACCCGGCCAACAAAGAAATAGAAAACTAGAATGCCCATCCAAATCACACCCTGGCTTAATGAAATAGAGAAATAAACAGGCTCTCTAAGGTCAGGGCGTAACACCATATGGTTCTGGATTTTAAAATATATCTCTCCATATGCTTCTGGATTTAAAAATATATCTCTCCATATACCTCTGGATTTAAAAATATATATACGCTATATAACATGTGGCTGAAGAACAGCAGGGGTTTATGTTTTAAATCAAAGGTTACAAGAAAAGGAAAACACACCAAAGCCCCTTATAGGAAACATCACTGCACTCTATAGTCCTCTGTAAACTGGTCATCTCTGTATACCCGTCACAACCCGCTGGTTGATGCTTATTTATAAAACCCTGTTAGGCCTCACTCCCCCCCCCTATCTGAGATCTACTGCAGCCCTCATCCTCCACATACAACACCCGTTCTGCCAGTCACATTCTGTTCATTTTAAAGGTCCCCAAAGCACACTCATCCCTGGGTCGCTCCTCTTTTCAGTTCGCTGTAGCTAGCGACTGGAACGAGCTGCAACAAACACTCAAACTGGATAGTTTTATCTCAATCTCTCCATTCAAAGACTCCATCATGGACACTTATTGACAGTTGTGGCTGCTTTGCGTGATGTATTGTTGTCTCTACCTTCTTGCCCTTTGTGCTGTTGACTTTGCCCAATAATGTTTGTACCAAGTTTTGTGTTGCTACCATGTTGTTGTTATGTTGTGTTGTGTTGCTACCATGTTGTTGTCTTAAGTCTCTCTTAATGCAGTGGTGTGTTGTCTCTCTTGTCATGCTGTGTATTTTGTCTTATATTTATATATATATATTTTTTTTAAAATGTATCCCAGCCCCTGTCCCCGCAGGAGGCCTTATGACATTTGGTAGGCCTTCATTGTAAATAAGAATTTGTTCTTAACTGACTTGCCTAGTTAAATAAATATATTCATTTTTTTTCAACTCTAAATTACATCCTATAGAGCTCAATTTTTATGGCATGTTCTGCCTCTTGATGTGAAAGACGCAGACTTGATCTCAAACTTTAGGTCTTTATTGAAGACTAATCTCTTCAGTAGGTCCTATGATTGAGTGTAGTCTGTCCCAGGGGTCTGAAGGTGAACAGAAAGGCACTGGAGCGACGAACCGCCCCTGCTGTCTCTACCTGACCTGTTCCACTGTCTCCACTGGGATTCTCTGCCTCTATTACGGGGCCTGAGTCACTGGCTTACTGGTGTTCTTCCATACCGTCCCTAGGAGGGGTGAGTCACTGGCTTACTGGTGCTCTTCCATGCCGTCCCTAGGAGGGGTGAGTCACTGGCTTACCGGTGCTCTTCCATGCCGTCCCTAGGAGGGCTGAGTCACTGGCTTACTGGTGCTCTTCCATGCCGTCCCTAGGAGGGCTGAGTCACTGGCTTACTGGTGCTCTTCCATGCCGTCCCTAGGAGGGGTGAGTCACTGGCTTACTGGTGCTCTTCCATGCCGTCCCTAGGAGGGCTGAGTCACTGGTGCTCTTCCATGCCGTCCCTAGGAGGGCTGAGTCACTGGCTTACTGGTGCTCTTCCATGCCGTCCCTAGGAGGGCTGAGTCACTGGCTTACTGGTGCTCTTCCATGCCATCCCTAGGAGGGCTGAGTCACTGGCTTACTGGTGCTCTTCCATGCCGTCACTAGGAGGGCTGAGTCACTGGCTTACTGGTGCTCTTCCATGCCGTCCCTAGGAGGGGTGAGTCACTGGCTTACTGGTGCTCTTCCATGCCATCCCTAGGAGGGCTGAGTCACTGGCTTACTGGTGCTCTTCCATGCCGTCCCTAGGAGGGGTAAGTCACTTTGTTATATCTGGTGTAACTCTCCAGTCGATTCTGGTCTTCTGTGTGAATTTAAGTATGTTCCCCTCCCGGAGGACCAGTCCACCTGGTCGTGCTGCTGCACCAGTTTGAACTCTTCTGCCTGCGGCTAGTGAACCCTGACTTGTTCACTGGACGTGCTACCGTGTCCCGGACCTGCTGTTTTCATCTCTCTCACTCTCTACCGCACCTGCTGTCTCGACCTCTGAATGCTCGTCTATGAAAAGCCAACTGACATTTACTCCTGAGGTACTGGCCTGGTGCACCTTCGACATCCACTGTGATTATTATTTGACCCTGCTGGTCATCTATGAACGTTTGTACATATTGAAGAGCAATCTGGCCTCAAATGGCCATGTTCTGTTATAATCTCCATAATCTCCACTTCCTAGGTTCCTGCCTTTCTAGGGGGTTTTCTAGCCACTGTGCTTCTACATCTGCATAGCTTGGGTTTCTGTATAGCACTTTGTGACATCTGCTGATGTAAAAGGGCTTTATAAATACATTTGATTGATATAGACACTTATCTACAAATAGGCAGACCAACAGTGTTGCAGATAGAAATAACACATCTATAAGCTTAACACATTCAGTTGACATTCCAGTCACTGCTGTTAGATGTCAAACATGGTGATTATATACAGATTTCTCTCTCTCTCTCTCTCTCTCTCTCTCTCTCTCTCTCTCTCTCTCTCTCTCTCTCTCTCTCTCTCTCAGGTTAAGGGCTAAGATAGGTTATATAAAAAGCTGGAGAAAATAAAGGTTGTCAGGGGGAACCAACTACCACCTTCTCCATACATGTTGCCATGACAACAATATCAGCATCCCCCCTCCTAACTACACATGCCGAGAGAGGTAGAGATAACAACGCACTCTAGTACCTCAAAAATACTCAAAGGTATTTTATTTTGAGAGACTTAACATTTATTGACTTTTTCTAACTTGTCTTGACTAAAAGGCAAAAGCTGTAAAGAGTGTAGAGAGACAGTCTCTTTTACCTCTTCCCAACTCTCTCCCCTCATCTATATGTCCCTCTCTCTCTCACTTTCCCCTCTCTCTCCCTCCCTCTTCTATCCTATAGTTTATACTGCGAGGTAGGAAGGGTTGTTTATTGATGTTTTCAATAGGAGGAACAGAGGAACAGAAGGAGGAGTATGAGGAGTGGACTTGTTAAGAGAACAGTGGGCTTTAGAAAGGAGGAGAGGAGAGGAGGATAATAGCAAGGGAAGAGGAAAGAGGGGGCAAGAGAGAAGAGAGGAGATGGGAAGAGGAGAGTAGGTTTGTACATGTTGTGGATGGGTGGAGGAGGAGAGAAGATGAGAGAAGAGGAGAGGAGGGGGATGTTGAACATGTTGAACATGGCCTGATGGACAGAAGGAGAAAACACAGATCATGGAGAGGTATATAGAGGAGAGAGAGGGAGAAGAGAGAGAAGAAAGAGAGAGATAGACATTGGCTAGAGATCAAAGATCTTCACTGTAAAGTCCATGGAGAATAAGAGCACCTCCTCCCAGCTGCCCACTGCACTGAGGCTAGGAAACACTGTCACCACCGATAAATCTACGATCATACATAATTTCAATAAGCATTTTTCTATGGCTGTCCATGCTTTCCACCTAACCCCCCCTGCTTCTCCTTTACCCAAATCCAGACAGCTGATGTTCTGAAAGAGCTGCAAAATCTGGATCCCTACAAATCAGCTGGGCGAGACCCTCTGGACCCTCTCTTCCATTACTAGCCTGTTCAACCTCTTTCGTCTGAGATGCCCAAAGATTGGAAAGCTGCCGCGGTCATCCCCCTCTTTAAAGGGGGAGACACTCTAGACCCAAACTGTTATAGATCTATATCCATCCTGCCCTGCCTTTCTAAAATCTTCGAAAGCAAAGTTACAAACAGACCACCGACCATTACAAATCCCACCGTACCTTCTCCACTATGCAATCTGGTTTCCGAGCTGGTCATGGGTGCACCTCAGCCACGCTCAAGGTCCTAAACGACATCATAAACGCCATTGATAAAAAACAGTACTGTGCAGCTGTCTTCATCGACCTGGACAAGGCTTTTGACTCTGTCAATCACCACATTCTGATCGTCAGACTCAATAGCCTTGGTTTCTCAAATGACTGCCTCGCCTCATTCACCAACTACTTCACAGATAGAGTTCAGTGTGTCAAATTGGAGGGCCTGTTGTCCGGACCTCTGGCAGTCTCTATGGGGGTAACACAGGGTTCAATTCTCGGGCCGACTCTTTTCTCTGTATATATCAATGATGTTGCTCTTGCTGCTGGTGATTCTCTGATCCACCTCTACGCAGACGACACCATTCTGTATACATCTGGCCCTTCTTTGGACACTGTGTTAAAAAAACTCCCAACGAGCTTCAATGCCATACAACACTCCTTCCGTGGCCTCCAACTGCTTTTAAATGCTAGTAAAACTAAATACATGCTCTTCCACCGTTCGCTGCCCACACCTGCCCGCCCAACTAGCATCACTACTCTGGACGGTTCTGACTTAGAATATGTGGACAACTACAAATACCTAGGTGTCTGATCAGACTGTAAACTCTCCTTCCAGACTCATATTAAGACTCTTATCTCAGCTCACTGGTCACAATAGCAGCACCCACCTATAGCACGTGCTCCAGCAGGTATATTTCACTGGTCATCCCCAAAGCCAAAACTTCCTTTGGCCTCCTTTCCTGCCAGTTATCTGCTGCCAATGACTGGAACGAATTGCAAAAATCACTGAAGCTGGAAACTCGTATCTCCAGCAGCTTCCCGATCACTGTACCTGTACACAGTCAATCTGTAACTAGCACACCTATGAGGGGAAGTCAGGCGCAGGAGAGCAGAGAGCAGAACTAGGTAATAGCCGGAGCAGTTTAATAGCAAAACCAACGGCATAAACATAACAAGACATGGGTACAAAACCCGTCGCGCACCAGTCAACATGTGCACAAACACTTACAATAAACAATACCACACAAAGACATGGGGGGAACAGAGGGTTAAATATACAACAAGTAATTGAGGGAATTGAAATCAGGTGTGAGGAAAAACAAGACAAAATACATGGATAAAGAAAAGTGGATCGCTGATGGCGACGGCGACCGCCGAGCCCCTGTCCGAACAAGGAGAGGAACCGACTTCGGCGGAAGTCGTGACAACACCCAACTTCCTCATCCCCATATTGTTATTTATCTTCTTGCTCTTTTGCACCCCAGTATCTCTACTTGCACATCATCTTCTGCACATCTATCACTCCAGTATTAATGCTAAAATGGTATTATTTTGCCACTATGGCCTGTTTATTGCCTTACCTCCCTAATCTACATTTGCACACACTGTACATCGATTTTTCTATTGTGTTATTGACTGTATGTTTGTTTATGTGTAACTCTGTGTTGTTATTTTTGTCGCACTGCTTTGCTTTATCTTGGCCAGGTCACAGTTGTAAATTGAACTTGTTCTCAACTGACCTAAACAACATCTAAAAAGAAAGAAATCAACCAAGATATTTTTTACATTAATTTTTTTAAAGAAATGTAAAAAGAAAGAAAGAAAAATCTATAAATCATAAGTGAATCATGTTTCAACTATGGGCCCATGGCAATCAAGAGATAAAACACCTGGGTTGAGTGTCTATCATGTTCCCTCCATGTCTCTCTGTGTCTCCATGTCTCTCTGTGTCTCCATGTCACCATGTCTCTCTGTGTCTCCATGTCACCATGTCTCTCTGTGTCTCCATGTCACCATGTCTCTCTGTGTCTCCATGTCACCATGTCTCTCTGTGTCTCCATGTCACCATGTCTCTCTGTGTCTCCATGTCACCATCTCTGTGTCTCCATGTCACCATGTCTCTCTGTGTCTCCATGTCACTGTGTCTCCATGTGTCTCTGTGTCTCCATGTCACCATGTCTCTCTGTGTCTCCATGTCACCATGTCTCTCTGTATCCATGTCACCATGTCTCTCTGTGTCTCCATGTCTCTGTGTCTCCATGTCACCATGTCTCTCTGTGTCACCATGTCTCTCTGTGTCTCCATGTCTCTCTCTGTCTCCATGTCACCATGTCTCTCTGTGTCACCATGTCTCTCTGTGTCTCCATGTCTCTCTGTGTCTCCATGTCACCATGTCTCTCTGTGTCTCCATGTCTCTCTGTGTCTCCATGTGTCTCTGTGTCTCCATGTCTCTCTGTGTCTCCATGTGTCTCTGTGTCTCCATGTCTCTCTGTGTCTCCATGTGTCTCCATGTCACCATGTCTCTCTGTGTCTCCATGTCTCTCTGTGTCTCCATGTCACCATGTCACCATGTCTCTCTGTGTCACCATGTCTCTCTGTGTCTCCATGTCTCTGTGTTTCCGTGTCTCTCTGTGTCACCATGTCTCTCTGTGTATCCAGGTCAACATGTCTCTCTGTGTCTCCATGTCTCTCTGTGTCTCCATGTCACCATGTCTCTCTGTGTCACCATGTATCTCTGTGTCTCCATATCTCTCTGTGTCTCCATGTTTCTCTGTGTCTCCATGTCACCATGTCTCTCTGTGTTACCATGTCTCTCTGTGTCTCCATATCTCTCTGTGTCTCCATGTCACCATGTCTCTCTGTGTCTCCATGTCACCATGTCTCTCTGTGTCTCCATGTCACCATGTCTCTCTGTGTTTCAGTGTCTCTCTGTGTCACCATGTCTCTCTGTGTCTCCATGTCTCTCTGTGTTTCAGTGTCTCTCTGTGTCACCATGTCTCTCTGTGTCTCCATGTCACCATGTCTCTCTGTGTCTCCATGTTTCTCTGTGTCGCCACGTCTCTCTTTGTCTCCATATCTTTCTTTGTCGTCATGTCTCTCTTTGTCTCCATGTCTCTGTGTTGCCATGTATCTGTGTCTCCATGTCTCTCTGTGTCTCCATGTCTCTCTGTGTCTCCATGTCTCTGTGTGTGTGTCTGTATCAGTAGATATGTTAGATTGTGTAGTGTGTCTTCATGTAATATAGTGTATCTTGTTCCCTCGATGTCTCTCTGTGTCTCCATGTCTCTCTGTGTCTCCATGTCTCTCTGTGTCTCCATGTCTCTCTGTGTCTCCATGTCTCTCTTTGTCTCCATGTCTCTCTTTGTCTCCATGTCTCTGTGTGTGTGTCTGTATCAGTAGATATGTTAGATTGTGTAGTGTGTCTTCATGTAATATAGTGTATCTTGTTCCCTCGATGTCTCTCTGTGTCTCCATGTAATATAGTGTATCTTGTTCCCTAGATGTCTCTCTGTGTCGGCCTATTGTGTATCAGTAGATCAGCCATCAGTGTATCAGTCAGCAGATCAGATAATCATCTGGTTTTATAATCCTCTGGTTTGATAATCCTCTGGTCAGATAATCCTCTGGTGTGATAATCCTCAGGTCAGATAATCCTCTGGTCTGATAATGCTCTGGTCTGATAATGCTCTGGTGTGATAATCCTCTGGTCTGATAATCCTCTGGTGTGATAATCATCTGGTCTGATAATCCGCTGGTGTGATAATCCTCTGGTGTGATAATCCTCTGGTGTGATAATCCTCTGGTCAGATAATCCTCTGGTGTGATAATTCTCTGGTCAGATAATCCTCTGGTCAGATAATCCTCTGGTGTGATAATCCTCTGGTCTGATAATCCTCTGGTGTGATAATCCTCTGGTGTGATAATCCTCTGGTGTGATAATCCTCTGGTCAGATAATCCTCTGGTGTGATAATTCTCTGGTCAGATAATCCTCTGGTCAGATAATCCTCTGGTGTGATAATCCTCTGGTCTGATAATCTTCTGGTGTGATAATCATCTGGTGTGATAATCCTCTGGTGTGATAATCCTCTGGTCAGATAATCCTCTGGTGTGATAATTCTCTGGTCAGATAATCCTCTGGTCAGATAATCCTCTGGTGTGATAATCCTCTGGTCTGATAATCCTCTGGTGTGATAATTCTCTGGTCAGATAATCCTCTGGTCAGATAATCCTCTGGTGTGATAATTCTCTGGTCAGATAATCCTCTGGTCAGATAATCCTCTGGTGTGATAATCCTCTGGTCTGATAATCCTCTGGTGTGATAATCCTCTGGTGTGATAATCCTCTGGTGTGATAATCCTCTGGTCAGATAATCCTCTGGTGTGATAATTCTCTGGTCAGATAATCCTCTGGTCAGATAATCCTCTGGTGTGATAATCCTCTGGTCAGATAATCCTCTGGTGTGATAATCCTCTGGTCTGATAATCCTCTGGTGTGATAATTCTCTGGTCAGATAATCCTCTGGTCAGATAATCCTCTGGTCAGATAATCCTCTGGTCAGATAATCCTCTGGTGTGATAATTCTCTGGTCAGATAATCCTCTGGTCAGATAATCCTCTGGTCAGATAATCCTCTGGTGTGATAATCCTCTGGTCAGATAACCGAGACTCCTTTGGATGGAAACCGATGTTCTTTGATCTCTGGTATCTTGTTGGCTGGGCTTAATTGGCTGTATTCTAATGCTACCATTGTATTGATAAGATAGTTTATCGGTCTGGGCTCTAGAGTGATAATTGATCATGTGACAGGCCAAAGATTACATTTGGAGAAGCAGGGTTAGATATTCTGGATTAGATCATCACTAATTTCCCATTTTACTATAACATAAATCAGAAAATAAATTCAGTCACTAAAAATTATTGTGCTAATTAAACATTTGGAAAATCTTAATAAACATGTATGAAATTACTGTGATTACATCATCAAACAAACCAGTCATTTCCAGCTTCTTAGTAGACTAGACACACACTGCCTGTGGTTCTCTTTAGCTGGCTTCGTTACTGTCATCATCAGCGAGACACTATGGCTACGGATGTATACTGTCCCTGGAGAGCTCGCTCCCTACTTACCATGGAGATAACACACACACACACACACACACACACACACACACACACACACACACACACACACACACACACACACACACACACACACACACACACACACACACACACACACACACACACAGACGCTGAGCAAAACATGTACACAGCCTGCACATCCAGACTAAATGGCTGCTACTATGATCCGTCAGGGAAACGAATCTACATTACCTACACACTGAATGGGATAAAGACAATGAACCAGGAAAACTACTACAGTACATGGTATTACATGGGGAATATACAAAACTACTACAGTACATGGTATTTATTACATGGGGAATATACGAAACTACTACAGTACATGGTATTACATGGGGAATATACAAAACTACTACAGTACATGGTATTACATGGGGAATATACGAAACTACTACAGTACATGGTATTACATGGGAATATACGAAACTACTACAGTACATGGTATTACATGGGGAATATACAAAACTACTACAGTACATGGTATTACATGGGGAATATACAAAACTACTACAGTACATGGTATTACATGGGGAATATAAAAAAAACTACTACAGTACATGGTATTACATGGGGAATATACAAAACTACTACAGTACATGGTATTACATGGGGAATATACAAAACTACTACAGTACATGGTATTACATGGGGAATATACGAAACTACTACAGTACATGGTATTACATGGGGAATATACAAAACTACTACAGTATATGGTATTACATGGGGAATATACAATGTTCCATACAATAACCCAGAGATAGTAGGCCAAAGAGATACATGTATGATCTATTTAAGTCAGTGGCCCATAACGAGGCCATACAGTGACCAACAACAAGAGGTAGGCCATTAATATGTATTGTCATATGTCAGGATGTACAGTACCGAGAGGTGGTGGCACACAGAACATACTTCAGGTAGCCACTAACAACCCATAATGAGGTCTGGAGATAGGCCAGGACAAAGAGTTGGTGGTGGCACACAGAACATACTTCAGGTAGCCACTAACAACCCATAATGAGGTCTGGAGATAGGCCAGGACAAAGAGTTGGTGGTGGCACACAGAACATACTTCAGGCAGCCACTAACAACCCATAATGAGGTCTGGAGATAGGCCAGGACAAAGAGTTGGTGGTGGCACACAGAACATACTTCAGGCAGCCACTAACAACCCATAATGAGGTCTGGAGATAGGCCAGGACAAAGAGTTGGTGGTGGCACACAGAACATACTTCAGGCAGCCACTAACAACCCATAATGAGGTCTGGAGATAGGCCAGGACAAAGAGTTGGTGGTGGCACACAGAACATACTTCAGGCAGCCACTAACAACCCATAATGAGGTCTGGAGATAGGCCAGGACAAAGAGTTGGTGGTGGCACACAGAACATACTTCAGGTAGCCACTAACAACCCATAATGAGGTCTGGAGATAGGCCAGGACAAAGAGTTGGTGGTGGCACACAGAACATACTTCAGGTAGCCACTAACAACCCATAATGAGGTCTGGAGATAGGCCAGGACAAAGAGTTGGTGGTGGCACACAGAACATACTTCAGGCAGCCACTAACAACCCATAATGAGGTCTGGAGATAGGCCAGGACAAAGAGTTGGTGTGTGGCACACAGAACATACTTCAGGTAGCCACTAACAACCCATAATGAGGTCTGGAGATAGGCCAGGACAAAGAGTTGGTGGTGGCACACAGAACATACTTCAGGTAGCCACTAACAACCCATAATGAGGTCTGGAGATAGGCCAGGACAAAGAGTTGGTGGTGGCACACAGAACATACTTCAGGTAGCCACTAACAACCCATAATGAGGCCTGGAGATAGGCCAGGACAAAGAGTTGGTGGTGGCACACAGAACATACTTCCAGTAGCCACTAACAACCCATAATGAGGCCTGGAGATAGGCCAGGACAAAGAGTTGGTGGTGGCACACAGAACATACTTCCGGTAGCCACTAACAACACATAATGAGGCCTGGAGATAGGCCAGGACAAAGAGTTGGTGGTGGCACACAGAACATACTTCCAGTAGCCACTAACAACCCATAATGAGGCCTGGAGATAGGCCAGGACAAAGAGTTGGTGGTGGCACACAGAACATACTTCCAGTAGCCACTAACAACCCATAATGAGGCCTGGAGATAGGCCAGGACAAAGAGTTGGTGGTGGCACACATAACATACTTCCGGTAGCCACTAACAACCCATAATGAGGCCTGGAGATAGGCCAGGACAAAGAGTTGGTGGTGGCACACAGAACATACTTCAGGTAGCCACTAACATACCTTAAGGGAAGAATTCGGCAGTACCTGTATGGTTAGTGAGAAAGTCCATATTGCAAATGTACGGTCCCTTACTAGACGTCCGAAATCGTTTGTAAAATTCGCGGACGGCGTCGGGCCGAAAGCGGCAGGGCCGGACCTACCAGGAAGTCATCAAATGAACGTTGTCGGACATTCGGTTTCCGTTTTACAAAAATAATAAGATTTATGTCATTTTTCCCATGTCCCGGAAATTCCCACAAGAGGGCATAAGCAATCATATGGCTATTGCTACAAAACATCACGATTCACGACGGGGCCTTATCTCGAAAACTGAAAATATTTAGAAGCCGAAACTCGGTGAGCGTAGGGGCGGCATAATGGGCAGTTGGCCCCGAACAAGATGGCGTCTAGGCCTCAACGGTTTTTGAGTTATGGCCATTTATCTGGGATTAAAGGTCCAAAATGAAAATAGAGAAATTATTTTTCCACTTCACGTCAAAGTCAAGGAGCCTCCGGTGTCAATAAAAAAGAACCAGCCATTTATCTATCGTCATTTAAGAGAAATCGCATAACGACACCTTGGTGATGTTCACGGATAGGTGTTTTTTTTTTCAACGGTTACAGATCCAGTTGCAGGTTGTTCTTACGAATCTTTTTAAAGTGTGCTGCGGAGCTCTGCGAGATTTCTGTGATTTTCTATGATTTTCTGAAATAACACACACTCACTAAACCCTCCGTAAATAACTCAGTTCTTAACGTAAAGACTTAAAACTCGGGATTCTGTAAAGGCATACCCCAATCATGATATGAGTTTATTTATAGCTTCCTGTGCCAACCGGAAGTGCCTTTAATGGTGTCACAGTGGCAGTTTCCATGGGTTAAAAAGGTCAGATCTTTTCAAAACTTCATATGTGTGACTAGGTAACCCTCGTGAACTGTAAATCAGTCATTTCTCCCAGCAGATGTCAAAGAAAAGCTCTCACACGCACACACAGCAAGGATGGAGTGAAAAAGTGTGGTTCTTAAAGACACAGAGAGCAGGCAATGGCATAAACATAATGTCTAGGCCGTGCCGAGTTCAACGAGATATCCCGCTTGACCGTAGCTCGCTCGGTCTGAGCGCAGCGACCATTAGAAAAGTAGGCCCAAAATGAAGCCTGCCCCACAACGTCATTTGCTTTTGGGTGACAGTGAGAGAACCGTTAGGGTGAGAAGCACAATTCGACCTCAGGTATGTTCCTAAGGTCCTTCCGATCCGTGCAAGCCTAACGTTGACAGTGTGGCATTAACCCTTAATAGTTAAAAGATGGTGTTTACTTCAAAAGTTTGCATTGATTTCTCTCCCCATAGGAATACATTGCCTTTACCCCTAAATTCAACCTGAAGTCTATATGGGTTATGAATGCCGTATGAACCTGTCTTTGGTAACAGTCCATCAGGCCAGTATGAGGTCTACCTGTGTTGATTCTAAGCTTCCTGGACCAACCGGAAGTGGTTAAAATCACCCTAAAAGTGTTTTTCCATTACCTGCCTGCAGTTTGATAGACATAGTGCATTCAACCCTGTGTAAATCAGTCAATTCTTAACGTAAGGACTTAAAACTCAGGATTCTGTAAAAGCATAGCCCAGTGAGGATATGTGTTGACTTATAGCTTCCTGTGACAACCGGAAGTGCCTTAATTGGTGTCTCAGGGGCTGTTTCGAGGGGTTAAAAAAGTCAGATCTGTCCAAAACTTCATATGTGTGATTAGGCAACCCCCATGAACTGTAAATCAGTCATTTTTCCCATAAAATTTCAAAGGAAAACTAAATCACACAGACACACAACTTGGAAGGAGGGACGTATTGGGGGTTGTAGAGACAGACAGTGCCTCCAATAGTTAGCTTTGTTCGAGCTAAAAAGAACCGTCAGACCTAGAGTTCCGAAACTTTAGAAACCTGTTCTAGACCTCGGGTCGATAGTGCGTGGTGAGTTAGGTGGCTCTAGAAGGTTCTCGGACCGAGAAATAGCCTCGTACATTTGCAATGATTTCAATTCATTTTGACCATTACGAAAATGGCGACATTTAGAAAAGTCTCAGAGACACAAGACTAGGTGCATTGGAACCGGCTCGGCCCATAGAGACGGACCCCAACGTTTCGGTCCGATAGCTCATTCAAGGACCCCATAGCAAGGCATGGAAAAAAGTGGATTTTCAGCACCAATTAGGGTTTTACTCGGGCACCGAAGGACCTATCGAGCCGAAACTCGGGATTCGGGGTCGCCTCACATAGGCCTTCACATAATGTCTGACCTGGACCCGCAGCTAGAACGTAACTATGTGTTTTACGTTTTTATTATGTTTTAAACTAATGGCGCTGTGAATTATGGGCCTGCTCTGACATATGTGATAGTTGGCTTCTAAATGAGTTGGAAAAAGTGGGTTTGGTGTCAATTGGTATCAGTTTGGTGTCAGAATGACATCTAATTGACTGGTGGACACTGACTTGCTAGTTGACTTTTGTACATTAGCAATATGTTTAAACGGAGAGGGACCATCACCAAAATGGCATTCTGAAATCAACACAAAAAATGGCATCACCATAGTCTCCAGGCTGTGCAGAGTTCAACGAGACGCCCCGCTTGACCGTAGCTCGCTCTGAGTGCAGCGACCTTGAAAAAAAAGAAGGCGCAAAAGGAAGGCTGGCCCTCAATGTCATTTGCTTTTGGGTGACAGTGAGAGAACCGTTAGGGTGAGAAGCACAATTCGACCTCGGGTACGTTCCTAAGGTCCTCCCGATCCGTGCAAGCCTAACCTTGACCCTGTGGCATTAACCCTTAACAGTTAAAAGAAGGTGTTTACTTCAAATAGTTTGCATTGATTTCTCTCCCCATAGGAATACATTGCCTTTACCCCTAAATTCAACCTGAAGTCTATATGGGTTATGAATGCCGTATGAACCTGTCTTTGGTAACAGTCCATCAGGCCAGTATGAGGTCTACCTGTGTTGATTCTAGGCTTCCTGGACCAACCGGAAGTGGTTAAAATCACCCTAAAAGTGTTTTTCCATTACCTGCCTGCAGTTTGATAGACATAGTGCATTCAACCCTGTGTAAATCAGTCAATTCTTAACGTAAGGACTTAAAACTCAGGATTCTGTAAAATCATAGCCCAGTGAGGATATGTGTTGACTTATAGCTTCCTGTGCCAACCGGAAGTGCCTTTAATGATGTCACAGTGGCAGTTTCCAAGGGTTAAAAAGGTCAGATCTTTTCAAAACTTCATATGTGTGACTAGGTAACCCTCATGAACTGTAAATCAGTCATTTCTCCCAACAGATGTCAAAGAAAAGCTCTCACACGCACACACAGCAAGGATGGAGTGAAAAGTGCGGTTCTCAAAGACACAGAGAGCAGGCAATGGCATAAACATAATCTCTAGGCCGTGCCGAGTTCAACGAGATATCCCGCTTGACCGTAGCTCGCTCGGTCTGAGCGCAGCGACCATTAGAAAAGTAGGCCCAAAATGAAGCCTGCCCCACAACGTCATTTGCTTTTGGGTGACAGTGAGAGAACCGTTAGGGTGAGAAGCACAATTCGACCTCAGGTACGTTCCTAAGGTCCTTCCGATCCGTGCAAGCCTAACGTTGACCGTGTGGCATTAACCCTTAATAGTTAAAAGAAGGTGTTTACTTCAAATAGTTTGCATTGATTTCTCTCCCCATAGGAATACATTGCCTGCACCCCTAAATTCAACCTGAAGTCTATATGGGTTATGAATGCCGTATGAACCTGTCTTTGATAACAGTCCATCAGGCCAGTATGAGGTCTACCTGTGTTGATTCTAGGCTTCCTGGACCAACCGGAAGTGGTTAAAATCACCCTAAAAGTGTTTTTCCATTACCTGCCTGCAGTTTGATAGACATAGTGCATTCAACCCTGTGTAAATCAGTCAATTCTTAACGTAAGGACTTAAAACTCAGGATTCTGTAAGTTTCTATGTCAATCAAGACATGGGTTTACTTATAGCTTCCTGTGCCAACCGGAAGTGCCTTTAATGATGTCACAGTGGCAGTTTCCAAGGGTTAAAAAGGTCAGATCTTTTCAAAACTTCATATGTGTGACTAGGTAACCCTCATGAACTGTAAATCAGTCATTTCTCCCAACAGATGTCAAAGAAAAGCTCTCACACGCACACACAGCAAGGCTGGAGTGAAAAGTGCGGTTCTCAAAGACACAGAGAGCAGGCAATGGCATAAACATAATCTCTAGGCCGTGCCGAGTTCAACGAGATATCCCGCTTGACCGTAGCTCGCTCGGTCTGAGCGCAGCGACCATTAGAAAAGTAGGCCCAAATGAAGCCTGCCCCACAACGTCATTTGCTTTTGGGTGACAGTGAGAGAACCGTTAGGGTGAGAAGCACAATTCGACCTCAGGTACGTTCCTAAGGTCCTTCCGATCCGTGCAAGCCTAACGTTGACCGTGTGGCATTAACCCTTAATAGTTAAAAGAAGGTGTTTACTTCAAATAGTTTGCATTGACTTCTCTCCCCATAGGAATACATTGCCTGCACCCCTAAATTCAACCTGAAGTCTATATGGGTTATGAATGCCGTATGAACCTGTCTTTGATAACAGTCCATCAGGCCAGTATGAGGTCTACCTGTGTTGATTCTAGGCTTCCTGGACCAACCGGAAGTGGTTAAAATCACCCTAAAAGTGTTTTTCCATTACCTGCCTGCAGTTTGATAGACATAGTGCATTCAACCCTGTGTAAATCAGTCAATTCTTAACGTAAGGACTTAAAACACAGGATTCTGTAAAAGCATAGCCCAGTGAGGATATGTGTTGACTTATAGCTTCCTGTGCCAACCGGAAGTGCCTTAATTGGTGTCTCAGGGGCTGTTTCGAGGGGTTAAAAAGTCAGATCTGTCCAAAACTTCATATGTGTGATTAGGCAACCCCCATGAACTGTAAATCAGTCATTTTTCCCATAAAATTTCAAAGGAAAACTAAATCACACAGACACACAACTTGGAAGGAGGGACGTATTGGGGTTGTAGAGACAGACAGTGCCTCCAATAGTTAGCTTTGTTCGAGCTAAAAAGAACCGTCAGACCTAGAGTTCCGAAACTTTAGAAACCTGTTCTAGACCTCGGGTCGATAGTGCGTGGTGAGTTAGGTGGCTCTAGAAGGTTCTCGGACCGAGAAATAGCCTCGTACATTTGCAATGATTTCAATTCATTTTGACCATTACGAAAATGGCGACATTTAGAAAAGTCTCAGAGACACAAGACTAGGTGCATTGGAACCGGCTCGGCCATAGAGACGGACCCCAACGTTTCGGTCCGATAGCTCATTCAAGGACCCCATAGCAAGGCATGGAAAAAAAGTGGATTTTCAGCACCAATTAGGGTTTTACTCGGGCACCGAAGGACCTATCGAGCCGAAACTCGGGATTCGGGGTCGCCTCACATAGGCCTTCACATAATGTCTGACCTGGACCCGCAGCTAGAACGTAACTATGTGTTTTACGTTTTTATTATGTTTTAAACTAAAGGCGCTGTGAATTATGGGCCTGCTCTGACATATATGATAGTTGGCTTCTAAATGAGTTGGAAAAAGTGGGTTTGGTGTCAATTGGTATCAGTTTGGTGTCAAAATGACATCTAATTGACTGATGGACACTGACTTGCTAGTTGACTTTTGTACATTAGCAATATGTTTAAACGGAGAGGGACCATCACCAAAAGTGACATTCTGAAATCAACCCTAACGAGCCATGGAGATGAACCAGAATCACTGCCCAGCTATCCCGAGTTCATCGGGCCAGTCAATTTCACATTCCTGCAGGATTTTTATAGCATGACAAATTCGTGATGGTACCTGCCCATTGAACCATATTGCAAATGCACAGTGACTTTGCAAAAGTGAGAAAACATAAACAAATGGACATGATGAAATCAACACAACGAGTGATGGAAATGTACAACTATCACTGCTCAGCCATCCTGTGTTCATCAGACCAGTCAATTTTGCATTTTTGAGCATGTCAAATTTCATATGGTAAATGCACATTGAAACATATTGCAAATGCGCGCACTTGCAATATGATTCTATAGTGAAAAACATCACCTAATGGACATGATGAAATCAACACAACGAGTGATGGAAATGTACAACTATCACTGCTCGGCCATCCTGTGTCCATCAGACCAGTCAATTTTGCATTTTTGAGCATGTCAAATTTCATATGGTAAATGCACATTGAAACATATTGCAAATGCGCGCACTTGCAATATGATTCTATAGTGTAAAAACATCACCTAATGGACATGATGAAATCAACACAACGAGTGATGGAAATGTACAACTATCACTGCTCGGCCATCCTGTGTCCATCCAGTCAATTTTATCAGAATGACCAGTCAACCATTTTTAATGCACCAGTTGCACAACAATGCACGTGCATTTGCAATATGATTCTATAGTGAAAAACATCACCTAATGGACATGATAAATCAACACAACAAGTGATGGAAATGTACAACTATCACTGCTCGGCCATCCTGTGTTCATCAGACCAGTCAATTTCACATTCCTGCAAATGACAAATTTCGCGCATTGAACCATATTGCAAATGCACAGTGATTTGATTCTATAGTGTAAAAACATCACCTAATGGACATGATGAAATCAACACAACAGTGATGGAAATGTACAACTATCACTGCTCAGCCATCCTGTGTTCATCAGACCAGTCAATTTTGCATTTTTGAGCATGTCAAATTTCATATGGTAAATGCACATTGAAACATATTGCAAATGCGCGCGCACTTGCAATATGATTCTATAGTGTAAAAACATCACCTAATGGACATGATGAAATCAACACAACGAGTGATGGAAATGTACAACTATCACTGCTCGGCCATCCTGTGTCCATCAGACCAGTCAATTTTGCATTTTTGAGCATGTCAAATTTCATATGGTAAATGCACATTGAAACATATTGCAAATGCACGCGCACTTGCAATATGATTCTATAGTGAAAAACATCACCTAATGGACATGATGAAATCAACACAACGAGTGATGGAAATGTACAACTATCACTGCTCGGCCATCCTGTGTCCATCAGACCAGTCAATTTTGTATTTTTGAGCATGTCAAATTTCATATGGTAAATGCACATTGAAACATATTGCAAATGCGCGCGCACTTGCAATATGATTCTATAGTGTAAAAACATCACCTAATGGACATGATGAAATCAACACAACGAGTGATGGAAATGTACAACTATCACTGCTCGGCCATCCTGTGTCCATCAGACCAGTCAATTTTGCATTTTTGAGGCATGTCAAATTTCATATGGTAAATGCACATTGAAACATATTGCAAATGCGCGCGCACTTGCAATATGATTCTATAGTGTAAAACATCACCTAATGGACATGATGAAATCAACACAACGAGTGATGGAAATGTACAACTATCACTGCCCGGCCATCCTGTGTTCATCAGACCAGTCAATTTTGCATTAATATCAGAATGACCGTCAATGCATTTACAACATATTTTTATTTTTGGGTTACAGTTGCACAACAATGCACGTGCATTTGCAATATGATTCTATAGTGAAAAACATCACCTAATGGACATGATGAAATCAACACAACAAGTGATGGAAATGTACAACTATCACTGCTCGGCCATCCTGTGTTCATCAGACCAGTCAATTTCACATTCCTGCAGGATTTTTATAGCATGACAAATTCGTGATGGTACCTGCCCATTGAACCATATTGCAAATGCACAGTGACTTTGCAAAAGTGAGAAAACATAAACAAATGGACATGATGAAATCAACACAACAGGTGATGGAAATGTACAACTATCACTGCTCAGCCATCCTGTGTTCATCAGACCAGTCAATTTTGCATTTTTGAGCATGTCAAATTTCATATGGTAAATGCACATTGAAACATATTGCAAATGCGCGCGCACTTGCAATATGATTCTATAGTGTAAAAACATCACCTAATGGACATGATGAAATCAACACAACGAGTGATGGAAATGTACAACTATCACTGCCCGGCCATCCTGTGTTCCCATAGCGAGTATTAATATCAGAATGACCGGTAAATGCATTTACAACCATATTTTAATTTTTGGGTTACCAGTTGCACAACAATGCACGTGCATTTGCAATATGATTCTATAGTGAAAAAACATCACCTAATGGACATGATGAAATCAACACAACGAGTGATGGAAATGTACAACTATCACTGCCCGGCCATCCTGTGTTCCCATCAGACCAGTCATTAATTCAGCATGACCGGTTGAGCATGACAACCATATTTTAATGGGTTACCAGTTGCACAACATATGCACGCGCGCGCACAATATGATTCTATAGTGAAAAAACATCACCTAATGGACATGATGAAATCAACACAACAAGTGATGGAAATGTACAACTATCACTGCTCAGCCATCCTGTGTTCATCAGACCAGTCAATTTTGCATTTTTGAGCATGTCAAATTTCATATGGTAAATGCCCATTGAAACATATTGCAAATGCGCAGCGCACTTGCAATATGATTCTATAGTGAAAAACATCACCTAATGGACATGATGAAATCAACACAACGAGTGATGGAAATGTACAACTATCACTGCTCGGCCATCCTGTGTCCATCAGACCAGTCAATTTTGCATTTTTGAGCATGTCAAATTTCATATGGTAAATGCACATTGAAACATATTGCAAATGCGCGCACTTGCAATATGATTCTATAGTGTAAAAACATCACCTAATGGACATGATGAAATCAACACAACGAGTGATGGAAATGTACAACTATCACTGCCCGGCCATCCTGTGTTCCCATCAGCCAGCATTAATATCAGAATGACCGGTAAATGCATTTACAACCATATTTTTATTTTTGGTTACCAGTTGCACAACAATGCACGTGCATTTGCAATATGATTCTATAGTGAAAAACATCACCTAATGGACATGATGAAATCAACACAACGAGTGATGGAAATGTACAACTATCACTGCTCGGCCATCCTGTGTTCCATCAGACCAGTCAATTTTCAGCATTTTTGAGCATTTAAATTTCATATGGTAAATGCACATTGAACCATATTGCAAATGCACGTGCATTTGCAATATGATTCTATAGTGAAAAACATCACCTAATGGACATGATGAAATCAACACAACAGTGATGGAAATGTACAACTATCACTGCTCGGCCATCCTGTGTCCATCAGACCAGTCAATTTTGCATTTTTGAGCATGTCAAATTTCATATGGTAAATGCCCATTGAAACATATTGCAAATGCGCGCACTTGCAATATGATTCTATAGTGTAAAAACATCACCTAATGGACATGATGAAATCAACACAACGAGTGATGGAAATGTACAACTATCACTGCTCAGCCATCCTGTGTTCATCAGACCAGTCAATTTTGCATTTTTGAGCATGTCAAATTTCATATGGTAAATGCATTGAAACATATTTTCAAATGGGCGCAGGTGCAATATGATTCAATAGTGAAAACATCACCATAATGGACATGATGAAATCAACACAACGAGTGATGGAAATGTACAACTGCCGTAGTAGGGTACTCCCATGCTCGGCATCCTGTGTCCATCAGACCAGTCAATTTTGCATTTTTTGACCATATTTTTATTTTTGGTTACCAGTTGCAACATATTGCAAATGCGCGTGCACTTGCAATATGATTCTATAGTGAAAAAACATCACCTAATGGACATGATGAAATCAACACAACGAGTGATGGAAATGTACAACTATCACTGCTCGGCCATCCTGTGTCCATCAGACCAGTCAATTTTGCATTTTTGAGCATGTCAAATTTCATATGGTAAATGCACATTGAAACATATTGCAAATGCACAGTGCACTTTGCAAT
This sequence comes from Oncorhynchus keta, assembly GCF_023373465.1. Taxonomy (NCBI): domain Eukaryota; kingdom Metazoa; phylum Chordata; class Actinopteri; order Salmoniformes; family Salmonidae; genus Oncorhynchus; species Oncorhynchus keta. Next base: position 13,505,219 of record NC_068448.1, on the reverse strand, counting down.
ATGATTCTATAGTGTAAAAACATCACCTAATGGACATGATGAAATCAACACAACGAGTGATGGAAATGTACAACTATCACTGCCCGGCCATCCTGTGTTCCCATCAGACCAGCATTAATTCATTTTTGAGCAAATGCATTTACAACCATATTTTTATTTTTGGTTACCAGTTGCACAACAATGCACGTGCATTTGCAATATGATTCTATAGTGTAAAAACATCACCTAATGGAGATGATGAAATCAACACAACGAGTGATGGAAATGTACAACTATCACTGCTCGGCCATCCTGTGTTCATCAGACCAGTCAATTTTGCATTTTTGAGCAAGGTCAAATTTCATATGGTAAATGCACATTGAAACATATTGCAAATGCACGTGCACTTGCAATATGATTATATAGTGAAAAACATCACAAAATGGACATGATGAAGTCAACACAACGAGTGATGGAAAGGAACAACTATCACTGCCCGGCCATCCCGAGTTCATCAGGCCAGTCAATTTTGCATTTCTGCAGGATTTTTGAGCATGTCAAATTTCTTACGTCATTTGGCCCACAAAAAATCCTTATGCACAATTAAAAAAATATATAAAAAAATATGATAATAAAATTGGACAAAAGTATATTCATACAGTTCTTACACATGTGTAATTGACAAAAAAATTGAAAGAATTTCAAAAAACGGTCCAGAAAGCACTTTTTTAAGGGTGTGTGAAGTTTTTTACAAAATTTTGACATTTTTGACTTTTGACTTTTGACTTCCTATGAAATCATATTGGAATTGGACAAAACATATTCCTTATGCGCATGTAAAAAAAAAAAAAAAAATATGATAATAAAATTGGACAAAAGTATATTCATACAGTTCTTACACATGTGTAATTGACAAAAAATTGAAAGAATTTCAAAAAACGGTCCAGAAAGCACTTTTTTATGGGTGTGTGAAGTTTTTTACAAAATTTTGACATTTTTGACTTTTGACTTTTGACTTCCTATGAAATCATATTGGAATTGGACAAAACATATTCCTTATGCGCATGTAAAAAAAAAAAAAATTATGATAATAAAATTGGACAAAAGTATATTCATACAGTTCTTACACATGTGTAATTGACAAAAAATCGAAAGAATTTCGAAAAACGGTCCAGAAAGCACTTTTTTATGGGTGTGTGAAGTTTTTTACAAAATTTTGACATTTTTGACTTTTGACTTTTGACTTCCTATGAAATCATATTGGAATTGGACAAAACATATTCCTTATGCGCATATAAAAAAAATTAAAAAAATTATGATAATAAAATTGGACAAAAGTATATTCATACAGTTCTTACACATGTGTAATTGACAAAAAATCGAAAGAATTTCGAAAAACGGTCCAGAAAGCACTTTTTTAAGGGGTGATAAGTTTTTGAAAAAAGTTCATTTTTTCAAAATTTTACTTTTGGACATTAATTTGGGTTACATATCCAATATGAAAAACCCCGGTGGAGCGCATTTGCCCTGTTGAATTTTTTTTAAAGTGTTACAACTGGCAATTACCATATGGCATTTGCAATACACTTTGGATGAATCAACGCCGAATTGGGTGGTATTGGCCAATGTGTATATGGTTTGTCCGATGCCAATGACATGCCATTCATTTTTGTCCAATACAGGGGGTATTCCTTAC
>NC_068448.1:13404222-13503444 GCF_023373465.1 Oncorhynchus keta | reverse complement strand
GTCCCCCAACTCACCGGCTCCGGAGACAAGCAGGCTGCAATGACTTCTAATGTAAGATTATTACACTGTCCCCCAACTCACCGGCTCCGGAGACAAGCAGGCTGCAATGACTTCTAATGTAAGATTATTACACTGTCCCCCAACTCACCGGCTCCGGAGACAAGCAGGCTGCAATGACTTCTAATGTAAGATTATTACACTGTCCCCCAACTCACCGGCTCCGGAGACAAGCAGGCTGCAATGACTTCTAATGTAAGATTATTACACTGTCCCCCAACTCACCGGCTCCGGAGACAAGCAGGCAGCAATGACTTCTAATGTAAGATTATTACACTGTCCCCCAACTCACCGGCTCCGGAGACAAGCAGGCTGCAATGACTTCTAATGTAAGATTATTACACTGTCCCCCAACTCACCGGCTCCGGAGACAAGCAGGCTGCAATGACTTCTAATGTAAGATTATTACACTGTCCCCCAACTCACCGGCTCCGGAGACAAGCAGGCAGCAATGACTTCTAATGTAAGATTATTACACTGTCCCCCAACTCACCGGCTCCGGAGACAAGCAGGCAGCACAGAGAAAAAAAGCAAGAATGAATGCAATGAATTGATTATTGAATGTTATTTATGGACACAGATTTGTAGAACCAATACCCAGGCTATAAAGTCTGCCTCTGCTCAATACGCAAACTGGAGAATGAATCGTTCAGGTGGTGCTACAGTTCGCAAGGGAATTTCTCGAATCTGCCTCGCGGCAGTCAAGTCATTCCGCCAAGTCAGTCCAGTTGCATCCCTAACTAGACTTTGTTTCAAATGTACAGATGTAGGATCTTCATTTGAGCCAGTTTGCTACAGCAGGAAAATAATCCTGTTGCAACAGGAAATGATTATGTGGATTATAATTAATGGACATTTTTGTAGGGGTTCACACATTTTTCGTTAGAGCAAATCAAGTCTAACATTTTAAAGTGGAAGTGTGCATTTCCTGCTGTGCAGAACAATGTTCATACATGGATCAAACCAAGATCCTAAATAATGATTTAAATACCAGCAAGCATTGTTTGAAGCACACTTTATAGGTCTCCAGCCACAAATGAGTTCTTCAAAAGCCCTCATCCATCGAGCTAGAATCATGACCCTTAGAGTTCATTAGAGAAGTGAGGTCTATCATTGGCTACCGACCACCAGGTAAGGCCTGGGATTGGCTGACCCTACAGTGGAATTAGGGCCACTTTGGCGACCTGGTCCCTAGTAACCAATCAATTTGGCTAGGCCAGAAGTGAAAAGCCAGGTGCAGTTAGGAATGTGTCCCAGGCCAGAGAGAGGGTTTGAGAGAGGGCCAGAGGGAGGGCCAGAGAGGGTTTGAGAGGGTTTGAGAGAGGGCCAGCGAGAGGGCCAGAGAGGGTTTGAGAGAGGGCCAGAGAGGGTTTGAGAGAGGGCCAGAGAGGGTTTGAGAGAGGGGCCAGGGCGAGGACAAGAGAGGTTTGAGAGAGGGAAGAGAGGGTTTGAGAGAGGGCCAGAGAGAGGGCCAAGAGAAGGGGCCAGAGAGGGTTTGAGAGAGGGCCAGAGAGAGTTTGAGAGAGGGGCCAGAGAGGGTTTGAGAGAGGGGCCAGAGAGGGTTTGAGAGGGCCAGAGAGGGTTTGAGACAGGGCCAGAGAGGGTTTGAGGGGGCCAGAGAGGGCCAGAGAGAGGGCAAGAGAGGGTTTGAGAGAGGGCACAGAGCGAGGGCCAGAGAGCACAAAGGGCTGTGAAAAACGGCTAGAGAGAGGTTTTACACCCTCCCCACTCAGACCACTCCCAGACAGTCCTAGCAAAGTTTTAGCTTGATAAATATTTTTGCTAAAAGTTACTTCAGCCCATGAATGGAATTGTTACCCAGAAATACTTGATATTGATATAAAAATGAATGTATTGGGCCTTTAGTGGATCAGATCTTCAAGATGTTCAAACGATAGAAGACCAGCGGTGTTAAGTAATAATCACAGTGGTTGTAGAAGGTACAACAGGTCAGCACCTCCGGAGTACATGTCAGTTGGCTTTTCATATATGGCTGCATCCCTATTCCTTTATAGTACACTACTGGTGACCAGGGCCCCCATAGGACTCTGGTCAACAGTAGCACTATGTAGGGAATAGTGCCTTTGGGGAGGTATCTTATCTGTGCTTCAGTATTATAATAAAACCTGCCAAAAAAAGAGATGAGTGCCTATTTTCCTGTCTCTTTTTGTGTTTTTTGTTGAATTTTTACCCCTTTTTCTCCCCACTTTCATGGTGTCCAATTGTTTAGTAGCTACTATCTTGTCTCATCGCTACAACTCCCGTACAACTCCCCGTACGGGAGGTTGAAAGTCATGCGTCCTCCGATACACAACCCAACCAAGCCGCACTGCTTCTTAACACAGCGCATCCAACCCGGGGAAGCCAGCCGCACCAATGTGTCCGGAGGAAACACCGTGCACCTGGTGACCTTGGTTAGCGTGCACTGCGCTCTGGGCCCGCACAGGAGTTGCTGGTGCGTGATGAGATTCCCACTATCAACCCCCTTTTCACTTTCCCTTCCTTCCTCAATCCCTCCTTTTTCCATCTATATTCAGCCCTGCTCTGATCTGACCCTTCAATTTAATATACTCCTCTGTCCATATTGCCTTGGACAAAAGGCAAATAACAGATTAATTCAAAATCATCCAACTTTATTGGAAATGGGTTTTCTTTACGACATAAAAAACAAAACTAAGTTCTCTAATATGCCTGTGGTTTCCACTGCATTTAAAATGATTTCTCTCCATATGTTACGGCCGTCGTTGAATGAGTGAGACCAAAGTGGAAAGTGGAAAGTGTTCATGATAATTTAATACTGAACCGCCGACAAAACAACAAAATATAAACGAATGTAACATTCTGCAGGGCTAGACAGCTACTGTGCAAAAACAACATCCCACAAACACAGGTGGAAAACAGGCTGCCTAGTATGATTCCCAATCAGAGACAACGATAGACAGCTGCCTCTGATTGGGAACCATACCCGCCAACAAAGAAATAGAAAACTAGAATGCCCATCCAAATCACACCCTGGCTTAATGAAATAGAGAAATAAACAGGCTCTCTAAGGTCAGGGGCGTAACACCATATGGTTCTGGATTTTAAAATATATCTCTCCATATGCTTCTGGATTTAAAAAAATATATCTCTCCATATACCTCTGGATTTAAAAATATATCTCTCCATATATCTCTGGATTTAAAATATATCTCTCCATATATCTCTGGATTTAAAAATATATATACGCTATATAACATGTGGCTGAAGAACAGCAGGGGTTTATGTTTTAAATCAAAGGTTACAAGAAAAGGAAAACACACCAAAGCCCCTTATAGGAAACATCACTGCACTCTATAGTCCTCTGTAAACTGGTCATCTCTGTATACCCGTCACAACCCGCTGGTTGATGCTTATTTATAAAACCCTGTTAGGCCTCACTCCCCCCCTATCTGAGATCTACTGCAGCCCTCATCCTCCACATACAACACCCGTTCTGCCAGTCACATTCTGTTCATTTTAAAGGTCCCCAAAGCACACTCATCCCTGGGTCGCTCCTCTTTTCAGTTCGCTGTAGCTAGCGACTGGAACGAGCTGCAACAAACACTCAAACTGGATAGTTTTATCTCAATCTCTCCATTCAAAGACTCCATCATGGACACTTATTGACAGTTGTGGCTGCTTTGCGTGATGTATTGTTGTCTCTACCTTCTTGCCCTTTGTGCTGTTGACTTTGCCCAATAATGTTTGTACCAAGTTTTGTGTTGCTACCATGTTGTTGTTATGTTGTGTTGTGTTGCTACCATGTTGTTGTCTTAAGTCTCTCTTAATGCAGTGGTGTGTTGTCTCTCTTGTCATGCTGTGTATTTTGTCTTATATTTATATATATATATTTTTTTTAAAATGTATCCCAGCCCCTGTCCCCGCAGGAGGCCTTATGACATTTGGTAGGCCTTCATTGTAAATAAGAATTTGTTCTTAACTGACTTGCCTAGTTAAATAAATATATTCATTTTTTTTCAACTCTAAATTACATCCTATAGAGCTCAATTTTTATGGCATGTTCTGCCTCTTGATGTGAAAGACGCAGACTTGATCTCAAACTTTAGGTCTTTATTGAAGACTAATCTCTTCAGTAGGTCCTATGATTGAGTGTAGTCTGTCCCAGGGGTCTGAAGGTGAACAGAAAGGCACTGGAGCGACGAACCGCCCCTGCTGTCTCTACCTGACCTGTTCCACTGTCTCCACTGGGATTCTCTGCCTCTATTACGGGGCCTGAGTCACTGGTTTACTGGTGTTCTTCCATGCCGTCCCTAGGAGGGCTGAGTCACTGGCTTACTGGTGCTCTTCCATGCCGTACTAGGAGGGCTGAGTCACTGGCTTACTGGTGCTTTTCCATGCCATCCCTAGGAGGGCTGAGTCACTGGCTTACTGGTGCTCTTCCATGCCGTCACTAGGAGGGCTGAGTCACTGGCTTACTGGTGCTCTTCCATGCCGTCCCTAGGAGGGGTGAGTCACTGGCTTACTGGTGCTCTTCCATGCCATCCCTAGGAGGGCTGAGTCACTGGCTTACTGGTGCTCTTCCATGCCGTCCCTAGGAGGGCTGAGTCACTGGCTTACTGGTGCTCTTCCATGCCGTCCCTAGGAGGGCTGAGTCACTGGCTTACTGGTGCTCTTCCATGCCGTCCCTAGGAGGGCTGAGTCACTGGCTTACCGGTGCTCTTCCATGCCGTCCCTAGGAGGGCTGAGTCACTGGCTTACTGGTGCTCTTCCATGCCGTCCCTAGGAGGGGTGAGTCACTGGCTTACTGGTGCTCTTCCATGCCATCCCTAGGAGGGCTGAGTCACTGGCTTACTGGTGCTCTTCCATGCCGTCCCTAGGAGGGGTAAGTCACTTTGTTATATCTGGTGTAACTCTCCAGTCGATTCTGGTCTTCTGTGTGAATTTAAGTATGTTCCCCTCCCGGAGGACCAGTCCACCTGGTCGTGCTGCTGCACCAGTTTGAACTCTTCTGCCTGCGGCTAGTGAACCCTGACTTGTTCACTGGACGTGCTACCGTGTCCCGGACCTGCTGTTTTCATCTCTCTCACTCTCTACCGCACCTGCTGTCTCGACCTCTGAATGCTCGTCTATGAAAAGCCAACTGACATTTACTCCTGAGGTACTGGCCTGGTGCACCTTCGACATCCACTGTGATTATTATTTGACCCTGCTGGTCATCTATGAACGTTTGTACATATTGAAGAGCAATCTGGCCTCAAATGGCCATGTTCTGTTATAATCTCCATAATCTCCACTTCCTAGGTTCCTGCCTTTCTAGGGGGGTTTTCCTAGCCACTGTGCTTCTACATCTGCATAGCTTGGGTTTCTGTATAGCACTTTGTGACATCTGCTGATGTAAAAGGGCTTTATAAATACATTTGATTGATATAGACACTTATCTACAAATAGGCAGACCAACAGTGTTGCAGATAGAAATAACACATCTATAAGCTTAACACATTCAGTTGACATTCCAGTCACTGCTGTTAGATGTCAAACATGGTGATTATATACAGATCTCTCTCTCTCTCTCTCTCTCTCTCTCTCTCTCTCTCAGGTTAAGGGCTAAGATAGGTTATATAAAAAGCTGGAGAAAATAAAGGTTGTCAGGGGAACCAACTACCACCTTCTCCATACATGTTGCCATGACAACAATATCAGCATCCCCCTCCTAACTACACATGCCGAGAGAGGTAGAGATAACAACGCACTCTAGTACCTCAAAAATACTCAAAGGTATTTTATTTTGAGAGACTTAACATTTATTGACTTTTTCTAACTTGTCTTGACTAAAAGGCAAAAGCTGTAAAGAGTGTAGAGAGACAGTCTCTTTTACCTCTTCCCAACTCTCTCCCTCATCTATATGTCCTCTCTCTCTCACTTTCCCCTCTCTCTCCCTCCCTCTTCTATCCTATAGTTTATACTGCGAGGTAGGAAGGGTTGTTTATTGATGTTTTCAATAGGAGGAACAGAGGAACAGAAGGAGGAGTATGAGGAGTGGACTTGTTAAGAGAACAGTGGGCTTTAGAAAGGAGGAGAGGAGAGGAGGATAATAGCAAGGGAAGAGGAAAGAGGGGGCAAGAGAGAAGAGAGGAGATGGGAAGAGGAGAGTAGGTTTGTACATGTTGTGGATGGGTGGAGGAGGAGAGAAGATGAGAGAAGAGGAGAGGAGGGGATGTTGAACATGTTGAACATGGCCTGATGGACAGAAGGAGAAAACACAGATCATGGAGAGGTATATAGAGGAGAGAGGGAGAAAGAGAGAGAAGAAAGAGAGATAGACATTGGCTAGAGATCAAAGATCTTCACTGTAAAGTCCATGGAGAATAAGAGCACCTCCTCCCAGCTGCCCACTGCACTGAGGCTAGGAAACACTGTCACCACCGATAAATCTACGATCATACATAATTTCAATAAGCATTTTTCTATGGCTGTCCATGCTTTCCACCTAACCCCCTGCTTCTCCTTTACCCAAATCCAGACAGCTGATGTTCTGAAAGAGCTGCAAAATCTGGATCCCTACAAATCAGCTGGGCGAGACCCTCTGACCCTCTCTTCCATTACTAGCCTGTTCAACCTCTTTCGTCTGAGATGCCCAAAGATTGAAAGCTGCCGCGGTCATCCCCTCTTTAAAGGGGGAGACACTCTAGACCCAAACTGTTATAGATCTATATCCATCCTGCCCTGCCTTTCTAAAATCTTCGAAAGCCAAGTTACAAACAGACCACCGACCATTACAAATCCCACCGTACCTTCTCCACTATGCAATCTGGTTTCCGAGCTGGTCATGGGTGCACCTCAGCCACGCTCAAGGTCCTAAACGACATCATAAACGCCATTGATAAAAAACAGTACTGTGCAGCTGTCTTCATCGACCTGGACAAGGCTTTGACTCTGTCAATCACCACATTCTGATCGTCAGACTCAATAGCCTTGGTTTCTCAAATGACTGCCTCGCCTCATTCACCAACTACTTCACAGATAGAGTTCAGTGTGTCAAATTGAGGGCCTGTTGTCCGGACCTCTGGCAGTCTCTATGGGGTAACACAGGGTTCAATTCTCGGGCCGACTCTTTTCTCTGTATATATCAATGATGTTGCTCTTGCTGCTGGTGATTCTCTGATCCACCTCTACGCAGACGACACCATTCTGTATACATCTGGCCCTTCTTTGGACACTGTGTTAAAAACTCCCAACGAGCTTCAATGCCATACAACACTCCTTCCGTGGCCTCCAACTGCTTTTAAATGCTAGTAAAACTAAATACATGCTCTTCCACCGTTCGCTGCCCACACCTGCCCGCCCAACTAGCATCACTACTCTGGACGGTTCTGACTTAGAATATGTGGACAACTACAAATACCTAGGTGTCTGATCAGACTGTAAACTCTCCTTCCAGACTCATATTAAGACTCTTATCTCAGCTCACTGGTCACAATAGCAGCACCCACCTATAGCACGTGCTCCAGCAGGTATATTTCACTGGTCATCCCCAAAGCCAAAACTTCCTTTGGCCTCCTTTCCTGCCAGTTATCTGCTGCCAATGACTGGAACGAATTGCAAAAATCACTGAAGCTGGAAACTCGTATCTCCAGCAGCTTCCCGATCACTGTACCTGTACACAGTCAATCTGTAACTAGCACACCTATGAGGGGAAGTCAGGCGCAGGAGAGCAGAGAGCAGAACTAGGTAATAGCCGGAGCAGTTTAATAGCAAAACCAACGGCATAAACATAACAAGACATGGGTACAAAACCCGTCGCGCACCAGTCAACATGTGCACAAACACTTACAATAAACAATACCACACAAAGACATGGGGGGAACAGAGGGTTAAATATACAACAAGTAATTGAGGGAATTGAAATCAGGTGTGAGGAAAAACAAGACAAAATACATGGATAAAGAAAAGTGGATCGCTGATGGCGACGGCGACCGCCGAGCCCCTGTCCGAACAAGGAGAGGAACCGACTTCGGCGGAAGTCGTGACAACACCCAACTTCCTCATCCCCATATTGTTATTTATCTTCTTGCTCTTTTGCACCCCAGTATCTCTACTTGCACATCATCTTCTGCACATCTATCACTCCAGTATTAATGCTAAAATGGTATTATTTTGCCACTATGGCCTGTTTATTGCCTTACCTCCCTAATCTACATTTGCACACACTGTACATCGATTTTTCTATTGTGTTATTGACTGTATGTTTGTTTATGTGTAACTCTGTGTTGTTATTTTTGTCGCACTGCTTTGCTTTATCTTGGCCAGGTCACAGTTGTAAATTGAACTTGTTCTCAACTGACCTAAACAACATCTAAAAAGAAAGAAATCAACCAAGATATTTTTACATTAATTTTTTTAAAGAAATGTAAAAAGAAAGAAAGAAAAATCTATAAATCATAAGTGAATCATGTTTCAACTATGGGCCCATGGCAATCAAGAGATAAAACACCTGGGTTGAGTGTCTATCATGTTCCCTCCATGTCTCTCTGTGTCTCCATGTCTCTCTGTGTCTCCATGTCACCATGTCTCTCTGTGTCTCCATGTCACCATGTCTCTCTGTGTCTCCATGTCACCATGTCTCTCTGTGTCTCCATGTCACCATGTCTCTCTGTGTCTCCATGTCACCATGTCTCTCTGTGTCTCCATGTCACCATGTCTCTCTGTGTCTCCATGTCACCATGTCTCTCTGTGTCTCCATGTCACCATGTCTCTCTGTGTCTCCATGTCTCTCTGTGTCTCCATGTATCTCTGTGTCTCCATGTCACCATGTCTCTCTGTGTCTCCATGTCACCATGTCTCTCTGTATCCATGTCACCATGTCTCTCTGTGTCTCCATGTCTCTGTGTCTCCATGTCACCATGTCTCTCTGTGTCACCATGTCTCTCTCTGTCTCCATGTCACCATGTCTCTCTGTGTCACCATGTCTCTCTGTGTCTCCATGTCTCTCTGTGTCTCCATGTCACCATGTCTCTCTGTGTCTCCATGTCTCTCTGTGTCTCCATGTGTCTCTGTGTCTCCATGTCTCTCTGTGTCTCCATGTGTCTCTGTGTCTCCATGTCTCTCTGTGTCTCCATGTGTCTCCATGTCACCATGTCTCTCTGTGTCTCCATGTCTCTCTGTGTCTCCATGTCACCATGTCACCATGTCTCTCTGTGTCACCATGTCTCTCTGTGTCTCCATGTCTCTGTGTTTCCGTGTCTCTCTGTGTCACCATGTCTCTCTGTGTATCCAGGTCAACATGTCTCTCTGTGTCTCCATGTCTCTCTGTGTCTCCATGTCACCATGTCTCTCTGTGTCACCATGTATCTCTGTGTCTCCATATCTCTCTGTGTCTCCATGTTTCTCTGTGTCTCCATGTCACCATGTCTCTGTGTTACCATGTCTCTCTGTGTCTCCATATCTCTCTGTGTCTCCATGTCACCATGTCTCTCTGTGTCTCCATGTCACCATGTCTCTCTGTGTCTCCATGTCACCATGTCTCTCTGTGTTTCAGTGTCTCTCTGTGTCACCATGTCTCTCTGTGTCTCCATGTCTCTCTGTGTTTCAGTGTCTCTCTGTGTCACCATGTCTCTCTGTGTCTCCATGTCACCATGTCTCTCTGTGTCTCCATGTTTCTCTGTGTCGCCACGTCTCTCTTTGTCTCCATATCTTTCTTTGTCGTCATGTCTCTCTTTGTCTCCATGTCTCTGTGTTGCCATGTATCTGTGTCTCCATGTCTCTCTGTGTCTCCATGTCTCTCTGTGTCTCCATGTCTCTGTGTGTGTGTCTGTATCAGTAGATATGTTAGATTGTGTAGTGTGTCTTCATGTAATATAGTGTATCTTGTTCCCTCGATGTCTCTCTGTGTCTCCATGTCTCTCTGTGTCTCCATGTCTCTCTGTGTCTCCATGTCTCTCTGTGTCTCCATGTCTCTCTTTGTCTCCATGTCTCTCTTTGTCTCCATGTCTCTGTGTGTGTGTCTGTATCAGTAGATATGTTAGATTGTGTAGTGTGTCTTCATGTAATATAGTGTATCTTGTTCCCTCGATGTCTCTCTGTGTCTCCATGTAATATAGTGTATCTTGTTCCCTAGATGTCTCTCTGTGTCGGCCTATTGTGTATCAGTAGATCAGCCATCAGTGTATCAGTCAGCAGATCAGATAATCATCTGGTTTTATAATCCTCTGGTTTGATAATCCTCTGGTCAGATAATCCTCTGGTGTGATAATCCTCAGGTCAGATAATCCTCTGGTCTGATAATGCTCTGGTCTGATAATGCTCTGGTGTGATAATCCTCTGGTCTGATAATCCTCTGGTGTGATAATCATCTGGTCTGATAATCCGCTGGTGTGATAATCCTCTGGTGTGATAATCCTCTGGTGTGATAATCCTCTGGTCAGATAATCCTCTGGTGTGATAATTCTCTGGTCAGATAATCCTCTGGTCAGATAATCCTCTGGTGTGATAATCCTCTGGTCTGATAATCCTCTGGTGTGATAATCCTCTGGTGTGATAATCCTCTGGTGTGATAATCCTCTGGTCAGATAATCCTCTGGTGTGATAATTCTCTGGTCAGATAATCCTCTGGTCAGATAATCCTCTGGTGTGATAATCCTCTGGTCTGATAATCTTCTGGTGTGATAATCATCTGGTGTGATAATCCTCTGGTGTGATAATCCTCTGGTCAGATAATCCTCTGGTGTGATAATTCTCTGGTCAGATAATCCTCTGGTGTGATAATTCTCTGGTCTGATAATCCTCTGGTGTGATAATTCTCTGGTCAGATAATCCTCTGGTGTGATAATTCTCTGGTCAGATAATCCTCTGGTCAGATAATCCTCTGGTGTGATAATCCTCTGGTCAGATAATCCTCTGGTGTGATAATCCTCTGGTCTGATAATCCTCTGGTGTGATAATTCTCTGGTCAGATAATCCTCTGGTCAGATAATCCTCTGGTCAGATAATCCTCTGGTCAGATAATCCTCTGGTGTGATAATTCTCTGGTCAGATAATCCTCTGGTCAGATAATCCTCTGGTCAGATAATCCTCTGGTCAGATAATCCTCTGGTCAGATAACCGAGACTCCTTTGGATGGAAACCGATGTTCTTTGATCTCTGGTATCTTGTTGGCTGGGCTTAATTGGCTGTATTCTAATGCTACCATTGTATTGATAAGATAGTTTATCGGTCTGGGCTCTAGAGTGATAATTGATCATGTGACAGGCCAAAGATTACATTTGGAGAAGCAGGGTTAGATATTCTGGATTAGATCATCACTAATTTCCCATTTTACTATAACATAAATCAGAAAATAAATTCAGTCACTAAAAATTATTGTGCTAATTAAACATTTGGAAAATCTTAATAAACATGTATGAAATTACTGTGATTACATCATCAAACAAACCAGTCATTTCCAGCTTCTTAGTAGACTAGACACACACTGCCTGTGGTTCTCGTTAGCTGGCTTCGTTACTGTCATCATCAGCGAGACACTATGGCTACGGATGTATACTGTCCCTGGAGAGCTCGCTCCCTACTTACCATGGAGATAACACACACACACACACACACACACACACACACACACACACACACACACACACACACACACACACACACACACACACACAGACGCTGAGCAAAACATGTACACAGCCTGCACATCCAGACTAAATGGCTGCTACTATGATCCGTCAGGGAAACGAATCTACATTACCTACACACTGAATGGGATAAAGACAATGAACCAGGAAAACTACTACAGTACATGGTATTACATGGGGAATATACAAAACTACTACAGTACATGGTATTTATTACATGGGGAATATACGAAACTACTACAGTACATGGTATTACATGGGGAATATACAAAACTACTACAGTACATGGTATTACATGGGGAATATACGAAACTACTACAGTACATGGTATTACATGGGGAATATACGAAACTACTACAGTACATGGTATTACATGGGGAATATACAAAACTACTACAGTACATGGTATTACATGGGGAATATACAAAACTACTACAGTACATGGTATTACATGGGGAATATAAAAAACTACTACAGTACATGGTATTACATGGGGAATATACGAAACTACTACAGTACATGGTATTACATGGGGAATATACGAAACTACTACAGTACATGGTATTACATGGGGAATATACGAAACTACTACAGTACATGGTATTACATGGGGAATATACAAAACTACTACAGTACATGGTATTACATGGGGAATATACGAAACTACTACAGTACATGGTATTACATGGGGAATATACAAAACTACTACAGTATATGGTATTACATGGGGAATATACAATGTTCCATACAATAACCCAGAGATAGTAGGCCAAAGAGATACATGTATGATCTATTTAAGTCAGTGGCCCATAACGAGGCCATACAGTGACCAACAACAAGAGGTAGGCCATTAATATGTATTGTCATATGTCAGGATGTACAGTACCGAGAGGTGGTGGCACACAGAACATACTTCAGGTAGCCACTAACAACCCATAATGAGGTCTGGAGATAGGCCAGGACAAAGAGTTGGTGGTGGCACACAGAACATACTTCAGGTAGCCACTAACAACCCATAATGAGGTCTGGAGATAGGCCAGGACAAAGAGTTGGTGGTGGCACACAGAACATACTTCAGGCAGCCACTAACAACCCATAATGAGGTCTGGAGATAGGCCAGGACAAAGAGTTGGTGGTGGCACACAGAACATACTTCAGGTAGCCACTAACAACCCATAATGAGGTCTGGAGATAGGCCAGGACAAAGAGTTGGTGGTGGCACACAGAACATACTTCAGGTAGCCACTAACAACCCATAATGAGGTCTGGAGATAGGCCAGGACAAAGAGTTGGTGGTGGCACACAGAACATACTTCAGGCAGCCACTAACAACCCATAATGAGGTCTGGAGATAGGCCAGGACAAAGAGTTGGTGGTGGCACACAGAACATACTTCAGGTAGCCACTAACAACCCATAATGAGGCCTGGAGATAGGCCAGGACAAAGAGTTGGTGGTGGCACACAGAACATACTTCAGGCAGCCACTAACAACCCATAATGAGGTCTGGAGATAGGCCAGGACAAAGAGTTGGTGGTGGCACACAGAACATACTTCAGGTAGCCACTAACAACCCATAATGAGGTCTGGAGATAGGCCAGGACAAAGAGTTGGTGGTGGCACACAGAACATACTTCAGGTAGCCACTAACAACCCATAATGAGGTCTGGAGATAGGCCAGGACAAAGAGTTGGTGGTGGCACACAGAACATACTTCAGGCAGCCACTAACAACCCATAATGAGGTCTGGAGATAGGCCAGGACAAAGAGTTGGTGGTGGCACACAGAACATACTTCAGGTAGCCACTAACAACCCATAATGAGGCCTGGAGATAGGCCAGGACAAAGAGTTGGTGGTGGCACACAGAACATACTTCCAGTAGCCACTAACAACCCATAATGAGGCCTGGAGATAGGCCAGGACAAAGAGTTGGTGGTGGCACACAGAACATACTTCCGGTAGCCACTAACAACACATAATGAGGCCTGGAGATAGGCCAGGACAAAGAGTTGGTGGTGGCACACAGAACATACTTCCAGTAGCCACTAACAACCCATAATGAGGCCTGGAGATAGGCCAGGACAAAGAGTTGGTGGTGGCACAGACCAAAACAGGCCTCATCATAACGTCGCCTGGGCCTTTCTCAACATTAGCCTGGGTAAATAGGAGCAATCATGACATTATGAAATTAAGCGTAAAACCTGTTACCAGTGACCTTATATCTTTCTCTCCCTCCTTCCCCCTTTCTCTCCCTCCCCCACCGGTCCATTATCTCGCTCATCCACCCTCTCTTCTCTTCTCCTCTTCTCTCGCTCTACCTCCCCCTCTCTTCTTCGCTCTCCCTACCTCCGCCTCTCTTCTTCTCTGTCACCCTCTCATCTTCTCTCTCCCTATCTCTCCCTCTCTTCTCCTCTCTTCTTCTCTCTCCCTACCTCCCCCTCTTCTTCTCTCCTCTTCTCTCTCCCTACCTCCCCCTCTCTTCTCCTCTTATCTCTCCCTACCTCCCCCTCTCTTCTCCTCTTCTCTCTCCCTACCTCCCCCTCTCTTCTCCTCTTATCTCTCCCTACCTCCCTCTCTCCGCTCCACCTCCTCTCCTCTTCTCTCTCCCTACCTCCCCCTCTCTTCTCCTTTTATCTCTCCCTACCTCCCCCTCTCTTCTCCTCTCCTCTTCTCTCTCCCTACCTCCCCCTCTCTTCTCCTCTTATCTCTCCCTACCTCCCTCTCTCCGCTCCACCTCCTCTGCTCTTATCTCTCCCTACCCCCCCCTCTCTTCTCCTTTTATCTCTCCCTACCTCCCCCCTCTCTTCTCCTCTCCTCTTCTCTCTCCCTACCTCCCCCTCTCTTCTCCTCTTCTCTCTCCCTACCTCCCCTCTCTTCTCCTCTTCTCTCTCCCTACCTCCCCCTCTCTTCTCCTCTTCTCTCTCCCTACCTCCCCTCTCTTCTCCTCTCCTCTTCTCTCTCCCTACCTCCCCCTCTCTTCTCTTCTCTCCTCTTCTCTCCCTACCTCCCCCTCTCTTCTCCTCTCCTCTTCTCTCTCCCTACCTCCCCTGTCTTCTCCTCTCCTCTTCTCTCTCCCTACCTCCCCCTCTCTTCTCCTCTTCTCTCTCCCTACCTCCCCCTCTCTTCTCCTCTCCTCTTCTCTCTCCCTACCTCCCCCTCTCTTCTCCTCTCCTCTTCTCTCTCCCTACCTCCCCCTCTCTTCTCCTCTTCTCTCTCCCTACCTCCCCCTCTCTTCTCTTCTCCTCTTCTCTCTCCCTACCTCCCCCTCTCTTCTCCTCTCCTCTTCTCTCTCCCTACCTCCCCCTCTCTTCTCCTCTCCTCTTCTCTCTCCCTACCTCCCCCTCTCTTCTCCTCTCCTCTTCTCTCTCCCTACCTCCCCTTCTCTTCTCCTCTTCTCTCTCCCTACCTCCCCCTCTATTCTCCTCTTCTCTCTCCCTACCTCCCTCTCTCCGCTCCACCTCCTCTCCTCTTCTCTCTCCCTACCTCCCCCTCTCTTCTCCTCTCCTCTTCTCTCTCCCTACCTCCCCCTCTCTTCTCCTTTTATCTCTCCCTACCTCCCCCTCTCTTCTCCTCTCCTCTTCTCTGTCGCTACCTCCCCCTCTCTTCTCCTCTTCTCTCTCCCTACCTCCCTCTCTCCGCTCCACCTCCTCTCCTCTTCTCTCTCCCTACCTCCCCCTCTCTTCTCCTTTTATCTCTCCCTACCTCCCCCTCTCTTCTCCTCTCCTCTTCTCTCTCGCTACCTCCCCCTCTCTTCTCCTCTTCTCTCTCCCTACATCCCTCTCTCCGCTCCACCTCCTCTCCTCTTCTCTCTCCCTTCCTCCCTCTCTCCGCTCCACCTCCTCTCCTCTTCTCTCTCCCTACCTCCCTCTCTCCGCTCCACCTCCTCTCCTCTTCTCTCTCCCTACATCCCTCTCTCCGCTCCACCTCCTCTCCTCTTCTCTCTCCCTACCTCCCTCTCTCCGCTCCACCTCCTCTCCTCTTCTCTCTCCCTACCTCCCTCTCTCCGCTCCACCTCCTCTCCTCTTCTCTCTCCCTACCTCCCTCTCTCCGCTCCACCTCCTCTCCTCTTCTCTCTCCCTACCTCCCTCTCTCCGCTCCACCTCCTCTCCTCTTCTCTCTCCCTACCTCCCTCTCTCCGCTCCACCTCCTCTCCTCTTCTCTCTCCCTACCTCCCTCTCTCCGCTCCACCTCCTCTCCTCTTCTCTCTCCCTACCTCCCTCTCTACGCTCCACCTCCTCTCCGGATGGATAAAAACAACTCTGTTGTTTGTCTCGTTCAGATGATAACTAAGACATTCAATACTGCTTTTTTATTCCGTTTCCCCCCTTGGTTTTTTAAAGACCCATTGTGGTGCTGATACACAGGGTTGGGGGTTGATCTCTGTCCATCCCTCCAACCCTCAATGTGATAGATTATAAAGAGATTATCCAGTTGAGAAGCTGAATGCTCAGAGGACTATCCATGAGCGGAGAGCAGCTTGAGGAAGAACCAGTAGACGGTATCTGTCAGAGCAGAACAGGGAGAATAGTTGGAATCAGCTTCCCAGTGTTGCCTGGTATCTTACAGTATTAGCAGTATTAGCACTGACATCAACCGGTTGGACGGCACAACAACGGAAGACAATAAATAGCCCTCAACCAACTGGACACCACAACCATAAATAACATTTACAACACCATGACAACAGCCGAATAAAACAACAGCACTCTAAGAAGCCACACACACACACTAAGAAAATGCCTTAGGTAAAACTCCCATCTGATTCTGGTTCAGTTTATATCAGCAGGAACATAACTCAGATTCCGACCGAGTTAAGTGCTCGTAAATGGAACGTAATTCCATTTTTATGCACTTTTCTCTCTATGCGTATTCTGACCTTGAATTTAAGCATGAGAATATTCACCCACTGTTCGTTTGGGGTGGAGATGTAATACATTAAGTTGTGGTGGAGGTGTAATACATTAAGTTGTGGTGGAGATGTAATACATTAAGTTGTGGTGGAGATGTAATACATTAAGTTGGGGTGGAGATGTAATACATTAAGTTGTGGTGGGGGTGTAATACATTAAGTTGTGGTGGAGGTGTAATACATTAAGTTGTGGTGGAGGTGTAATACATTAAGTTGTGGTGGAGATGTAATACATTAAGTTGTGGTGGAGATGTAATACATTAAGTTGTGGTGGAGGTGTAATACATTAAGTTGTGGTGGAGGTGTAATACATTAAGTTGTGGTGGAGATGTAATACATTAAGTTGGGGTGGAGATGTAATACATTAAGTTGTGGTGGGGGTGTAATACATTAAGTTGTGGTGGAGGTGTAATACATTAAGTTGTGGTGGAGATGTAATACATTAAGTTGTGGTGGAGATGTAATACATTAAGTTGTGGTGGAGGTGTAATACATTAAGTTGTGGTGGAGGTGTAATACATTAAGTTGTGGTGGAGATGTAATACATTAAGTTGTGGTGGAGGTGTAATACATTAAGTTGTGGTGGAGATGTAATACATTAAGTTGTGGTGGAGGTGTAATACATGAAGTTGTGGTGGAGGTGTAATACATTAAGTTGTGGTGGAGGTGTAATACATTAAGTTGTGGTGGAGGTGTAATACATTAAGTTGTGGTGGAGATGTAATACATTAAGTTGTGGTGGAGGTGTAATACATTAAGTTGTGGTGGAGGTGTAATACATTAAGTTGTGGTGGAGGTGTAATACATTAAGTTGTGGTGGAGGTGTAATACATTAAGTTGTGGTGGAGGTGTAATACATTAAGTTGTGGTGGAGGTGTAATACATTAAGTTGTGGTGGAGGTGTAATACATTAAGTTGTGGTTGTGGTGGAGATGTAATACATTAAGTTGTGGTGGAGATGTAATACATTGTTGTGGTGGAGATGTAATACATTAAGTTGTGGTGGAGATGTAATACATTAAGTTGTGGTGGAGGTGTAATACATTAAGTTGTGGTGGAGGTGTAATACATTAAGTTGGGGTGGAGGTGTAATACATTAAGTTGTGGTGGAGGTGTAATACATTAAGTTTGGTGGAGATGTAATACATTAAGTTGTGGTGGAGATGTAATACATTAAGTTGTGGTGGAGGAGTTGTGTAGATGTAATACATTAAGTTGTGGTGGAGATGTAATACATTAAGTTGTGGTGGAGGTGTAATACATTAAGTTGTGGTGGAGGTGTAATACATTAAGTTGTGGTGGAGGTGTAATACATTAAGTTGTGGTGGGGGTGTAATACATTAAGTTGTGGTGGAGGTGTAATACATTAAGTTGTGGTGGAGATGTAATACATTAAGTTGTGGTGGAGGTGTAATACATTAAGTTGTGGTGGAGGTGTAATACATTAAGTTGTGGTGGAGGTGTAATACATTAAGTTGTGGTGGAGATGTAATACATTAAGTTGTGGTGGAGGTGTAATACATTAAGTTGGGGTGGAGGTGTAATACATTAAGTTGTGGTGGAGGTGTAATACATTAAGTTGGGGTGGAGATGTAATACATTAAGTTGTGGTGGAGATGTAATACATTAAGTTGTGGTGGAGATGTAATACATTAAGTTGTGGTGGAGATGTAATACATTAAGTTGTGGTGGAGATGTAATACATTAAGTTGTGGTGGAGGTGTAATACATTAAGTTGTGGTGGAGATGTAATACATTAAGTTGTGGTGGAGGTGTAATACATTAAGTTGTGGTGGAGATGTAATACATTAAGTTGTGGTGGAGGTGTAATACATTAAGTTGTGGTGGAGGTGTAATACATTAAGTTGTGGTGGAGGTGTAATACATTAAGTTGTGGTGGGGGTGTAATACATTAAGTTGTGGTGGAGGTGTAATACATTAAGTTGTGGTGGAGATGTAATACATTAAGTTGTGGTGGAGGTGTAATACATTAAGTTGTGGTGGAGGTGTAATACATTAAGTTGTTGTGTTGTGGGAGATGTAATACATTAAGTTGTGGTGGAGATGTAATACATTAAGTTGTGGTGGAGATGTAATACATTAAGTTGTGGTGGAGATGTAATACATTAAGTTGTGGTGGAGATGTAATACATTAAGTTGTGGTGGAGATGTAATACATTAAGTTGTGGTGGAGATGTAATACATTAAGTTGTGGTGGAGGTGTAATACATTAAGTTGTGGTGGAGGTGTAATACATTAAGTTGTGGTGGAGGTGTAATACATTAAGTTGTGGTGGAGGATGTAATACATTAAGTTGTGGTGGAGGTGTAATACATTAAGTTGTGGTGGAGATGTAATACATTAAGTTGTGGTGGAGATGTAATACATTAAGTTGTGGTGGAGATGTAATACATTAAGTTGTGGTGGAGGTGTAATACATTAAGTTGTGGTGGAGGTGTAATACATTAAGTTGTGGTGGAGGTGTAATACATTAAGTTGTGGTGGAGGTGTAATACATTAAGTTGTGGTGGAGGTGTAATACATTAAGTTGGGGTGGAGGTGTAATACATTAAGTTGTGGTGGAGGTGTAATACATTAAGTTGTGGTGGAGATGTAATACATTAAGTTGTGGTGGAGATGTAATACATTAAGTTGTGGTGGAGATGTAATACATTAAGTTGTGGTGGAGGTGTAATACATTAAGTTGTGGTGGAGATGTAATACATTAAGTTGTGGTGGAGGTGTAATACATTAAGTTGTGGTGGAGGTGTAATACATTAAGTTGTGGTGGGGGTGTAATACATTAAGTTGTGGTGGAGGTGTAATACATTAAGTTGTGGTGGAGATGTAATACATTAAGTTGTGGTGGAGATGTAATACATTCAGTTGTGGTGGAGGTGTAATACATTAAGTTGTGGTGGAGATGTAATACATTCAGTTGTGGTGGAGGTGTAATACATTAAGTTGTGGTGGAGATGTAATACATTAAGTTGTGGTGGAGATGTAATACATTAAGTTGTGGTGGAGGTGTAATACATTAAGTTGTGGTGGAGATGTAATACATTAAGTTGTGGTGGAGATGTAATACATTAAGTTGTGGTGGAGATGTAATACATTAAGTTGTGGTGGAGATGTAATACATTAAGTTGTGGTGGAGGTGTAATACATTAAGTTGTGGTGGAGATGTAATACATTAAGTTGTGGTGGAGGTGTAATACATTAAGTTGTGGTGGGGGTGTAATACATTAAGTTGTGGTGGAGATGTAATACATTAAGTTGTGGTGGAGGTGTAATACATTAAGTTGTGGTGGAGATGTAATACATTAAGTTGTGGTGGAGATGTAATACATTAAGTTGTGGTGGAGATGTAATACATTAAGTTGTGGTGGAGATGTAATACATTAAGTTGTGGTGGAGATGTAATACATTAAGTTGTGGTGGAGATGTAATACATTAAGTTGTGGTGGAGATGTAATACATTAAGTTGGGGTGGAGGTGTAATACATTAAGTTGGGGTGGAGGTGTGTCTGCAGATACAGTATGCCGTATTCTGACGTTGACTGAATTCCGTAATTATTCCACCACCATTTATGTGCAAGGAAACAAGGCTCAGCAAACATACTGGTTCCAAGTGGAAAAAGCATCTACTCGATTCTTTCCTAAAGAAGTAACACCATTCTCCATGCACTGGAATGTACAACTGGATAACAGCTATTGATAAGAGCTATAAGGGAATTGTGAATATAAATTACACTTGTTTCAGATGTATTTTTACCTTATAATCACTGACGACTATGTGAAACCAGTCATATGGCAGAAAGCTGAAGCATATCAACATACAGTATCAACTGTCCCAGAGTCTAGTTTATGAAATGCTGTGCCACAATGCAGAATTTAAATTATACTGCTTTTTAACTTACAGTGATGGGCACTCTCGAATGTCTTAATTATAGGCTACCCTGACTTTCTCCGTTTCCTGTTTCTATCATGTTAATATTAGTCACTATCAGTATCGACCGTCAGCAGGCCTAATAACCACACATATTACACTGCCGCCTGTTAGTTCTCTTCAGTTGGTGTAGCCTACATAATCATTCCATTACTGTTAGTTCTCTTCAGTTGGTGTAGCCTACATATTCATTCCATTACTGTTAGTTCTCTTCAGTTGGTGTAGCCTACATAATCATTCCATTACTGTTAGTTCCCTTCAGTTGGTGTAGCCTACATGATCATTCCATTACTGTTAGTTCCCTTCAGTTGGTGTAGCCTACATATTCATTCCATTACTGTTAGTTCCCTTCAGTTGGTGTAGCATACATAATCATTCCATTACTGTTGTCCCTTCAGTTGGTGTAGCCTACATTAATCATTCCATTACTGTTAGTTCCCTTCAGTGTGGTGTAGTGTAATGATCATTCCATTACTGTTAGTGGTGGTGTAGCCTAATAATCATTCCATTACTGTTGTTCCCTTCAGTTGGTGTACATAATCATTCCATTACTGTTAGTTCCTTCAGTTGGTGTAGCCTACATAATCATTCCATTACTGTTAGTTCCTTCAGTTGGTGTAGGTGTATGATCATTCCATTACTGTTAGTTCCCTTCAGTTGGTGTAGGTGTACATAATCATTCTATTACTGTTAGTTCCTTCAGTTGATGTAGCCTACATAATCATTCCATTACTGTTAGTTCCCTTCAGTTGGTGTAGCCTACATAATCATTCCATTACTGTTAGTTCCCTTCAGTTGGTGTAACATAATCATTCCATTACTGTTAGTTCCTTCAGTTGGTGTGCCTATAATAATCATTCCATTACTGTTAGTTCCCTTCAGTTGGTGTAGACATAATCATTCCATTACTGTTAGTTCCCTTCAGTTGGTGTAGCCTACATAATCATTCCACATTGTTGTTCCCTTCAGTTGGTGTAGCCTACATAATCATTCCATTACTGTTAGTTCCCTTCAGTTGGTGTAGCCTACATAATAATTCCATTACTGTTAGTTCCCTTCAGTTGGTGTAGCCTAATAATCATTCCATTACTGTTCGTTCCCTTCAGTTGGTAGATGTAATCATTCCATTACTGTTAGTTCCCTTCAGTTGCTGTAACCTACATGATCATTCTATTACATTAGTTCCCTTCAGTTGGTGTAGCCTACATAATCATTCCATTACTGTTAGTTCCCTTCAGTTGGTGTAGGTGTATGATCATTCCATTACTGTTAGTTCCCTTCAGTTGGTGTAGTCTACATAATCATTCCATTACTGTTAGTTCCCTTCAGGTGTAATACATTAATCATTCCATAACTGTTAGTTCCCTTCAGTTGGTGTAGCCTGTAATCATTCCATTAAGTTCAGTTGGTGTAGTGTAATAATCATTCCATTACTGTTAGTTCCCTTCAGTTGGTGTAGCCTCCATAATCATTCCATTACTGTTAGTTGTTGGTGTAGACATAATCATTCCATTACTGTTAGTTCCCTTCAGTTGGTGTAGACATAATCATTCCATTACTGTTACTTCCTTCAGTCGGTGTAGTCTACATAATCATTCCATTACTGTTAGTTCCCTTCAGTTGGTGTAGCCTACATAATCATTCCATTACTGTTAGTTCTCTTGTCGGTGTAGATGTAATAATCATTACTGTTGTGTAGCCTACATAATCATTCCCTTACTGTTAGTTCCCTTCAGTTGGTGTAGCCTACATAATCATTCCCTTACTGTTAGTTCCCTTCAGTTGGTGTAGCCTACATAATCATTCCATTACTGTTAGTTCCCTTCAGTTGGTGTAGCCTACATAATCATTCCATTACTGTTAGTTCCCTTCAGTTGGTGTAGGTGTAATAATCATTCCATTACTGTTGTTCCTTCAGTTGGTGTAGCCTACATAATCATTCCATTACTGTTAGTTCCCTTCAGTTGGTGTAGCCTACATAATCATTCCATTACTGTTAGTTGTGGTGTAGAGATGTAATTCCATTACTGTTAGTTCCTTCAGTGGAGATGTAATACATAATCATTCCATTACTGTTAGTTCCCTTCAGTTGGTGTAGCCTCCATAATCATTCCATTACTGTTGTTCCCTTCAGTTGGTGTAGCCTACATAATCATTCCATTACTGTTAGTTGTCAGTTGGTGTAGCCTACATAATCATTCCATTACTGTTACTTCCTTCAGTCGGTGTAGTCTATGTAATCATTCCATTATGTTAGTTCCCTTCAGTTGGTGTAGACATAATCATTCCATTACTGTTACTTCCCTTCAGTCGGTGTAGTGTAATAATCATTCCATTACTGTTAGTTCCCTTCAGTGGTGGAGATGTAATCATTCCATTACTGTTAGTTCTCTTCAGTCGGTGTAGCCTACATAATCAGTTCAGTGGTGGAGATGTAATCACATTACTGTTAGTTGTGGTGGAGATGTAATCATTCCATTAAGTTGTGGTGTAGATGTAATATTCCATTACTGTTAGTTGTGGTGGAGATGTAATAATCATTCCATTACTGTTAATACATTCAGTTGGTGGAGATGTAATCATTCCATTACTGTTAGTTGTCAGTTGGGTGCCATAATACATTCCATTAGTTGTAGTTCAGGTGTAATAATCATTCCATTACTGTTAGTTCCCTTCAGTTGGGAGACATAATAATTCCATTACTGTTAGTTGTGTTGGAGGTGTAATCATTCCATTAGTTGTTCCTTCAGTGGAGATGTAATCATTCCACATTGTTAGTTTCAGTTGGTGTAGATGTAATCATTCCATTACTGTTGTCCCTTCAGTTGGTGTAGTAATAATCATTCCATTACTGTTCGTCAGTTGGTGTAGCCTACATAATCATTCCATTACTGTTAGTTCCCTTCAGTTGCTGTAACCTAATGATCATTTATTACTGTTAGTTCCCTTCAGTTGGTGTAGTAATAATCATTCCATTACTGTTAGTTCCCTTCAGTTGGTGGTAGATGATCATTCCATTACTGTTAGTTCCCTTCAGTTGGTGTAGTCTACATGATCATTCCATTACTGTTAGTTCCCTTCAGTTGGTGTAGATGTCCATAATCATTCCATTACTGTTAGTTCCCTTCAGTTGGTGTAGCCTATGTAATCATTCCATTACTGTTAGTTGTGGTGTAGCCTGTAATCATTCCATTACTGTTAGTTCTCTTCAGTTGGTGTAGCCTGTAATGATCATTCCATTACTGTTAGTTCCCTTCAGTGGTGGAGGTCCATAATCATTCCATTACTGTTAGTTCCCTTCAGTTGGTGTAGGTACATAATCATTCCATTACTGTTAGTTCCCTTCAGTTGGTGTAGTGTAATCATTCCATTACTGTTAGTTCTCTTGTTGGTGTAGCCTACATAATCATTCCATTACTCTTAGTTCCCTTCAGTTGGTGTAGTCTACATAATCATTCCATTACTGTTAGTTCCCTTCAGTTGGTGTAGCCTACATAATAATTCCATTACTGTTAGTTCCCTTCAGTTGGTGTAGTCTACATGATCATTCCATTACTGTTAGTTCCCTTCAGTTGGTGTAGCCTCCATAATCATTCCATTACTGTTAGTTCCCTTCAGTTGGTGTAGCCTACATAATCATTCCATTACTGTTAGTTCCCTTCAGTTGGTGTAGCCTACATAATCATTCCATTACTGTTAGTTCTCTTCAGTTGGTGTAGCCTACATAATCATTCCATTACTCTTAGTTGTTCAGTTGGTGTAGAGATAATCATTCCATTACATTAGTTCCTTCAGTTGGTGTAGCCTACATAATATTCCATTACTGTTAGTTCCCTTCAGTTGGTGTAGTAATAATCATTCCATTACTGTTAGTTCCTTCAGTTGGTGTAGACATAATCATTCCATTACTGTTAGTTCCCTTCAGTTGGTGGAGCCTACATAATCATTCCATTACTGTTAGTTCCCTTCAGTTGGTGTAGTCTAATAACCATTCCATTACTGTTAGTTCTCTTCAGTTGGTGTAGCCTACATAATCATTCCATTACTGTTGTTCCCTTCAGTTGGTGTAGTGTAATCATTCCATTACTGTTAGTTCCCTTCAGTTGGTGTAGGTGTAATAATCATTCCATTACTGTTAGTTCCTTCAGTTGGTGTAGCCTACATAATCATTCCATTACTGTTAGTTCCCTTCAGTTGGTGTAGCCTACATAATCATTCCATTACTGTTAGTTCCCTTCAGTTGGTGTAGCCTACATAATCATTCCATTACTCTTAGTTCCCTTCAGTTGGTGAAGCCTACATAATCATTCCCTTACTGTTAGTTCCCTTCAGTTGGTGTAGCCTACATAATCATTCCATTACTGTTAGTTCCCTTCAGTTGGTGTAGTCTACATAACCATTCCATTACTGTTAGTTCTCTTCAGTTGGTGTAGCCTACATAATCATTCCATTACTGTTAGTTCCCTTCAGTGGTGTAGACATAATCATTCCATTACTGTTAGTTCCCTTCAGTTGGTGTAGCCTACATAATCATTCCATTACTGTTAGTTCCTTCAGTTGGTGTAGACATAATCATTCCATTACTGTTAGTTCCCTTCAGTTGGTGTAGATGTAATCATTCCATTACTGTTAGTTCCCTTCAGTTGGTGTAGCCTACATAATCATTCCATTACTCTTAGTTCCTTCAGTTGGTGAAGACATAATCATTCCCTTACTGTTAGTTCCCTTCAGTTGGTGTAGATACATAATCATTCCATTAAGTTCCCTTCAGTTGGTGTAGACATAATCATTCCATTACTGTTAGTTCCCTTCAGTTGGTGGAGATAATCATTCCATTACATTAGTTCCCTTCAGTTGGTGAAGATGTAATAATCATTACTGTTAGTTCCCTTGTGGTGAAGAGATGTAATTCCATTACTGTTAGTTCCCTTCAGTTGGTGTAGCCTACATAATAATTCCATTACTGTTAGTTCCCTTCAGTTGGTGTAGCCTACATAATAATTCCATTACTGTTAGTTCCCTTCAGTTGGTGTAGCCTACATAATCATTCCATTACTGTTAGTTCCCTTCAGTTGGTGTAGCCTACATAATCATTCCATTACTGTTAGTTCCCTTCAGTTGGTGTAGCCTACATAATCATTCCATTACTCTTAGTTCCTTCAGTTGGTGTAGATAATCATTCCATTACTGTTAGTTCCCTTCAGTTGGTGGAGATGTAATAATCATTCCATTACTGTTAGTTCCTTCAGTTGGTGTAGCCTACATAATCATTCCATTACTGTTAGTTCATTCAGTTGGTGTAGCCTACATAATCATTCCATTACTGTTAGTTCCCTTCAGTTGGTGTAGCCTACATAATCATTCCATTACTGTTAGTTCCCTTCAGTTGGTGTAGCCTACATAATCATTCCATTACTGTTAGTTCCCTTCAGTTGGTGTAGCCTACATAATCATTCCATTACTCTTAGTTCCCTTCAGTTGGTGTAGCCTACATAATCATTCCCTTACTGTTAGTTCCCTTCAGTTGGTGTAGCCTACATAATAATTCCATTACTGTTAGTTCCCTTCAGTTGGTGTAGCCTACATAATAATTCCATTACTGTTAGTTCCCTTCAGTTGGTGTAGCCTACATAATCATTCCATTACTGTTAGTTCCCTTCAGTTGGTGTAGCCTACATAATCATTCCATTACTCTTAGTTCCCTTCAGTTGGTGAAGCCTACATAATAATTCCATTACTGTTAGTTCCCTTCAGTTGGTGTAGCCTACATAATAATTCCATTACTGTTAGTTCCCTTCAGTTGGTGTAGCCTACATAATCATTCCATTACTGTTAGTTCCCTTCAGTTGGTGTAGCCTACATAATCATTCCATTACTGTTAGTTCCCTTCAGTTGGTGTAGCCTACATAATCATTCCATTACTGTTAGTTCCCTTCAGTTGGTGTAGCCTACATAATCATTCCATTACTGTTAGTTCCCTTCAGTTGGTGTAGCCTACATAATCATTCCATTACTGTTAGTTCCCTTCAGTTGGTGTAGCCTACATAATCATTCCATTACTGTTAGTTCCCTTCAGTTGGTGTAGTCTACATAATCATTCCATTACTCTTAGTTCCCTTCAGTTGGTGAAGCCTACATAATCATTCCATTACTGTTAGTTCCCTTCAGTTGGTGTAGTCTACATAATCATTCCATTACTCTTAGTTCCCTTCAGTTGGTGAAGCCTACATAATCATTCCATTACTGTTAGTTCCCTTCAGTTGGTGTAGTCTACATAATCATTCCATTACTGTTAGTTCCCTTCAGTTGGTGTAGCCTACATAATCATTCCATTACTGTTAGTTCCCTTCAGTTGGTGTAGTCTACATAATCATTCCATTACTCTTAGTTCCCTTCAGTTGGTGAAGCCTACATAATCATTCCATTACTGTTAGTTCCCTTCAGTTGGTGTAGTCTACATAATCATTCCATTACTCTTAGTTCCCTTCAGTTGGTGTAGCCTACATAATCATTCCATAACTGTTAGTTCCCTTCAGTTGGTGTAGCCTACATAATCATTCCATTACTGTTAGTTCCCTTCAGTTGGTGTAGTCTACATAATCATTCCATTACTCTTAGTTCCCTTCAGTTGGTGAAGCCTACATAATCATTCCATTACTCTTAGTTCCCTTCAGTTGGTGAAGCCTACATAATCATTCCATTACTGTTAGTTCTCCGTTATACGTAGAATGTATGCACACATGACTGTAAGTCGCTTTGGATAAAAGCGTCTGCTAAATGGCATATATTATTATTATTATTATTATATTATATTATACTATACCTCAGATAACCCTTCATGGGTGGTAGACTGTAACACATTACACTAAACCTCAGATAACCCTTCATGGGTGGTAGACTGTAACACACTACACTAAACCTCAGATAACCCTTCATGGGTGGTAGACTGTAACACATTACACTAAACCTCAGATAACCCTTCATGGGTGGTAGACTGTAACACGTTACACTATACCTCAGATAACCCTTCATGGGTGGTAGACTGTAACAGATTACACTATACCTCAGATAACCCTTCATGGGTGGTAGACTGTAACAGATTACACTAAACCTCAGATAACCCTTCATGGGTGGTAGACTGTAACAGATTACACTAAACCTCAGATAACCCTTCATGGGTGATAGACTGTAACAGATTACACTAAACCTCAGATAACCCTTCATGGGTGGTAGACTGTAACAGATTACACTAAACCTCAGATAACCCTTCATGGGTGGTAGACTGTAACAGATTACACTAAACCTCAGATAACCCTTCATGGGTGGTAGACTAACCCGTTACATTATACCTCAGATAAGCCATTAAGGTGAATAGACAAGGCTCAAGATTCAAGGCATGTTTATTTCATGTTCATGGATGTTGCATTTTACCCAATGAAAGCCATTGCTGGTGGTAACTGTAAAAATACTATACTTTACCCCAGAGGAGTAGATAATTGGGATCCTAATAAAATACTATACTTTACCCCAGAGGAGTAGATAATTGGGATCCTAATAAAATACTATACTTTACCCCAGAGGAGTAGATAATTGGGATCCTAATAAAATACTATACTTTACCCCAGAGGAGTAGATAATTGGGATCCTAATAAAATACTATACTTTACCCCAGAGGAGTAGATCATTGGGATCCTAATAAAATACTATACTTTACCCCAGAGGAGTAGATAATTGGGATCCTAATAAAATACTATACTTTACCCCAGAGGAGTAGATAATTGGGATCCTAATAAAATACTATACTTTACCCCAGAGGAGTAGATCATTGGGATCCTAATAAAATACTATACTTTACCCCAGAGGAGTAGATCATTGGGATCCTAATAAAATACTATACTTTACCCCAGAGGAGTAGATAATTGGGATCCTAATAAAATACTATACTTTACCCCAGAGGAGTAGATAATTGGGATCCTAATAAAATACTATACTTTACCCCAGAGGAGTAGATAATTGGGATCCTAATAAAATACTATACTTTACCCCAGAGGAGTAGACATTGGGATCCTAATAAAATACTATACTTTACCCCAGAGGAGTAGATCATTGGGATCCTAATAAAATATTATACTTTACCCCAGAGGAGTAGATAATTGGGATCCTAATAAAATACTATACTTTACCCCAGAGAGCAGACATTGGGATCCTAATGAAATACTATACTTTACCCCAGAGGAGTAGATAATTGGGATCCTAATAAAATACTATACTTTACCCCAGAGGAGTAGATAATTGGGATCCTAATAAAATACTATACTTTACCCCAGAGGAGTAGATAATTGGGATCCTAATAAAATACTATACTTTACCCCAGAGGAGTAGATAATTGGGATCCTAATAAAATACTATACTTTACCCCAGAGGAGTAGATAATTGGGATCCTAATAAAATACTATACTTTACCCCAGAGAGTAGATAATTGGGATCCTAATAAAATACTATACTTTACCCCAGAGGAGTAGATAATTGGGATCCTAATAAAATACTATTTTACCCCAGAGGAGTAGATAATTGGGATCCTAATAAAATACTATACTTTACCCCAGAGGAGTAGATAATTGGGATCCTAATAAAATACTATACTTTACCCCAGAGGAGTAGATCATTGGGATCCTAATAAAATACTATACTTTACCCCAGAGGAGTAGATAATTGGGATCCTAATAAAATACTATACTTTACCCCAGAGGAGTAGATAATTGGGATCCTAATAAAATACTATACTTTACCCCAGAGGAGTAGATCATTGGGATCCTAATAAAATACTATACTTTACCCCAGAGGAGTAGATAATTGGGATCCTAATAAAATACTATACTTTACCCCAGAGGAGTAGATAATTGGGATCCTAATAAAATACTATACTTTACCCCAGAGGAGTAGATAATTGGGATCCTAATAAAATACTATACTTTACCCCAGAGGAGTAGATCATTGGGATCCTAATAAAATACTATACTTTACCCCAGAGGAGTAGATCATTGGGATCCTAATAAAATATTATACTTTACCCCAGAGGAGTAGATAATTGGGATCCTAATAAAATACTATACTTTACCCCAGAGGAGTAGATAATTGGGATCCTAATAAAATACTATACTTTACCCCAGAGGAGTAGATAATTGGGATCCTAATAAAATACTATACTTTACCCCAGAGGAGTAGATAATTGGGATCCTAATAAAATACTATACTTTACCCCAGAGGAGTAGATAATTGGGATCCTAATAAAATACTATACTTTACCCCAGAGGAGAGATAATTGGGATCCTAATAAAATACTATACTTTACCCCAGAGGAGTAGATCATTGGGATCCTAATAAAATACTATACTTTACCCCAGAGGAGTAGATCATTGGGATCCTAATAAAATACTATACTTTACCCCAGAGGAGTAGATAATTGGGATCCTAATAAAATACTATACTTTACCCCAGAGGAGTAGATAATTGGGATCCTAATAAAATACTATACTTTACCCCAGAGGAGTAGATAATTGGGATCCTAATAAAATACTATACTTTACCCCAGAGGAGTAGATAATTGGGATCCTAATAAAATACTATACTTTACCCCAGAGGAGTAGATAATTGGGATCCTAATAAAATACTATACTTTACCCCAGAGGAGTAGATAATTGGGATCCTAATAAAATACTAAATACACCAAGAGAGTAAGGAATACGATAGAAACAATGCACACCTTAAGAACAGGCACATCACCATGATGACATTTTAGGTAGATAGCTCTAATTTAGGTCACACAGTTGAGACTTGGGACTGTAGCACTGAGAACAGGCAGCAGTGCAGTACTGTGTGTATGTGTGTGTGTGTGTGTCTAGGCAGATCACCAGGGTTAGGTGACCTCTAACTTTTAACCCCTACACAAAATAGGTCAGCCATCTGTGATGATCTGAGAGACCAAGGTCACGTGATGTCACACTGCTGCCACATAATCCTATCATGGAGATGTGAGGGGCGTTTGTTTTATCTAGGAACATCTGCAGGTCTAAAGAAAATGATATTTTGTCCCAGTGGAACTAACCTGTACAGAGAAAGGTTCAATAGGAAAGCAAATTGATGTACAGGTTAGTTTCTTTTCTTACCGTTAGCGTTGAACTTTCATTTTGGGGGGGAGAATTTCTCCAGTATGACTTTTCTTTTTCTGTGCTTCGTGTTCCTTAACTTACTACTGTATTTCACACAGCTCATTGTCAAGCAATAGCTTCCCCTCCAGCTTAACTCCTGGACGTACAGCACATTGCAAACGTTTGCAAGGTCTACTTGGGTTAGCCTTAATCACTGTCAATTCCCCCTCTAACACCACACGGAAATCAGCTGTAGACATGACAAGGTCCTCCCCTAGAACAACCTTTATTTCACCTAAATCCCCATTCTGTACCTGGAATAACATTTATATAACCTAAATCCCCATTCTGTACCTGGAATAACATTTATATAACCTAAATCCTCATTCTGTACCTAGAATAACATTTATATAACCTAAATCCCCATTCTGTACCTGGAATAACATTTATATAATCTAAATCCCCATTCTGTACCTGGAATAACATTTATATAACCTAAATCCCCATTCTGTACCTGGAATAACATTTATATAACCTAAATCCTCATTCTGTACCTGGAATAACATTTATATAACCTAAATCCCCATTCTGTACCTGGAATAACATTTATATAACCTAAATCCCCATCCTGTTCCTACAATAAACTTTATTTAACCTAAATCCCCATTCTGTACCTGGAATAACATTTATATAACCTAAATCCCCATTCTGTACCTGGAATAACATTTATATAACCTAAATCCCCATCCTGTACCGATAATAACATTTATATCATCTAAATCCCCATTCTGTACCTGGAATAACATTTATATAACCTAAATCCCCATTCTGTACCTGGAATAACATTTATATAACCTAAATCCTCATTCTGTACCTGGAATAACATTTATATAACCTAAATCCCCATTCTGTACCTGGAATAACATCTATATAACCTAAATCCCCATCCTGTTCCTACAATAAACTTTATTTAACCTAAATCCCCATTCTGTACCTAGAATAAACTTTACGTAACCTAAATCCCCATTCTGTACCTTGA
Organism: Oncorhynchus keta; assembly: GCF_023373465.1. NCBI lineage: Eukaryota > Metazoa > Chordata > Actinopteri > Salmoniformes > Salmonidae > Oncorhynchus > Oncorhynchus keta. Next base: position 13,471,733 of record NC_068448.1, on the reverse strand, counting down.
ATAACCTTTACTTAACCTAAATCCCCATTCTGTACCTAGAATAAACTTTACGTAACCTAAATCCCCATCCTGGTCCTACAATAAACTTTATATAACCTAAATCCCCATTCTGTACCTAGAATAAACTTTACGTAACCTAAATCCCCATTCTGTACCTAGAATAACCTTTATTTAACCTAAATCCCCATCCTGTACCTAGAAAAACCTTTATACAACCTCAATCCCCATCATGTACCAAGAATAACATTTATATAACCTCAATCCTAATTTCAGGTTATGTCGATATAGGACTTGTTTTAATGTGGATATACATAGATACTTTTGTACCTGTTTCCTCCAGCATCTTCAAAATATCCTTTGCTGTTGTTCTGGGATTGATTTGCACTTTTCTCACCAAAGTACGTTCATCTCTAGGAGACAGAACGCATCTCTTCCTGAGCGGTATGACGGCTGCGTGGTCCCATGGTGGTTATACTTGCGTACTATTGTTTGTACAGATGAACATGGTACCTTCAGGTGTTTGGAAATTGCTCCCAAGGATGAACCAGACTTGTGGAGGTCTACAATTTTTTCTCTGAGGTCTTGGCTGATTTATTTTGATTTTCCCATGATGTCAAGCAAAGAGGCACTGAGTTTGAAGGTAGGCCTTGAAATACATCCACAGGTACACCTCCAATTGACTAAAATTATGTCAATTAGCCTATCAGAAGCTTCTAAAGCCATGACATCATTTTCTGGAATTTTCCAAGCTGTTTAAAGGCACAGTCAACTTAGTGTATGTTAACTTCTGACCCACTGGATTTATGATACAGTGAATTAGAAGTGAAATAATCTGTCTGTAAACAATTGTTGGAAATTTTACTTGTGTCATGCACAAAGTAGATGTCCTAACCGACTTACCAAAACTATAGTTTGTTAACAAGAAATTTGGTTGAAAAGTTTTAATGACTCCAACATAAGTGTATGTCATCTTCCGACTTCAACTATATATTTAACCTAAACCTTTATGTAACCTAAATCCCCACCCTGGACCTAGAATAACCTTTATATAACCTAAATCCCCATCCTGGACCTAGAATAACCTTTATGTAACCTAAATCCCCACCCTGGACCTAGAATAACCTTTATGTAACCCAAATCCCCACCCTGGACCTAGAATAACCTTTATATAACCTAAATCCCCATCCTGTACCTAGAATAACATTTATATAACCTAAATCCCCATCCTGTACCTAGAATAACATTTATACAACCTAAATCCCCATCCTGTATCTAGAATAACATTTTTATAACCTACATCCCCATCCAGTGGATAGAATACCATTTGCCAGTTCCAGAAAACCTACATCACACTATGGCTAGTTCTTAGGACAAAATAAATCACTGTCCTACCTTTAATAAACTCTAGAATCACATTTGCTATAGTAGTTTCTTTACCATCCAACCATATCACATTAGCCCAATAGAGGGAGATATATTTCTGGAAAATGGAAAACATCCTCTGGCTTGACTATCATCATCATCATCACACAGCGATTAACCAAGTCAGACAGGTGCTACTTCTCCTCTGCTGGCCTCATTAACTTTGTTAAAAGTTTTGCTAGCAGCACTTTATCTTTAAGTGCACCTGATCTAATCACATATGCAGGCCTGGTGGGAATAGAGAGGAAATTGAATGACGAGATATATACTTCCACTTATAGGCAGTCTATTTTGAGAGAGAGAGAGAGAGAGAGAGAGAGAGAGAGAGAGAGAGAGAGAGAGAGAGAGAGAGAGAGAACGAAAGAAAGAAAGAAAGAAAGAAAGAAAGAAAGAAAGAGAAACAGAGAAACAGAGAAACAGAGAAACAGAGAAACAGAGAAACAGAGAAACAGAGATGAGAGAAACAGGGTGTGGGGGGAGAGAAAGTTATTTTATTTTTTAAATCTTCTTTTTTTTAAATTGCTGTGGATTGTTTCAAATCACAAGTGTGTTTGGGAAGCCCGCAATTTGGGTAGTGAAATTGTGTGAAGACAATGTGTCTTGAGTATCATTTAAAATGTTGCATCAAGAAGAAGGGGAGGAGTTGTGGCGGAGATATGGTGTGTCTCCAGAATGCATATAGGAAAGTGCCCATTTGGCAATGTCATATTTTTTATTGTCTTAACTCACCAAGTACACCACCATTTTTTTCACCGGGCCTAACATAAGTCAACGTAGTCTGTTATTTTAACATCCATTGTGAATGATAGTTACTCGGTATTTGAAAAAACACTCCGGGCCACGGTAATCACCAAGCCTCGGTGTGAAAGAACAAAATATCATGATCTGATGATCCCATATATCCAGTGGAAACGTCATTAAAAAACAGCTTTCTGTCCCGGGCTCACTGGCACAGGAAATAGGCTTGTTGACACAGTGTTGTGAGTTTGTTTGCGACAGTTTGGGGGCAGGAACCTGTGATAATTTGATTCAATGTCGAACTTCACTAAGCAACAGCTCAAGTCAAGACAGATAGAACAGGAGGCTGACAGGCGGAGAAGAGAGATGCATGTGATTGAAAGAACCTGAATTTTCATCAAGATATTTTCTACTGTTTTATTTTTGTCGGCTGTTTTAACCAGGTACTCAACTGTATTTTACTTAGTCGATGGGTGAAATTATTTTCCTAGTGCTGAATTGGCCATCTATGAGTTATATGCTCTCGTTTCTTTAGCCGCCAATGGATCACAGTGTATCGATGTGTTTATATGGCAGAGGCTAGTGCTCTCGCCTTAGTTTCATTTCTACTTTCACATTTTTATCATTTTACTTCAGATTTGTATGATTAACCACATGGCAATGATTTTGAGAAACAAAAATGTCATTATTGAAATTAAAATGTAACTCGAATATGTGCATATATAAATATCAATATCTGTCACGCAGATCCTAGAAACGGTAAGATAAATTGTAAGTTTTCCCAAACTTGAAATTCATGAGCTGCCTATGGTCTTTACACGAGCGCACACATAGGAGATCCTGTGAAAAAACGGGCCCGTCTACGGAAATCAAATGTCCGTCCAACTGATTAGTTCTGGCGCCGGGTATGGAGCTGCATCCCACAGAGCGGTAAGGGCAGGCTGGGAGTCTAGTCTAGTCCATCAGAGAGCCAGCCATAGTAACGCCCATGTCTGTCTGTCTGTCTGTCTGCCTGCCTGCCTGCCTGACAGACAGACAGACAGACAGACAGACAGACAGACAGACAGACAGACAGACAGACAGACAGACAGACAGACAGACAGACAGGCAGACAGGCAGACAGACAGACAGACAGACAGACAGGCAGACAGAAGAGGAGAGAGAGTGGGGGGGAGAGAATGAATGATTTTCTTTTTTTAAAGAGAGAGAATATTATTTTGCTTTCCTCACCAGGGTAAGTGGGTATATTATGAGAAGGGAAACAAAGAACAACTAAGACAAACTACAGACATCATCATCACTCCATAAAAGTAATATTGTGGTGTTAGGAGCTGTTTCTGGGCAGTGTTAGGAGCTGTTTCTGGGCAGTGTTAGGAGCTGTGTCTGGGCAGTGTTAGGAGCTGTGTCTGGGCAGTGTTAGGAGCTGTGTCTGGGCAGTGTTAGGAGCTGTGTCTGGGCAGCACTAGGAGCTGTGTTTGGGCAGCACGAGGAGCTGTGTGTGGGCAGCACTAGGAGCTGTGTGTGGGCAGTGTTAGGAGCTGTGTCTGGGCAGCTTTAGGAGCTGTGTGTGGGCAGTGTTAGGAGCTGTGTCTGGGCAGCGTTAGGAGCTGTGTTTGGGCAGCGTTAGGAGCTGTGTTTGGGCAGCGTTAGGAGCTGTGTGTGGGCAGTGTTAGGAGCTGTGTTTGGGCAGCGTTAGGAGCTGTTTCTGGGCAGCACTAGGAGCTGTTTGTGGGCAGCACTAGGAGCTGTGTGTGGGCAGCACTAGGAGCTGTGTCTGGGCAGCACTAGGAGCTGTGTCTGGGCAGCACTAGGAGCTGTGTCTGGGCAGCACTAGGAGCTGTGTTTGGGCAGCACTAAGAGCTGTGTCTGGGCAGTGTTAGGAGCTGTGTGTGGACAGTGTTAGGAGCTGTGTTTGGCCAGCGTTGGGAGCTGTGTTTGGGCAGTGTTAGGAGCTGTGTGTGGGCAGTGTTAGGAGCTGTGTCTGCGCAGCACTAGGAGCTGTGTCTGGGCAGCACTAGGAGATGTGTCTGGGCAGCACTAGGAGCTGTGTCTGGGCAGCACTAGGAGCTGTGTTTGGGCAGCACTAAGAGCTGTGTCTGGGCAGTGTTAGGAGCTGTGTGTGGACAGTGTTAGGAGCTGTGTTTGGCCAGCGTTAGGAGCTGTGTTTGGGCAGTGTTAGGAGCTGTGTGTGGGCAGTGTTAGGAGCTGTGTCTGGGCAGCACTAGGAGCTGTGTTTGGGCAGCACTAGGAGCTGTGTCTGGGCAGCACTAGGAGCTGTGTCTGGGCAGTGTTAGGACCTGTGTCTGGGCAGCACTAGGAGCTGTGTTTGGGCAGCACTAAGAGCTGTGTCTGGGCAGTGTTAGGAGCTGTGTGTGGACAGTGTTAGGAGCTGTGTTTGGCCAGCGTTGGGAGCTGTGTTTGGGCAGTGTTAGGAGCTGTGTGTGGGCAGTGTTAGGAGCTGTGTCTGTGCAGCACTAGGAGTTGTGTCTGGGCAGCACTAGGAGTTGTGTCTGGGCAGCACTAGGAGATGTGTCTGGGCAGCACTAGGAGCTGTGTCTGGGCAGCACTAGGAGCTGTGTTTGGGCAGCACTAAGAGCTGTGTCTGGGCAGCGTTAGGAGCTGTGTCTGGGCAGTGTTAGGAGCTGTGTCTGGGCAGCACTAGGAGATGTGTCTGGGCAGCACTAGGAGCTGTGTCTGGGCAGCACTAGGAGCTGTGTTTGGGCAGCACTAAGAGCTGTGTCTGGGCAGTGTTAGGAGCTGTGTGTGGACAGTGTTAGGAGCTGTGTTTGGCCAGCGTTAGGAGCTGTGTTTGGGCAGTGTTAGGAGCTGTGTGTGGGCAGTGTTAGGAGCTGTGTCTGGGCAGCACTAGGAGCTGTGTTTGGGCAGCACTAGGAGCTGTGTCTGGGCAGCAGTAGGAGCTGTGTCTGGGCAGTGTTAGGAGCTGTGTCTGGGCAGCACTAGGAGCTGTGTTTGGGCAGCACTAAGAGCTGTGTCTGGGCAGTGTTAGGAGCTGTGTGTGGACAGTGTTAGGAGCTGTGTTTGGCCAGCGTTGGGAGCTGTGTTTGGGCAGTGTTAGGAGCTGTGTGTGGGCAGTGTTAGGAGCTGTGTCTGTGCAGCACTAGGAGCTGTGTCTGGGCAGCACTAGGAGTTGTGTCTGGGCAGCACTAGGAGATGTGTCTGGGCAGCACTAGGAGCTGTGTCTGGGCAGCACTAGGAGCTGTGTTTGGGCAGCACTAAGAGCTGTGTCTGGGCAGTGTTAGGAGCTGTGTGTGGACAGTGTTAGGAGCTGTGTTTGGCCAGCGTTAGGAGCTGTGTTTGGGCAGTGTTAGGAGCTGTGTGTGGGCAGTGTTAGGAGCTGTGTCTGGGCAGCACTAGGAGCTGTGTTTGGGCAGCACTAGGAGCTGTGTCTGGGCAGCACTAGGAGCTGTGTCTGGGCAGTGTTAGGAGCTGTGTCTGGGCAGCACTAGGAGCTGTGTTTGGGTAGCACTAGGAGCTGTGTCTGGGCAGCACTAGGAGCTGTGTCTGGGCAGCGTTAGGAGCTGTGTCTGGGCAGTGTTAGGAGCTGTGTTTGGGCAGCACTAGGAGCTGTGTCTGGGCAGCACTAGGAGCTGTGTCTGGGCAGTGTTAGGTGCTGTGTTTGGGCAGCACTTGGAGCTGTGTCTGGGCAGTGTTAGGAGATGTGTCTGGGCAGCACTAGGAGCTGTGTCTGGGCAGTGTTAGGAGCTGTATCTGGGCAGCACTAGGAGCTGTGTCTGGGCAGTGTTAGGAGCTGTGTCTGGGCAGCGTTAGGAGCTGTGTCTGGGCAGCACTAGGAGCTGTGTCTGGGCAGTGTTAGGAGCTGTGTGTGGGCAGCACTAGGAGCTGTGTGTGGGCAGGGTTAGGAGCTGTGTCTGGGCAGCACTAGGAGCGGTGTGTGGGCAGCACTAGGAGCTGCGTGTTGGCAGCACTAGGAGCTGTGTCTGGGCAGCGTTAGGAGCTGTGTCTGGGCAGCGTTAGGAGCTGTGTTTGGGCAGCACTAGGAGCTGTGTCTGGGAGGTGTTAGGAGCTGTGTCTGGCCAGTGTTAGGAGCTGTGTCTGGGCAGTGTTAGGAGCTGTGTCTGGGCAGTGTTAGGAGCTGAGTCTGGGCAGCGTTAGGAGCTGTGTTTGGGCAGCACTAGGAGCTGTGTCTGGGCAGTGTTAGGAGCTGTGTCTGGGCAGTGTTAGGAGCTGAGTCTGGGCAGCGTTAGGAGCTGTGTTTGGGCAGCACTAGGAGCTGTGTCTGGGCAGTGTTAGGAGCTGTGTCTGGGCAGTGTTAGGAGCTGTGTCTGGGCAGCATTAGGATCTGTGTCTGGGCAGCGTTAGGAGCTGTGTCTGGGCAGCGTTAGGAGCTGTGTTTGGGCAGCACTAGGAGCTGTGTCTGGGCAGCGTTAGGAGCTGTGTCTGGGCAGCGTTAGGAGCTGTGTTTGGGCAGCACTAGGAGCTGTGTCTGGGCAGTGTTAGGAGCTGTGTCTGGGCAGCTTTAGGAGCTGTGTTTGGGCAGCGTTAGGAGCTTTGTCTGGGCAGCACTAGGAGCTGTGTCTGGGCAGCACTAGGAGCTGTGTCTGGGCAGCGTTAGGAGCTGTGTCTGGGCAGTGTTAGGAGCTGTGTTTGGGCAGCACTAGGAGCTGTGTCTGGGCAGCACTAGGAGCTGTGTCTGGGCAGTGTTAGGTGCTGTGTTTGGGCAGCACTTGGAGCTGTGTCTGGGCAGTGTTAGGAGCTGTGTCTGGGCAGCACTAGGAGCTGTGTCTGGGCAGTGTTAGGAGCTGTGTCTGGGCAGCACTAGGAGCTGTGTCTGGGCAGTGTTAGGAGCTGTGTCTGGGCAGCACTAGGAGCTGTGTCTGGGCAGTGTTAGGAGCTGTGTCTGGGCAGCGTTAGGAGCTGTGTCTGGGCAGCACTAGGAGCTGTGTCTGGGCAGCACTAGGAGCTGTGTGTGGGCAGCACTAGGAGCTGTGTGTGGGCAGTGTTAGGAGCTGTGTCTGGGCAGCGTTAGGAGCTGTGTCTGGGCAGCACTAGGAGCTGTGTCTGGGCAGTGTTAGGAGCTGTGTCTGGGCAGTGTTAGGAGCTGTGTCTGGGCAGCACTAGGAGCTGTGTCTGGGCAGTGTTAGGAGCTGTGTCTGGGCAGCACTAGGAGCTGTGTCTGGGCAGTGTTAGGAGCTGTGTCTGGGCAGCACTAGGAGCTGTGTCTGGGCAGTGTTAGGAGCTGTGTCTGGGCAGCGTTAGGAGCTGTGTCTGGGCAGCGTTAGGAGCTGTGTCTGGGCAGCACTAGGAGCTGTGTCTGGGCAGCACTAGGAGCTGTGTGTGGGCAGCACTAGGAGCTGTGTGTGGGCAGTGTTAGGAGCTGTGTCTGGGCAGCGTTAGGAGCTGTGTCTGGGCAGCACTAGGAGCTGTGTCTGGGCAGTGTTAGGAGCTGTGTGTGGGCAGCACTAGGAGCTGTGTGTGGGCAGGGTTAGGAGCTGTGTCTGGGCAGCACTAGGAGCTGTGTGTGGGCAGCACTAGGAGCTGCGTGTGGGCAGCACTAGGAGCTGTGTCTGGGCAGCGTTAGGAGCTGTGTCTGGGCAGCGTTAGGAGCTGTGTTTGGGCAGCACTAGGAGCTGTGTCTGGGAGGTGTTAGGAGCTGTGTCTGGGCAGTGTTAGGAGCTGTGTCTGGGCAGTGTTAGGAGCTGTGTCTGGGCAGTGTTAGGAGCTGTGTCTGGGCAGCACTAGGAGCTGTGTCTGGGCAGTGTTAGGAGCTGTGTGTGGGCAGCACTAGGAGCTGTGTGTGGGCAGTGTTAGGAGCTGTGTTTGGGCAGCACTAGGAGCTGTGTCTGGGCAGCACTAGGAGCTGTGTCTGGGCAGTGTTAGGTGCTGTGTTTGGGCAGCACTAGGAGCTGTGTCTGGGCAGTGTTAGGAGCTGTGTCTGGGCAGCGTTAGGAGCTGTGTCTGGGCAGCACTAGGAGCTGTGTCTGGGCAGTGTTAGGAGCTGTGTGTGGGCAGCACTAGGAGCTGTGTGTGGGCAGGGTTAGGAGCTGTGTCTGGGCAGTGTTAGGAGCTGTGTGTGGGCAGCACTAGGAGCTGTGTGTGGGCAGTGTTAGGAGCCGTGTTTGGGCAGCACTAGGAGCTGTGTCTGGGCAGCGTTAGGAGCTGTGTTTGGGCAGCACTAGGATCTGTGTCTGGGAGGTGTTAGGAGCTGTGTCTGGGCAGTGTTAGGAGCTGTGTCTGGGAGGTGTTAGGAGCTGTGTCTGGGCAGTGTTAGGAGCTGTGTCTGGGCAGTGTTAGGAGCTGTGTCTGGGCAGTGTTAGGAGCTGAGTCTGGGCAGCGTTAGGAGCTGTGTTTGGGCAGCACTAGGAGCTGTGTCTGGGCAGTGTTAGGAGCTGTGTCTGGGCAGTGTTAGGAGCTGAGTCTGGGCAGCGTTAGGAGCTGTGTTTGGGCAGCACTAGGAGCTGTGTCTGGGCAGTGTTAGGAGCTGTGTCTGGGCAGTGTTAGGAGCTGTGTCTGGGCAGCATTAGGAGCTGTGTCTGGGCAGCGTTAGGAGCTGTGTCTGGGCAGCGTTAGGAGCTGTGTTTGGGCAGCACTAGGAGCTGTGTCTGGGCAGTGTTAGGAGCTGTGTCTGGGCAGCGTTAGGAGCTGTGTTTGGGCAGCACTAGGAGCTGTGTCTGGGCAGTGTTAGGAGCTGTGTCTGGGCAGTGTTAGGAGCTGAGTCTGGGCAGCGTTAGGAGCTGTGTTTGGGCAGCACTAGGAGCTGTGTCTGGGCAGTGTTAGGAGCTGTGTCTGGGCAGCATTAGGAGCTGTGTCTGGGCAGCGTTAGGAGCTGTGTCTGGGCAGCGTTAGGAGCTGTGTTTGGGCAGTGTTAGGAGCTGTGTGTGGGCAGTGTTAGGAGCTGTGTCTGGGCAGCACTAGGAGCTGTGTTTGGGCAGCACTAGGAGCTGTGTCTGGGCAGTGTTAGGAGCTGTGTCTGGGCAGCATTAGGAGCTGTGTCTGGGCAGCGTTAGGAGCTGTGTCTGGGCAGCGTTAGGAGCTGTGTTTGGGCAGCACTAGGAGCTGTGTCTGGGCAGTGTTAGGAGCTGTGTCTGGGCAGCTTTAGGAGCTGTGTTTGGGCAGCGTTAGGAGCTTTGTCTGGGCAGAGTTAGGAGCTGTGTTTGGGCAGCACTAGGAGCTGTGTCTGGGCAGTGTTAGGAGCTGTGTCTGGGCAGCACTAGGAGCTGTGTCTGGGCAGTGTTAGGAGCTGTGTCTGGGCAGCTTTAGGAGCTGTGTCTGGGCAGTGTTAGGAGCTGTGTCTGGGTAGCTTTAGGAGCTGTGTCTGGGCAGCACTAGGAGCTGTGTCTGGGCAGTGTTAGGATCTGTGTCTGGGCAGCTTTAGGAGCTGTGTCTGGGCAGCTTTAGGAGCTGTGTCTGGGCAGTGTTAGGAGCTGTGTCTGGGCAGCTTTAGGATCTGTGTTTGGGCAGCACTAGGAGCTGTGTCTGGGCAGTGTTAGGAGCTGTGTCTGGGCAGTGTTAGGAGCTGTGTCTGGGCAGCTTTAGGAGCTGTGTCTGGGCAGTGTTAGGAGCTGTGTCTGGGCAGCTTTAGGAGCTGTGTTTGGGCAGCGTTAGGAGCTTTGTCTGGGCAGCACTAGGAGCTGTGTCTGGGCAGCATTAGGAGCTGTGTGTGGGCAGTGTTAGGAGCTGTGTTTGGGCAGCACTAGGAGCTGTGTCTGGGCAGCATTAGGAGCTGTGTGTGGGCAGTGTTAGGAGCTGTGTCTGGGCAGCACTAGGAGCTGTGTCTGGGCAGCGTTAGGAGCTGTGTTTGGGCAGCACTAGGAGCTGTGTCTGGGAGGTGTTAGGAGCTGTGTCTGGGCAGTGTTAGGAGCTGTGTCTGGGAGGTGTTAGGAGCTGTGTCTGGGCAGTGTTAGGAGCTGTGTCTGGGCAGTGTTAGGAGCTGTGTCTGGGCAGTGTTAGGAGCTGTGTCTGGGCAGCGTTAGGAGCTGTGTTTGGGCAGCACTAGGAGCTGTGTCTGGGCAGTGTTAGGAGCTGTGTCTGGGCAGTGTTAGGAGCTGAGTCTGGGCAGCGTTAGGAGCTGTGTTTGGGCAGCACTAGGAGCTGTGTCTGGGCAGTGTTAGGAGCTGTGTCTGGGCAGTGTTAGGAGCTGTGTCTGGGCAGCATTAGGAGCTGTGTCTGGGCAGCGTTAGGAGCTGTGTCTGGGCAGCGTTAGGAGCTGTGTTTGGGCAGCACTAGGAGCTGTGTCTGGGCAGTGTTAGGAGCTGTGTCTGGGCAGCGTTAGGAGCTGTGTTTGGGCAGCACTAGGAGCTGTGTCTGGGCAGTGTTAGGAGCTGTGTCTGGGCAGTGTTCGGAGCTGAGTCTGGGCAGCGTTAGGAGCTGTGTTTGGGCAGCACTAGGAGCTGTGTCTGGGCAGTGTTAGGAGCTGTGTCTGGGCAGCATTAGGAGCTGTGTCTGGGCAGCGTTAGGAGCTGTGTCTGGGCAGCGTTAGGAGCTGTGTTTGGTCAGTGTTAGGAGCTGTGTGTGGGCAGTGTTAGGAGCTGTGTCTGGGCAGCACTAGGAGCTGTGTTTGGGCAGCACTAGGAGCTGTGTCTGGGCAGTGTTAGGAGCTGTGTCTGGGCAGCATTAGGAGCTGTGTCTGGGCAGCGTTAGAAGCTGTGTCTGGGCAGCGTTAGGAGCTGTGTTTGGGCAGCACTAGGAGCTGTGTCTGGGCAGTGTTAGGAGCTGTGTCTGGGCAGCTTTAGGAGCTGTGTTTGGGCAGCGTTAGGAGCTTTGTCTGGGCAGAGTTAGGAGCTGTGTTTGGGCAGCACTAGGAGCTGTGTCTGGGCAGTGTTAGGAGCTGTGTCTGGGCAGCACTAGGAGCTGTGTCTGGGCAGTGTTAGGAGCTGTGTCTGGGCAGCTTTAGGAGCTGTGTCTGGGCAGTGTTAGGAGCTGTGTCTGGGTAGCTTTAGGAGCTGTGTCTGGGCAGCACTAGGAGCTGTGTCTGGGCAGTGTTAGGATCTGTGTCTGGGCAGCTTTAGGAGCTGTGTCTGGGCAGCTTTAGGAGCTGTGTCTGGGCAGTGTTAGGAGCTGTGTCTGGGCAGCTTTAGGATCTGTGTTTGGGCAGCACTAGGAGCTGTGTCTGGGCAGTGTTAGGAGCTGTGTCTGGGCAGTGTTAGGAGCTGTGTCTGGGCAGCTTTAGGAGCTGTGTCTGGGCAGTGTTAGGAGCTGTGTCTGGGCAGCTTTAGGAGCTGTGTTTGGGCAGCGTTAGGAGCTTTGTCTGGGCAGCACTAGGAGCTGTGTCTGGGCAGCATTAGGAGCTGTGTGTGGGCAGTGTTAGGAGCTGTGTTTGGGCAGCACTAGGAGCTGTGTCTGGGCAGCATTAGGAGCTGTGTGTGGGCAGTGTTAGGAGCTGTGTTTGGGCAGCACTAGAAGCTGTGTCTGTGTGTTTAGATACCAGGTGTGTCTTTGCCTTACCTCTCTGCTTCTCTTTACTCTGTTACATTTCAATCACTGCAAGCATCTCTCTTTCTCTCTCTTACCACCCACCTGCTTTGTGCTCTCTCTTCTTCTATCCTATCTATCATTAGGCTCATTCGTGTTGGCCGTGGCCTCTGTTTATTTTCACCTCCTCTGATGGCTTTGTCTTTCCTCTCTTATTCCCCCTCTCTCCATCCATCCTCCATCTCTCCATCCTCCATCCTCCCTCTCTCCATCCTCCATCCTTCCTCTTTCCATCCATCCATCCTCCCTCTCTCCATCCTCCATCCTCCCTCTCCCCATCCCCCTTCTCTCCATAACCCTCCATAACGTTCCCACTTGCCTCTCTATGGGGGTGCCACAGGGTTCAATTCTCGGGCCGACTCTTTTCTCTGTATATATCAATGATGTTGCTCTTGCTGCGGGCGATTCCCTGATCCACCTCTACGCAGATGACACCATTCTATATACATCCGGCCCGTCCTTGGACACTGTGCTATCTAACCTCCAAACGAGCTTCAATGCCATACAACACTCCTTCCGTGGCCTCCAACTGCTCTTAAACGCTGGTAAAACCAAATGCATGCTTTTCAACCGTTCGCTGCCTGCACCCGCACGCCTGACCAGCATCACCACCCTGGATGGTTCCGACCTTGAATATGTGGACATCTATAAGTACCTAGGTGTCTGGCTAGACTGTAAACTCTCCTTCCAGACTCACATCAAACATCTCCAATCGAAAATCAAATCAAGAGTCGGCTTTCTATTCCGCAACAAAGCCTCCTTCACTCACGCCGCCAAACTTACCCTAGTAAAACTGACTATCCTTCCGATCCTCGACTTCGGCGATGTCATCTACAAAATTGCTTCCAACACTCTACTCAGCAAACTGGATGCAGTTTATCACAGTGCCATCCGCTTTGTCACTAAAGCACCTTAAACCACCCACCACTGCGACCTGTATGGTCTAGTCGGCTGGCCCTCGCTACATATTCGTCGCCAGACCCACTGGCTCCAGGTCATCTACAAGTCCATGCTAGGTAAAGCTCCGCCTTACCTCAGTTCACTGGTCACGATGGCAACACCCACCCGTAACACGCGCTCCAGCAGGTGTATCTCACTGATCATCCCTAAAGCCAACACCTCATTTGGCCGCCTTTCGTTCCAGTTCTCTGCTGCCTGTGACTGGAACGAATTGTAAAAATCGCTAAAGTTGGAGACTTTTATCTCCCTCACCAACTTCAAACATCTGCTATCTGAGCAGCTAACCGATCGCTGCTGCTGTACATAGTCTATCGGTAAATAGCCCACCCATTTTTACCTACCTCATCCCCATACTGTTTTTATTTATTTTATTTTCTGCTCTTTTGCACACCAATATCTCTACCTGTACATGACCATCTGATCATGTATCACTCCAGTGTTAATCTGCAAAATTGTAATTATTCGCCTACCTCCTCATACCTTTTGCACACAATGTATATAGACTCCCCTTTTTTCTACTGTATTATTGACTTGTTAATTGTTTACTCCATGTGTAACTCTGTGTTGTCTGTTCACACTGCTATGCTTTATCTTGGCCAGGTCGCAGTTGCAAATGAGAATTCAACTAGCCCGGTGTCTAGGGATTCAATTAGCCCGGTGTCTAGGGATTCAATTAGCACGGTGCCGAGGGATTCAATTAGCCCGTTGCCTAGGGATTCAATTAGCCCGGTGTCTAGGGATTCAATTAGCCCGGTGTCTAAGGATTCAATTAGCCCGGTGTCTAGGGATTCAATTAGCCCGGTGTCTAGGGATTCAATTAGCACGGTGCCGAGGGATTCAATTAGCCCGTTGCCTAGGGATTCAATTAGCCCGGTGTCTAGGGATTCAATTAGCCCGGTGTCTAAGGATTCAATTAGCCCGGTGTCTAGGGATTCAATTAGCACGGTGCCGAGGGATTCAATTAGCCCGGTGTCTAGGGATTCAATTAGCCCGGTGCCTAGGGATTCAATTAGCCCGGTGTCTAGGGATTCAATTAGCCCAGTGTCTAGGGATTCAATTAGCCCGGTATCTAGGGATTCAATTAGCCCGGTGTCTAGGGATTCAATTAGCCCGGTGTCTAGGGATTCAATTAGCCCGGTGTCTAGGGATTCAATTCCCCCAGTGTCTTGGGATTCAATTAGCCCGGTGCCTAGAGATTCAATTAGCCCGGTGGCTAGGGATTCAATTAGCCCGGTGCCTAGGGATTCAATTAGCCCGGTGTATAGGGATTAAATCAGTCCCGTGTATAGGGATTACACACACCACATAACTGATCCGCTAACACATCACAGGAGGCTGCTGACGGGAGGACGGCTCATAATAATGCCTGGATTGGAGTAAATGGAATAGTATTAAACACCTGGAAACCATGGAAACCATGTGTTTGATTTGTTCGATATCATTCAATTGATTCCATTCCAGCCATTGCTATGAGCACGTCCTCCCCAGTTAAGTTACCACGGTCCGCCTCTGTACCACACCACCTAATCCAGGCCTAATGAATATATCATGGCTGACACACGGACAGTAGCAGAGTGCCTCTTCACTGTAGTCACACGATACAGAGGCATAGGCTGCTTCCCAAAGGGCACCCTATTCCCTATAGAGTGCACTATAAAAAAAAATATATAGCACTATAAAAATAAAAAATATAGCACTATGAAGGGAAAACTGTGCCCTTTGGAATGCAGGCATAGTGACAGACTGGTTTATTTACAGTGCCTATTCCAGTCACAGTACTGAACGTTATAGTACACTCATTCACTGTGTTAGATGAGAAAACAGGCTATTTCCATATCCAGTTGTTCTTACAGTAGGTTCAATAGAACAAGAAACAGTGGAGTGAGGCAACGTGAGACTGCAGTAGGTTCAATAGAACAAGAAACAGTGGAGTGAGGCAACGTGAGACTGCAGTAGGTTCAATAGAACAAGAAACAGTGGAGTGAGGCAACGTGAGACTGCAGTAGGTTCAATAGAACAAGAAACAGTGGAGTGAGGCAACGTGAGACTGCAGTAGGTTCAATAGAACAAGAAACAGTGGAGTGAGGCAACGTGAGACTGCAGTAGGTTCAATAGAACAAGAAACAGTGGAGTGAGGCAACGTGAGACTGCAGTAGGTTCAATAGAACAAGAAACAGTGGAGTGAGGCAACGTGAGACTGCAGTAGGTTCAATAGAACAAGAAACAGTGGAGTGAGGCAATCTGAGACTACAGTAGGTTCAAAAGAATACAAGACTGTGGAGTCAGGCAATGTGAGGCTGCAGTAGGTTCAATAGAACAAGAAACAGTGGAGTGAGGCAACATGAGACTACAGTAGGTTCAATAGAACAAGAAACAGTGGAGTGAGGCAATCTGAGACTACAGTAGGTTCAATAGAACAAGAAACAGTGGAGTGAGGCAACGTGAGACTGCAGTAGGTTCAATAGAATACAAGAGAGTGGAGTGAGGCAACGTGAGACTACAGTAGGTTCAATAGAATACAAGAGAGTGGAGTGAGGCAACGTGAGACTACAGTAGGTTCAATAGAATACGAGAATGTTGAATCAGGCAACTCAAGACTACAGTAGATTCAAAAGAATACAAGACTGTGGACTCAGGGAATCTGAGACTACAGTAGATTCAAAAGAATACAAGACTGTGGAGTCAGGTAATCTGAGACTACAGTAGATTCAATAGAATACAAGACTGTGGAGTCAAGCAATCTGAGACTACAGTAGATTCAATAGAATACAAGACTGTGGAGTCAAGCAATCTAAGACTACAGTAGATGCAATAGAATACAAGACTGTGGAGTCAAGCAATCTGAGACTACAGTAGATTCAATAGAGTACAAGACTGTGGAGTCAGGTAATCTGAGACTACAGTAGATTCAATAGAATACAAGACTGTGGAGTCAGGTAATCTGAGACTACAGTAGATTCAATATAATACAAGACTGTGGAGTCAAGCAATCTGAGACTACAGTAGATTCAATATAAAACAAGACTGTGGAGTCAGGTAATCTGAGACTACAGTAGATTCAATAGAATACAAGACTGTGGAGTCAGGTAATCTGAGACTACAGTAGATTCAATATAATACAAGACTGTGGAGTCAAGCAATCTGAGACTACAGTAGATTCAATAGAATACAAGACTATGGAGTCAAGCAATCTGAGACTACAGTAGACTCAATATAAAACAAGACTGTGGAGTCAGGTAATCTGAGACGACAGTAGATTCAATAGAATACAAGACTGTGGAGTCAGGTAATCTGAGACTACAGTAGATTCAATAGAATACAAGACTGTGGAGTCAAGCAATCTGAGACTACAGTAGATTCAATAGAATACAAGACTGTGGAGTCAAGCAATCTGAGACTATAGTAGATTCAATAGAATACGAGACTGTGGGGTCTGGCAACATGAGACTACAGTAGGTTGAATAGAATACGAGACTGTGGAGTCAGGCAACGCGAGACTACAGTAGATTCAATAGAATACGAGACTGTGGGGTCTGGCAACATGAGACTACAGTAGGTTCAATAGAATACGAGACTGTGGAGTCAGGCAACGCGAGACTACAGTAGATTCAATAGAATACGAGACTGTGGGGTCTGGCAACATGAGACTACAGTAGGTTGAATAGAATACGAGACTGTGGAGTCAGGCAACGCGAGACTACAGTAGATTCAATAGAATACGAGACTGTGGGGTCTGGCAACATGAGACTACAGTAGATGCAATAGAATACGAGACTGTGGAGTCAGGCAACATGAGACTACAGTAGGTTGAATAGAATACGAGACTGTGGAGTCAGGCAACATGAGACTACAGTAGGTTCAATAGAATACGAGACTGTGGAGTCAGGCAACATGAGACTACAGTAGGTTCAATAGAATACGAGACTGTGGAGTCAGGCAACGCGGGACTACAGTAGGTTCAATATAATACGAGACTGTGGAGTCAGGCAACGTGAGACTACAGTAGGTTCAATAGAATACGAGACTGTGGAGTCATTCAACATGAGACTACAGTAGGTTCAATAGAATACGAGACTGTGGAGTCAGGCAACATGAGACTACAGTAGGTTCAATAGAATACGAGACTGTGGAGTCATTCAACATGAGACTACAGTAGGTTCAATAGAATACGAGACTGTGGAGTCAGGCAACATGAGACTACAGTAGGTTCAATAGAACAAGAGCTAGTTAACTTATCCTGAATCTATATTCAAATATATTATGATTTTTGAGTTCATGCTATTCAGTACAATTATTTAGGGTAAATGAATACACTGTTCTTTTGAACATGTGAGTGAATAATTTGTGTCAATCATTTCATGTGTCAATAATTTAATGGCAAGTAGTCATCTTCATAATCTCCCAGTGAGCTCCATAGACGGCCAAGTCCCCTGTCTGAGCCTCAGCACCGAGACAAGAGGGGGTACATGATCCTAGACCAGTACTCCACGCTCAGACTTTTACAATCCATCATCACTGGGACCATGTTCCTACCCATCCAGGACATCTACTTGAAACGGCGCCTGAGGAAGTCTCGCAGCATCCTCAAGGACCTCACACACCCCAGCCATGAGCTGTTTTCTTCCTTACCATCGGTATTGGAGCATGAGGTCTGACACCAACAGGCTCAGTTTCTATCTACAAGCCATCAGAATGCTGAACACTTGAACTGGACTGACCACCTGCACTGATTCTCTACACACGTGCACACACACATTTATCCTACGCACACACATCCCAACATGGGCCAGCATCCCTGTGGAACGCTTACAACACCTTGTAGAGTCCATGCCCCAACAACCTGAGGCTATTCCTAATGTTTGGTATACTCAGTGTATTCTGTGGGTGTACAGTATTTTGCATATAGTACACTTGGTGTCAGACACAGTGGATGATTGAGGAGCTGTGTAAATGCTCCCAAGTGGCGCATCTCAGTGCTAGAGGCGTCGAATCCAGACTGTATCACAACCTGTCCGTGATTTGGAGTCCCATATGCAGGACAACAATTGGCCCAGCGAGGTTGGCCGGTGTAGGCCGTCATTGTAAATAAGAATGTGTTCTTAACTGACTTGCCTAGTTAAATAAAGTTTTTTTTTTAAATGATGTGACACACACACATGCATGAACACAGGCAAGCATGCAGGCGCACGCACAAACACTCTCACACTTCCTCTACATTCAACAGAACACTTCATCCACCCATAGTGCAGAAGTGAGACACACTGGACAGAGATGCGATTCAGGACAATTTTAGTCAGAGGTGTTTACCATAAAGCCTCTTTGATAGGACTAGCATGTGTTCGATGGGAGGAAGAGGGGAATTCTTACAGCAACTTGAAGACAAAGAAATAATTTGGTCAGTGACAGAGCAAGAGAGAGAGAGGGAGCGAAAGAGACCGAGCAAGAGAGAGAGAAGGAGAGAAAGAGACAGAGCAAGAGAGAGAGACAGCAAAGAGAGAGAGAGGGAGAAAGAGAGAGAGAGAGAGAAAGAGACAGAGCAAGAGAGAGAGAGGGAGCGAAAGAGACCGAGCAAGAGAGAGAGAGGGAGCGAAATAGACAGAGCAAGAGAGAGAGAGGGAGCGAAAGAGACCGAGCAAGAGAGAGAGAGGGAGCGAAATAGACAGAGCAAGAGAGAGAGAGAAAGAGACAGCAAAGAGAGAGAGAGGGAGAGAAAGAGACAGAGACAGAGAAAGAGAGAGGGAGCAAAAGAGACAGCAAGAGAGAGACAGAGCAAGAGAGAGAGGGAGAGAAAGAGACAGAGAAAGAGAGAGAGAGGGAGCGAAATAGACAGAGCAAGAGAGAGAGAAAGAGACAGCAAAGAGAGAGAGAGGGAGAGAAAGAGACAGAGAAAGAGAGAGAGGGAGAGAAAGAGACAGAGGGAGAGAAAGAGACAGAGAAAGAGAGAGAGGTAGAGAAAGAGAGAGAGAGAGAGGGAGAGAAAGAGAGAGAGAGGGAGAGAAAGAGACAGAGAGAGAGGGAGAGAAAGAGACAGAGAAAGAGAGAGAGAGGGAGAGAAAGAGACAGAGAGGGAGAGAAAGAGACAGAGAGAGAGAGGGAGAGGGAGAGAAAGAGACAGAGAGAGAGAGGGAGAGAAAGAGACAGAGAGAGAGAGGGAGCGAAAGAGACAGCAAGAGAGAGACAGAGCAAGAGACAGAGCAAGAGAGAGAGAGGGAGAGAGTGGGAGCGAAAGAGACAGAGCAAGAGAGAGAGGGAGAGAAAGAGACAGAGCAAGAGAGAGAGATGGAGAGAGAGACAGAGCAAGAGAGAGAGAGGGAGAGAAAGAGAAAGAGCAAGAGAGAGAGAGGGAGAGAAAGAGAGAGCAAGAGAGAGAGGTGGAGAGAAAGAGACAGAGAAAGAGAGGGAGAGAAAGAGACAGAGAAAGAGAGAGAGGGAGCGAAAGAGACAGAGAAAGAGAGAGAGGGGGAGAGAAAGAGACAGAGAAAGAGACAGAGGGAGAGAGAGAGGGAGCGAAAGAGACAGAGAAAGAGAGAGAGGGGGAGAGAAAGAGACAGAGCAAGAGAGAGAGGGAGCGAAAGAGACAGAGAAAGAGAGAGAGGGGGAGAGAAAGAGACAGAGAAAGAGACAGAGGGAGAGAGAGAGGGAGAGAGAGTGGGAGCGAAAGAGACAGAGCAAGAGAGAGAGGGGGAGAGAAAGAGACAGAGCAAGAGAGAGAGGGGGAGAGAAAGAGAGAGAAAGAGACAGAGGGAGAGAGAGAGGGGGAGCGAAAGAGACAGAGCTTTAGAGAGAGGGGGAGAGAAAGAGACAGAGCAAGAGAGAGAGGGGGAGCGAAAGAGACAGAGCAAGAGAGAGAGGGGGAGAGAAAGAGACAGAGAAAGAGAAAGAGGGAGAGAGAGTGGGAGCGAAAGAGACAGAGCAAGAGAGAGAGAGAAAGAGACAGAGCAAGAGGAAGAGAGAGAGAGGGAGCGAGAAAGGGAGTGAGAGAGGTAGAGAGAGAGGGAGCGAGAGAGAGAGAACAAGAGAGAGGGGAGATGAAGGTCTCTGAAAGACAGAGAAGGGCAGACAGCAGACAGAGTTTATCTGAAAGACAGAGATTTTATCTTAACTTCTCCCCTCTTTTTTCCTCTCTTTCTCTAGTGTATGCTTCTCTCATCTCCTCTCTTATCTCTGTAGTTTTCTCTCTCTCTGTTTCTCCTTCAGTCTGTTTCTGGTTTTTCTCTTTTCGTTCTGAAACCATTTCCTTTTATGAGATTCTAGGAACTCTAATATGTTTACGGCGTTTCCAATTATAATAGAATTAACTAGATTAAATCCAGGATTCATGCATTTTCCAGCTTTAATCGAATACAAAGCTTTCTCTTTGACACCTTCTGTGCACTGTAAATGACTTGATTGTTTGAAGTCGTAAGGCATACTTCAATTTAGTAGTCATAATACTGTTAGGTTCCTGTTTAATGGTTAAACAGGGATATTTCCTATGTTTTTCAAGGGGTATTAATCCCCTCCTATTCCTCTCTCTCAAACACACATGCGTATGTGCACGCACACAGACACGCGTGCTTATACACACAGAATGGGGTGCCACTGATAGAGATTTAATAAGGTAATCCTCTCGATCAAATAAAATTAATTCCATCCAATATCCATATTTTCCACAAGTATGATACTTGAACCCCAGCTTTAAAGTGTGTGTCCCAAATGTCACCCAATTCCCTATATAGCGCACTAAATAGGGAACAAGCCTGTTAAACAGCCATCGTTGAGTGGCTGCTGCCAACATACTGACTCATCTCTCGACACTTTAATAATGAAACATTTATGTAATAAATGTATCACAAGCCACTTTAAACAATGCCACTTTATATAATGTTTACATACCATACATTACTCATCTCATATGTATATACTGTACTCTATACCATCTACTGCATCTTGCCTATGCTGTTCGGCCATCGCTCATTCATATATTTTTATGTACATTTTTATGTACATATTCTTATTCATTCCTTTACACTTGTGTGTATAAGGTAGTAGTTTGGGAATTGTTAGGTTAGATTACTCGTTGGTTATTACTGCATGGTTGGAACTAGAAGCACAAGCATTTCGCTACACTCGCATTAACATCTGCTAACCATGTGTATGTGACCAATCAAATGTAATTTGATTTGAGATGCCATATGGGATGTAGCCTGTCCCACCCTGATCTGTTTCACCTGTCTTTGTGATTGTCTCCACCCCCCTCCAGGTGTCACCCATCTTCCCCCTTATCCCCTTTATATTTAAACCTGTGTTCTCTGCTTGTCTGTTGCCAGTTCGTTGTGTTCATCAAACCCACCAGAGTTTGTTTCCCTGCTCCTGCCGGTTTTCCTGCTCCTGTTTCTAGTCCTTCCCGGTTTTGACCCCTGCTTGCCCTGACCCTGAGACCTCCTGCCGTTCTGGATCCTTTATACCTTCTCTGGATTATTGACCCCTGCTTGCCTTGACCTGTCATTTGCCTTTCCCTGTTAGGAATACACTCTTGTTTCTTCAACTCTGTCTGCATCTCGGTCATACCTCAAATGTGATAAGCCTATGGTTGGTTCAATTGTATAATTGGGTTCATTTTATTGGTCTTAATGTCTGAGGGTTTCTTGGAAATTCATTAATAATCTAAAGCTATTATTCTAATTAAGGCCTGGAGTGGCAGGCTTTGTTTTGGTTTGGTTTGCTACTCAACTATGCATGAATCCAAAAAATGTGAAACCACACTTGGTGAATAAACAAAGGTAGAAAGAGATGGAGAGAGAAAAGCCAGTAAAAGAGGGGAATGGATTAGAAGTAGTAGCGGTGATGGTAGTAGTATAGGGGAGGACCATTTCATAAAAATATACATATTTTTTAACATTTAAAAAGTTAGCCTTTATAGATAAAACTATACAGAATATAATCACCAAACAATTGATTACAAGTTTCCAACAGTCTATAGTAGGCACAACAGCACTCTGTAGGGTAGCACCATGGTGTAGCCGGAGGACAGCCTGCTTTCATCCTCCTCTGGGTACATTGACTTCAATACAAAACCTAGAAGGCTATACAGTGTATACATACTTTTGCATCTGTTTCCTCCAGCATATTCACAAGGTCCTTTGCTGTTGTTCTGGGATTGATATGCACTTTTTGCACCAAAATACGTTCATCTCTAGGAGACAGAATGCGTCTCCTTCCTTAGCAGTATGACGGTTGCGTGGTCCCATGATGTTTATACTTGCGTACTATTGTTTGTACAGATGAATGTGGTACCTTCAGGTGTTTGGAAATTAATTGCTCCTAAGGATGAACCAGACTTGTGGAGATCTACAATTTTCCTCTGAGGTCTTGGCTGATTTCTTTTGATTTCCCCATGATGTAAGGCAAAGAGTCACTGAATTTGAAGGTAGGCCTTAAAATACATCCACAGGAACACCTCCTATCGACTAAAATGTTGTCAATTAGCCTATCAGAAGCTTCTAAAGCCATGACATAATTTTCTGGAATTTTCCAAGCTGTTTCAAGGAACAGTCAACTTAGTGTATGTTAACTTCTGACACACTGGATTTGTGATACAGTGAATTAGAAGTGAAATAATCTGTCTATAAACAATCGTTGGAAAAATGAATTGTGTCTTGCACAAAGTAGATGTCCTAAACGACTTGCCAAAACTATAGTTTGTTAACAAGACATTTGTGGAGTGGTTGAAAAACAAGTTTTAATGACTCCAACCTTAGTGTATGTAAACTCCCGACTTCAACTTTAGTAGCCTAAACCTATCAATGTGACATTGAACTGGGTGAATGGAATATGAATGAGTCATCCAATATGCTGTAATAGATAAATAGCCATGTTCATGAAAAAAATAACTTCCTCCTCCATCTTAAACGGCACTGACCTTCACTGTAGTATTAGTAGTAGTAATAGTAGTGGTAGTAATAGAAGTGTTATTAGTAGTAGTAATAGTAGTGGTAGTAATAGTAGTGGTATTAGTAGTAGTAATAGTAGTAGTAGTAGTAGTAGTGGTAGTAATAGTAGTGGTAGTAGTAGTAGTAATAGTAGTAGTAGTAGTAGTAGTGGTAGTAATAGTAGTGGTATTAGTAGTAGTAATAGTAGTGGTAGTAATAGTAGTGGTATTAGTAGTAGTAATAGTAGTAGTAGTAGTAGTAGTGGTAGTAATAGTAGTGGTATTAGTAGTAGTAATAGTAGTGGTAGTAATAGTAGTGGTATTAGTAGTAGTAATAGTAGTAGTAGTAGTAGTAGTAATAGTAGTAGTAGTAGTAGTGGTAGTAATAGTAGTGGTAGTAGTAGTAATAGCAGTAGTTATAGTAGTAGTAGGCGTAATAGTAGTAGTAGTGGTAGTAGTAATAGTAGTACTAGTAGTAGTAGTGGTAGTAATAGTAGTGGTAGTATTAGTAATAGTAGTAATAGTAGTAATAGTAGTACTAGTAGTAGTAGTAATAGTAGTAATAGTGGTAGTAGTGGTAGTAGTAATAGTAGTACTAGTAGTAGTAGTAATAGTAGTAGTAGTAGTAGTAGTGGTAGTAATAGTAGTGGTAGTAGTAGTAATAGTAGTAGTAATAGTAGTAATAGTAGTAGTAGGCATAATAGTAGTAGTAGTGGTAGTAGTAATAGTAGTACTAGTAGTAGTAATAGTAGTAGTAGTGGTAGTAGTAATAGTAGTACTAGTAGTAGTAGTAATAGTAGTAATAGTAGTAGTAGTAATAGTAGTAATAGTGGTAGTAGTAATAGTAGTAATAGTAGTACTAGTAGTAGTAGTAATAGTAGTAACAGTGGTTGTAGTGGTGGTATTAGTGCTTCGTTGCAGAGAACTGGTATAAACTGTACTGTAGGTGTCTATCTCCTTTGCCTTGTATCATCACTGGGCACTGACCTAATGTTGACAACATCCCCAGGTTTCTCCCCCTTTTAAAACCACCACCTTTCAAATCAACTCTCACTTTTCCTTTTTTTTCTGTCCTTGTCTATTATATATTTATGCATTATTATTTCTTTCTCAATAACGTATCTATGCTATTCTATTCTATTTCATCATAAAATCCCTCACCTCTCTATATATATATATATATTCAGACACCCCTCTCTCCCTCCAGGTTGAATAATCATGTCCCCCTGCCTTCCAATCACTCCTTGCCTGACCCTTCACTCTCTAAATCAAAGTAATGTATTCTGAACCCCACCCTGACACATCTGCCTGATCCACCACTTGACACCCACCCGTCAGTCAGTCAAGCTAGGCCTCCAGCTGCAGAAACTAAATCAAACAAGTGTGTGCGTGACACACGTGCATACAGTACCAATCAAAAGTTTGGACACACCTATTCATTCAAGGGTTTTTCTTTATTTTTACTATTTTCTACATTCTAGAATAATAGTGAAGACATCAAAACTATGAAATAACATATGGAATCATGTAGAAACCAAAAAAGCGTTAAACAAATCAAAATATATTTGAGATTTGAGATTCATCAAAGTAGCCATCCTTTGCCTTGATGACAGCTTTGCACACTCTTGGCATTCTCTCAACCAGCTTCATGAGGTAGTCACTTGGAATGCATTTAAATTAACAGGTGTGCCTTGATTAAGTTAATTTGTGGAATTTCTTTCCTTCTTAATGCGTTCGAGCCAATCAGTTGTGTTGTGACAAGTTAGGGGTGGTATTCAGAAGATAGCCCTGTTCGGAAAAGACCAAGTCCATATTATGGCAAGAACAGCTCAAATAAGCAAATGGAAATGAAAGCCCATCATTACTTTGAGACATGAAGGTCAGTCAATCTGGAACATTTCAAGAACTTTGAATGTTTTTTCAAGTGCACTTGCAAAAACCATGAAGCGCTATGATGAAACGCCACAGTAAAGAAAGACCCAGAGTTACCTCTGCTGCAGAGGATAAGTTCATTAGAGTTACCAGCCTCAGATTGCAGCCCAAATAAATGCTTCACATAGTTCAAGTAACAGACACATCTCAACATCAACTGTTCAGAGGAGACTGTGTGAATCAGGTCCAATTGCAGGTTGAATTGTTGCAAAGAAACCACTACTAAAGGACACCAATAAGAAGAAGAGACTTGCTTGGGCCAAGAAACATGAGCAACGGACATTAGACCGGCGGAAATTTGTCTGGTCTTATGAGTCCAAATTTTTGATTTTTGTTTCCAACCATTGTCTTTGTGAGACGCAGAGTAGGTGAACGGATTATCTCTGCATATGTGGTTCCCACCGTGAAGCACGGAGGAGGAAGTGTGATGGTGTGGGGGTGCTTTGCTAGTGACACTGTCAGTGACACTGTCAGGTACACTTAACCAGCATGGCTACCACAGCGTTCTGCAGCATACGCCATCCCATCTGGTTTGCGCTTAGTGGGACTATCATTTGTTTTTCAAGAGGACAATGACCCAACACACCTTCAGGCTGTGTAAAGGCTATTTGACCAAGAAGGAGAGTGATGGAGTGCTGCATCAGATGACCTGGCCTCCACAATCACCCGACCTTAACCCAATTGAGATGGTTTGGGATGAGTTGGACCGCAGAGTGAAGGAAAAGCAGCCATCAAGTGCTCAGCATATGTGGGAACTCCCTCAAGACTGTTGGAAAAGAATTCCAGGTGAAGCTGGTTGAGAGAATGCTAAGAGTGTGCAAAGCTGTCATCAAGGCAAAGGGTGGCTACTTTGAAGAATCTCAAATATAGAATATATTTAGATCTGTTGAACACTTTTTTGATTACTACATGATTCCATATGTGTTATTTCATAGTATTGATGTCTTCACTATTATTCTACAATGTAGAAAATCAAAAAAATAAAGAAAATCCCTTGTATGAGCAGGCGTGTCCAAACTTTGGACTGGTACTGCATTCAGAAAGTATTCAGACCCCTTGACTTTTTCCACATTTTGTTACAATACAGCCCTATTCTAAAATCGATTACATCGGTTTTTGTCCCCTTTATCAATCTACACACAATACCCCATAATGACAGTGAAAACAGGTTTTTAGAATTTTTTGCCAATTTATTCAAAATAAAAAAACAGATGCCTTGTTTACGTAAGTATTCAGACCTTTTGCTGTGAGACTCGAAATTGAGCTCAGGTGCATCCTGTTTCCATTGATCATCCTTGAGATGTTTTTACAACTTGATTAGAGTCCACCTGTGGTAAATTCTATTGATTGGATATGATTTGGAAAGGCACACGCTTGTCTGTAGGGTCCCACAGTCGACCGTTCATGTCAGAGCAAAAGCCATGAGGTAGAAGGAATTGTCCATAGCGCTCAGAGACATGATTATGTCGAGGCACAGATCTGGGGAATTGTACCAAAACATTTCTGCAGCATTGAAGGTCCCCAAAAACGCAGTGGCCTCCATTTATCTTAAATGGTAGAAAGTTGAAAACATCAAGACTCTTCCTAGAGCTGGCCACCCGGCCAAACTGAGCAATCAGGGGAGAAGGGCTATGGCGAGTGGAGTGACCAAGAACCCAAGGGTTACTCAGAGAGAGCTCCATATTTCCTCTGTGGAGATGGGAGAACCTTCCAGAAGGACAACCACCTCTGCAGCACTCCACCAATCAGGACTTTATGATAGAGTGGCCAGATGGAAGCCACTACTCAGTAAAAGGCACATGACAGCCCGCTTGGAGTTTTCCAAAAGGCACCTAAAGGACTCTCAGACCATGAGAAACAAGATTCTCTGATGAAACCAAAGAACTCTTTGGCCTAAATGCCAAGCGTCACGTCTGGAGGAAACCTGGCACCATCCCTACGGTGAAGCATGGGGGTGGCAGAATCATACTGTGGGGATGTTTTTCATCGGCAGGGACAGGGAGACTAGTCAGGATTGAGGGAAAGATGAACGGAGCAAAGTATAGTACAGAGATCCTTGATGAAAACCTGCTCCAGAACGCTCAGGACCTCAGACTGGGGTGAAGAATTATCTTCCAACAGGACAACGACCCTAAGCAAACAGCCAAGACAACACAGGAGTGGCTTCAGAACAAGTCTCTAAATGTCCTTGAGTGGCCCAGCCAGAACCCGGGACTTGAACCCAACCTGAAAATAGCTGTGCAGCGACGATCCCCATCCAACCTGACAGAGCTTGAGAGGATCTGCAGAGAAGAATGGGAGAAACTCCCCAAATACAGGTGTGCCAAGTTTGTAGCGTCATACCCAAGAAGACTTGAGGCTGTCATCTCTGCCAAAGGTGCTTCAACAAAGTACTTGTGTAAATGTGATATCAGTTTTTTTATTTGTTATACATTTTGGGGGAAAAAAACACAAAAAACAGTTTTTGCTTTGTCATTAGGGGGTATTGTGATGTCATTAGGGGGTATTGTGATGTCATTAGGGGGTATTGTGTGTAGATGGATGAGGAACAAAAACAATTTAATCAATTTTAGAATAAGGCTGTAACGTATCAAAATGTGGAAAAAGTCAAGGAGGGGTCTGAATACTTTCCGAATGCACTGTAGTGCACTACTTTAACTAGATCTCTATGGGCCCAGGTCAAATAATAGTGCACTGTCTAGTGGTTAGAGCATTAGACCAGTAACCGAAAGGTTGCTGGATCGAATCCCTGAGCTGACGAGGTACAAATGTGCCATTCTGCCCCTGAGCAAGGCAGTTAACCCACTGTTCCCCGGGTGCTGAAGACGTGGATGTCGATTAAGGCAGCCCTCCGTACCGCTCTGATTCAGAGTTTTAAATGCAGAAGACACATTTCAGCTGAACGCATTCAGTTGTACAACTGACTAGGTCCCCCCTTTCCCTAGAGAATCGTGTCCCATTTAGGATATAGCCTTTATTTACATGTTATCTTAATATCTCTTTTCATCTGTTATCCCGTGTTTTACCTTCGTTCTGCCTGTAATGTCATATTCCCTGGAAAATAGCAGCTAGACTTTAATCTGGTTTAAAGGCTTTGTAAATGAGGCACATAGTGTGGGTGTGTCTTTAATTTCCAATGGCACTTTCACACAAGATGCTCCAGTGTGTAGTTGAGCGTGTGGTTTATAGTCTTTCTGCTCTAGTGAGTGAATGGTGTGAGTAGTGTCTTGCTCTAGTCTAGTAAATGAAGGGTGTGAGTAGTGTCTTGCTCTAGTCTAGTGACTGAATGGTGTGAGTAGTGTCTTGCTCTAGTCTAGTAAATGAAGGGTGTGAGTAGTGTCTTGCTCTAGTCTAGTGACTGAATGGTGTGAGTAGTGTCTTGCTCTAGTCTAGTAAATGAAGGGTGTGAGTAGTGTCTTGCTCTAGTCTAGTAAATGAAGGGTGTGAGTAGTGTCTTGCTCTAGTCTAGTGACTGAATGGTGTGAGTAGTGTCTTGCTCTAGTCTAGTGAATGAAGGGGGTGAGTTGTGGCTTGCTCTAGTCTAGTGACTGAATGGTGTGAGTAGTGTCTTGTTCTAGTCTAGTGAATGAAGGGTGTGAGTAGTGTCTTGCTCTAGTCTAGTGAGTGAATGGTGTGAGTTGTGTCTTGCGCTAGTCTAGTGAATGAAGGGTGTGAGTTGTGGCATGCTCTAGTCTAGTGGCAGTGAGGACCTGAGGCAAAATAACAGGTGGTTTAGCATTTAGCTAGTTAAACACTGTGGAGCATCGAGCTAGCCTAACACTGTGGAGCATCTAGCTAGCGTAAAATTGTGGAGCATCTATCTAGAGTAACACTGTGGAGCATCTAGCTAGCGTAAAACTGTGGAGCATCTATCTATTGTAACACTGTGGAGCATCTAGCTAGCCTAACACTGTGGAGCATATAGCTAGCGTAAAACTGTGGAGCATCTTGCTAGTGTCAGGCTAAAAACTAAAGACACACACACTGGGTGCCTCATTTACTAAGCCTTTAAACAGGTATAGCATACAGTGCTGTTCACTAGCTGGTGTAAATATCACCTCTCTTCCCAGTGAGCTCTCCTGGCTGGCAGATTGAGAGCACACAGCCCACCTTCCTTAACACAATGACATCTCTACAGTTTACACACACACACACACACACACACACACACACACACACACACACACACACACACACACACACACACACACACACACACACACACACACACACACACACACACACACACACACACACACACACACCATACCATGAAAAAGACCAACACCATTGGCATTACATAAAACTTAATAGTGCACAGCAAGAAATACATGTAAACATGAAAATAAACCCTGCAAATGATGCAACCCTGCCCCGTCTCTCTGGTTCACTAACACATTGATCTATATGTCATATAAACTGTGCATATCATGTTTATCTTTCCCTCCCTCCATCCCTTCTTCCTCTCTTCTGTCGTTGCTGCCTTCTCCCTGTGAACTTGTCTTTCTCGCTCATTCTTCTCTTGATCCCTCCTCTCTTTTTTTCTCTCTGTCTCTTCAGACAATTTATCTACCAGCATATATATTACAGGATCGTGAGTGCATTGCTTTTCAAATGGGAGCCCACCCTTCCTTTCCCTTTCCCTCCCTTCCTCTCTCATCCTCCCCTCCCCTCTTTCTTTCTCCCCTCCCTCTTTCTCTCCCCTCTCTCTTTTTAACCTCTTTTTCTCTCTCCCATCTCCCTCTCTCTGACCACACTCCCTCCCTCCCTCTCTATTGCTCCCCCCTCCCTCTGTCTCTCTCACCTCTCTCTCTTAACTCTCTCTTTATCTGCCCCCCCATCTCCCTGCTCTCTCTTAAATCACCCTCTTCAGCCATCCCTCTGTTAGAACAGCTCAATTAATCTCCAGCTGGCTTCAGCGAGGAGGAGGAGATTACATTCTGCTACGGCATAGAGGACCCAGGGTAATCACACACTGTACTGTACAGCGATGTGTGTGTGTGTGTGTAGTGTAGCTATATGAAAGACAGTAAGAAATAACAACTATCTGTCTGGCTCTAGGAGCAGCAGATCTAGAACATTCAAAGTTAGGATTGTGACCCCTACTGGGGTCAAGGGGGAACTGCATTGGGGTCGCCAATAAAAAAAACAAGAGTAATTACAATCTGTACTATTGTGTGGGAAAATATACAAACGTTTTTGAGAAAGATAATTTGAAAAATACAATTTTGAGTAAATGTATTTAAAAAATAACAATAATGATAAGAGATGAAAATGCAATGAATTGAAGGTTATTTATTGATGTGAAATGTACCTATTTTAAATGTCTGTCGTTAGATTTGTGGTGGAGAGGAGTCGCAACAATTTTTTTGGGGAAAGAAACTTCCCCATAAATTCTGGCAAAATAATTTTTATTTATTTAACTCCAAATTGAATTTCCTGCAATTCTACACATTTTGACATGAGGAGTAGAGAAAACGTTGCAGTTTTAAAGCAAGTTTTCTGCCAATTCTACACAAGGGGCGGAGAGAAAATAATAACAATATTATAAAACATTTAATGCAATTCGACTTATTTTTCCATGGGGCAGAGATAATTGTTTTGCTGTTTTACAGCTAATTTCTTGACATCAGCAGACCTGTCTCCCACACAGCGCCATACACGTGGTCTGCGGTTGTGAGGCCAGTTGGACGTACTGCCAAATTCCCTAAAACGACGTTGGAGGCGGCTTATGGTAGATAAATTAACAAAATCTCTGGCAACAGCTTGTGACATTTATGGCATTGTGTTGTGTGACAAAACTGCATATTTTAGAGTGGCCTTTTATTTCCCCAGCACAAAGTGCACCTGTGTAATGATCATGATACACCTGTCAGGTGGATTACTTATCTTGGCAAAGGACAAATGCTCACTAACAGAGATGTAAATAAATCTGTGTACAACATTTGGGAAAAATACGCTTTTTGTGCGTGTAGAACATTTCTGGGAATGTTTTATTTCAGCTCATGGGACCAACACTTTACATGTTGCGTTTATATTTTTGTTCATTTTATTATGGGCTGCCTGTTCTGTGTTCTGTGTTCTAGAAACAGAATATAATGTTTTGCATTCTAGAATACCAGGACACTCTACATTATTAACCTCTCATTTGCCTAATGGATTAATGTAGATTTGCAAGCTCGTTGCCATGTTTGGCACATTGCCTGGTGTTTGCATCCGTTCACAGGCACACCTATACAGTCTGTTGGGAGAGCTGCCTGACTGACTGCCACACCCATCTTTTCCCTCTCTCTCTCTCTCTCTTCTGTTGAAAGCATCTCTCTTTTTCTCTTTCTACATCATTCTTTCTTTACCTCTCTCTCTTCTTCCCTCTACCACTTCACTCTCTCTCCCTCCCCTCCCACCTGTTTCTCTCCCCTTTTCTCTCATTCTCCTTACACCCCTTGCTCGGTCTCTTCTTCTCCTGCCTCCCTCTCTGTCCCATCAGACAGTACTGTAGTTAAAGTAGCTAGAGGGAGGAACACAGGAGCACCTCAGAGGAGCACCGCCCCAGATAAATGCCTTCGGTTCCAGAGCGAGAGAGAGAAAGAAGAGAGAGAGAGATACACTGCAGTAGGATAGCCAGGACAGGAAATCCTGTATTCACAACGTTGAGTGCTGATCAATCAGGTCCTCTCTATCCATATGATCTTATTTAGTATGATCTAAAGGACAAAACTGATCCTAGATCAGGATAATGTTATTTCTCTCAGATTAGACCTCCTTCCTTCAGACCACTAGCCTGATCCCAGATCTGTTTGTGCTGGCCCATATGAACACAAACAGACCTGGGACCAGCAGGTTACCAGACCTGTGAATATATCATTACAGCACAGTGCAATCAGAGCCTTCCTTAACAACATTAAACCCATGAGTTGAAGGAGGGGAGTACAACAGGGAGAATAGTGGAAAATACTATATAAAGTAGCAGAGTAGAAAGAGATAAGCTGAAAATAAGCCGAGTTAACTGGAAGATTGGTCAAAATGATAAAGGCATGGTCTAAAGGGCAGGACATAGGTGAACAGAACTGTGTTAAAATGCCTCACATATTGTAGCAATAATAATATATTGTATTTTGTACAAAATATTTGTTTTATGTGACCATTTTTTTTTGAAAACATTGTAAGTGAGCAAAATAACCCCACACTCATTTTCAATGTATTTTTTTTAATGTGTCAACACTTATTTAAAACTTGTATGATCACACACAGTCATAAAATGCAAAGTCAAATCTCTATTTATGCAGATTAGTAAAACACCAGCCGATAATATAATTTCCTCCAAAGTTCCACAACAGCATTGCATTCAATATTAATACCAACCAGTCAGACCCTGTTGCATGCTACACACTGTCTGACTGTGTGCCCAGCAAAACCTACTGAAGACATACCATCATATTATTTCTCTGTGTAACATCCATTCAAACTATTCAACAAGATGTCTGCTTCAATATGCTGTCATTTTCACAATTACAAATCATCATTTTCAAATGAATTAAACGTAAACTAGGAAGGTGATACTACAGTACAAAACTTACAAACACTTCTAGCACAACATTGAGAGAAATGACAATAAGCACATTTGCCCATTTTAACAATATTCTCAACAGAAATCTTGAAATATAAATACTTTTGACAGTTGTATCCAATGACATCACCACTAATATTATTCTCCACTCACTACAAATACATTCACGACACATTAAATTACTCTTCTAGAAATCTAACCATCTTTCCACAGCCATCACAGACAGGCTAGGAAGGGGATTGTGATGGTGTGAGTGGAACTGCAGATGTGACCAAGGTGTGGTGAAGCTATAAACCTCCAGCCAGACAGCATTCTAATTCATCTCTCTCTCTCTCTCTCTCTCTCTCTCTCTCTCTCTCTCTCTCTCTCTTCTTCTTCTCTTACCTCCACAGGTTTAAAAGATGGCCTCAGGGATGTTGATTCTCCTTTTCCTCTGTCCTCCTTGTTTTCTTCCTCTCGGTCTCTCTCTCTTCCCCTCTCTCTATCAAATTGATTGTGCCCTCTCCTCTCTCTCTGTGCTGATGCTGCAGTGATACAAAAACACACCCTCTCTCCCTCTCTCTCTCTCTGCCTCCCTCGCTCTCATTGGCTTCCTGCTAGAGGTGACATCGCCTTTCTTCTGCTCTGCCTCTCCACTCATCCCTCCCTCTTCCCCTGCCTCGCTCTCTAACTCAGCTCGCACTCTCTGCGAATTCTGACCATTTCTTTATTGTCTTCTTCCCCCATCCCTCCCTTTCCTCTCTCAATTCCCTCAGTTCACCCCATCCCCTCCCTCCTCCTCCCCTCCATCTTCTCTCTAGCTGGATTAGTTTTGCCAGGTTTCAGTAGCCAGATAGCAGTTCTCTCTCCTCTTTCTATATGCATTGATGCAGATCAGCTCTAGCAGACATAACAATAGACTTATTAGCATGGTGGTATAGCCTACGACCCGACGCTGTGCTCTACATCTCACTCTCTCTGCTGTCTGTCTGCATCCCAAATGGCACCCTAGTTCCTATATAGTCCATTAAACAGGGAATAAGGTGCCATTTGGGATGCATCCCACATCTTTCCTTGTCTCTTCTTCACCATGCTCTGTCTAATAGCCCTATACAGGTGCTTTAATGGCTTGGCTAAAATACCCTTTATATTAATAACGTCTACCATGGTCGACCGAGCCCATCTCTGGCTTCTGTAGCTACTAAGACATATTTTGCAGACACACACACACACTATCTAGTGGGTTTTCAATTAATAATAGCCCAATCTAAGGGAAATGTCAGCGTCTGAAAGCATTGTTGTGTTATGTAATACAATAATACGTGTTGTGAATTCATGTCGTCTGTGACCTGGGAGGGGCGTCTGAGGGGCAGAGCCTGGTGATTTTGAGACTTGCTGATTGGGGGATAATGAGGAAGTGTCTTAGTAACCTGTAGGCAGCCTCCCTGTGTTGTGACATGATAACAGCCAGGCACTTGGGTGATAACAGTGATACAACACTTTGGAAATATGATACTCAATGTCTTGGGTGGTCTACCCTGACCTGAATTTTCACCGACCCTAAAAAGTGCAAAGAGAGAACAAGCGAGTTGTCTGTATGCTCTGATAAGGGTCTTTGTGACAAAAGCTTGGCAATGAAATCTGCATTAATCTAAGTGGGACTCATTTCTATAGTTTATTCTCTCATCTTTCTGCTCCTGTCAGGTGATAACAGTGAGACA
The DNA here is from genome assembly GCF_023373465.1 of Oncorhynchus keta. NCBI lineage: Eukaryota > Metazoa > Chordata > Actinopteri > Salmoniformes > Salmonidae > Oncorhynchus > Oncorhynchus keta. Next base: position 13,438,054 of record NC_068448.1, on the reverse strand, counting down.
ACACTGTCTATCCTGGGGTGGTCTGGGTCTAGACTGACTGAGGGCTGTACAGAACTGGCCTTTCACTGATCCTAAAACTAAATAGAGAGATAGAACGAGATAGAGCAAGAGATAGAGGAGAGGAAGAGATAGAGGAAGAGGAGAGGGTTGGTCAGGATTGATCAGGACTGTACACAACTGTATTTTCTACTGATCGTCATGCTTATCTTTTCTCATGTTTTTGTGACTTTTGCGGAAGCATTGTCTACTCCCCTACTTGTTTTCATCCATCCAGAAAAATGTGAAGAGAGAGTAGAGACAGAAAGTAGAGAGAGAGAGAATGAGAGTGAAAGAGAAAGAGAAAGAGACAGAGAGAGAGAGAGAAAGAGAGAGAGAGAGAGAAATAGATCCACATAACCACACAGAGTTTAAAGTTGAGGATGACTGGCATTATAGCGGTATTACCCCAGTCCCATTGAGCTCCATGTCTTTCCACTTTGCCACTGGTGCCACTGGTGCCAGTCCAACTGCCAATGTACCCAGTCCCACAGAATGTGGCTGACAAAGGAGGAAGCATAGGAACCTTGGGCATGGCGGCATAGATGATTGATTACACTAAGACCAGATGAGGTACAACCCAACCCGAGGGCGTACACAGTCAGAGTTCAGATATAGCATCGGTTTTCATCAGCCCTCCTACTCTGTGACCGTTTGTGAATACAGGTCTCTGAGGCTACAGATAACAACTTGGACTAGAGCTGACGGTGAAACCAGTGTTATCATAATAGGTTTTTAACCACAAGGATCTTTTCTGGTCAAAATCACCAGGGTTTGAGAGATACTGTAGCATTTCAAGAAGGAATGGGGTTGGCACTGGGGATACTGAAGGTGACGGAGTAGCTCTGATCAGCATCAATGTGAAACTTCAGGGAGCAGAGCAGTGCAGCAGGAGATCATTGAAGTCCATTCACAACCACAGTCATTTAATCTGAACAGTCTCATTTAAGAACCTGTTGTAGCAATACAGTAGTATTTCATAATGTAACATTAGTCGTGTTTAGAGAGGAAGCCCAGTGGGTCGTTCAGAGTGGGGAGATGTAGGAAGTCAAGCTCAGACAGATCAATATGGAACACATCTCTCGTCTCTCTTCTAGATCTGCTTGACTTATACACAGAATACTCATCTCCTTCATACTGGATCTACAGTATATGGACCTAAATCTAACCAGGAAAGACTCGAGGTCCATTTCCAGCATGACTTAACCAATAGAAGAGTAAGACAGCTAATAAACAAATCACCAGGAGGAATACATTTTCCTTTTATCAAGCTGTAGCCTACTTTCACTTTTGTTATCTTATCTACATAGTTGCTCACACTACCTGTCAATTAATGTCTCACATTCTCTCATACTCTTTACCAAGGTACATTTATCATGTCTTAATCCACGTCAGACCATCTTTACTTGTCCTCATAAACCCCCTCTCTCCTCCTCCCTTTTCCTCCCTCTCGTCCTCCCTCTCTTTTCCTCAGTTTACAGGAAGGGTGAGTCAGCTGGCAGAAGAAGGGATATGTGGATGGAATGAAATATGAGAAGGGAGGAGCGTAGGGAGGGAGGGAGGGAGCGAGGGAGGGAGGGAGCGAGGGAGACGGAGAGAGGGAGAGAGGGAGAGAAGGAAAGAGGGAGACAGAGGGAGACAGAGAGGGAGACAGAGAGGGAGACAGGGAGGGAGACAGGGAGGGAGGGAGGGAGGGAGGGAGGGAGGGAGGGAGGGAGGGAGGGAGGGAGGGAGGGAGGGAGGGAGGGAGGGAGGGAGGGAGGGAGGGAGGGAGGGAGGGAGGGAGGGAGGGAAGGAAGGAAAGAGGGAGACAGAGGGAGACAGAGAGGGAGGGAGGGAGGGAGGGAGGGAGGGAGGGAGACAGGGAGGGAGGGAGGGAGACGGAGGGAGGGAGGGAGGGAGAGAAGGAAAGAGGGAGAGGGAGGGAGGGAGGGAGGGAGGGAGGGAGGGAGAGAAGGAAAGAGGGAGACAGAGGGAGACAGAGAGGGAGGGGGAGGGAGGGAGGGAGGGAGGGAGGGAGGGAGGGAGGGAGGGAGGGAGGGAGGGAGGGAGGGAGGGAGGGAGGGAGGGAGGGAGGGAGGGAGGGAGGGAGACGGAGGGAGGGAGGGAGAGAAGGAAAGAGGGAGACAGAGGGAGGGAGGGAGGGAGACAGAGGGAGGGAGGGAGGGAGGGAGGGAGGGAGGGAGGGAGGGAGGGAGGGAGGGAGGGAGGGAGGGAGGGAGGGAGGGAGGGAGGGAGGGAGGGAGGGAGGGAGGGAGGGAGGGAGTATGAATAAACAACGTTAAGACCAGGGTTGCGGCAAAAGGGGATGCTGTCAGCAGGAAAGACAGAAAGAGAGTGAGAAAGTAAGACAGAAAAGAGAGAAAGAAAGAGAGAAAGCGAGACAAAGAGAGAGAGAATGTCATTAGCCTAAAGAGCAAATAAGACCATCAGGAGTATTGAGTGAACAGACACACAAATATGGAGAGACCGGGAGAGAGAGAGAGAGACGGGGAGAGAGAAAGAGAGAGGGAGAGAGAAAGAGAGAGAAAGAGAAAGAAAGGGAGAGAGGGAGAGAGGAAGGCACAACTACGAAAAACAGGTCACAACTCCTGCATCTCTGTCGCACGCTGGGTATGTACATAGTCAATGGTAGGCTTCGAGTGGACTCCTATGGTAGGTACAAAACGGTGTCGACAGTGAGGGCCACCTCGCTTCTAGTCCTTAGGAAACTTTGCAGTGTTTTGTTTTTTATATGTATTATTTCTTACATTGTTAGCCCAGAAAATCTTAAGTGTTATTACATACAGCCGGGAAGGACTATTGGACATCAGAGCGACGTCAACTTACCAGCACTACGACCAGGAATACGACTTTCCCGAAGTGGATCCTTTGTCCGAACCAACCAGGGCGTTTGAACTGATTCCAGAGGCTGACCCAAAACAACGTCACCGCAGAAGAGGAAGACGGAGAGGCATTCTGGTCAGACTTTGGAAGCTTGCACACCACCCACCGCTTCCGAGTATATTACTCGCTAATGTCCAGTCTCTAGATAACAAGGTAGACGAAATTAGGGCAAGGTTTGCTTTCCAGAGAGACATCGGAGAATTGTAACATACTCTGTTTCACAGAAACATGGCTCTCTCGGGATATGCTGTCGGTACAGCCACCGGGATTCTTTGTGTGTCGCACCGACAGAAATAAACATCTCTTCGTGAAGAAAAAGAAGGGGGTGAATGTTTCTTGATTAACGACTCATGAGCTGTGTTCGAATACCCATACTAACATACTGTATACTACATACTTCACAAATATGACTAGTTAGACATTTTACTACTTTGGGTGTGTTCTTAAATTCAATGTGATGTGCTAGAGTGCACTCGTAAATTCAGAGCTTTGTCAGATTGTCCGTTTGTAATTTCAGAGCATTTCACTCTCGGAGCGCACACTGGACGCTCGGGCCGAGGACTAGGGTTGATTTTAGCGTTCTGACCTTACAATGGCAGTCAAGCACCCAAGCTAATGTTGGCTAGCTACTTCCGGACACAAATAAGACCACTCTGACCATTTTACTCACCCAAGCAGAGCTGATTAGGTAGTTTTCATGTTATCCAGAGCGTTGGTGACTGTAACTGTGCTGCTGACAACAAATTAATTACGCTTTTTTGCCACCTTTTACTGACACTAGCCATTTTCAACTGGTGTTGAGTACTCGTAAATTCATTATTCTGCGCTCTGGTACTGTACACTCGAACTAGAGTGCTCTGAAATCTGAGTAAATAGCCAGAGCGAATTTACGAAAGCTCCCGAAAGTCCATTGAGAATGTCCATATACCATTTAGCTAAGCCAAGAACGACGGGAATAATCAAGTCAATAAACGTTGGGTAGTAGATAGCCTACAGTTTATATACTGGCAAGTTTGATGTATAAGTAGCAAACTAACATTAGCTAACATACCGGTACATACTGCTGTAATGAAATGCTATGTGGTTTGTAAGGACAGCATAGTTAACAAATTGTCAGCCAACATAACGTGTAAGGCAACTTATTTGAAAAGTCATTACTTTATTACATAGCTCAACATTTTCTTAACATTTGTCATAATTAGATAAAGCAATGGATTTGTATCCGCTTTCGTTGTACTTCGGCTGCATATTTTCTGCCATTTTCTTCAAATCTGAAAACGATGTGAAGCCATGTCCATTTCCTGAAGAATTGCATTATGGTCCCTAAAGTACAGAAATAGTATCCTCTGCGTGTATATTTCATATTTTGGCAAATTTAGTACGACATCCGGGAACTTTTGGCATACTAACTATATCCATACTATGACTAATAAGCATTCTATATACTTACAGTTGAAGTCGGAAGTTTAAAACACCTTAGCCAAATACATTTAAACTCAGTTTTTCACAATTCTTGACATTTAATCCTAGTAAGAATTCCCTGTCTTAGGTCAGTTAGGATAGCCACTTTATGTTTAGAATGTGAAATGTCAGAATAATAATAGAGAGCATGATTTCTTTCATCTTTAATTTCATTCATCACATTCCCAGTGAGGTTTACATACACTCAATTAGTATTTGGTATCATTGCCTTTAAATTGTTTAACTTGGGTCAAACATTTTGGGTAGCCTTCCACAAGCTTCCCACAATAAGTTAGGTGACTTTTGGCCCATTCCTTCTGACAAAGCTGGTGTAACTGAGTCAGGTTTGTAGGCCTCCTTGCTCGCACGCTTTTTCAGTTCTGCCCACAAATGTTCTATAGGACTTTGTGATGGTCAATCCAATACCTTGACTTTGTTGTCCTTAAGCCATTTTGCCACAACTTTGGAAGTATGCTTGGGGTCATTGTCCATTTGGAAGACCCATTTGCGACCAAGCTTTAACTTCCTGACTGATGTCTTGAGATGTTGCTTCAATATATCCATATATATCCCCTCCTCATGATGCCATCTATTTTGTGAAGTGCACCAGTCCATCCTGCAGCAAAGCACCCCCACAACATGATGCTGCCACCACCGTGCTTCACGGTTGGGATGGTGTTCTTCGGCTTGCAAGCCTCCCCCTTTTTCCTCCAAACATAACGATGACCATTATGGCCAAACAGTTCTATTTTTGTTTCATCAGACCAGAGGACATTTCTCCAAAAAGTATGATCTTTGTCCCTATGTGCAGTTGTAAACCGTAGTCTGGCTTTTTTATGGCAGTTTTGGAGCAGTGGCTTCTTCCTTGCTGAGCGGCCTTTCAGGTTATGTTGATATAGGACTCGTTTTACTGTGGATATAGATACTTTTGTACCTGTTTCCTCCAACATCTTCACAAGGTCCTTTGCTGTTATTCTGGGATTGATTTTCACTTTTTGCCCCAAAGTACGTTCATCTCCAGGAGACAGAACGCGTCTCCTTCCTGAGCAGTATGACGGCTGCGTGGTTCCATGGTGTTTATACTTGCGTACTATTGTTTGTACAGATGAACGTGGTACCTTCAGGCGTTTGGAAATTACTCCCAAGGATGAACCAGACTTGTGGAGGTCTGCAATTTTTTTTCTAAGGTCTTGGCTGATTTATTTAGATTTTCCCATGATGTCAAGCAAAGAGGCACTGAGTTTGAAGGTAGCCCTTGAAATACATCCACGGGTACACCTCCAACTGACTCAAATGATGTCAATTATCCTATCAGAAGCTTCTAAAGCCATGACATAATTTTCTGGAATTCTCTAAGCTTTTTAAAGGCACAGTCAACTTAGTGTATGTAAACGTCTGTCCCACTGGAATTGTGATACAGTGAATTATAAGTGAAATAATCTGTCTGTAAACAATTGTTGGAAAAATGACTTGTGTCATCCACAAAGTAGATGTTCTAACCAACTTTGTGGAGTGGTTTAAAAACGAGTTTTAATGACTCCAACCTAAGTGTATGTAAACTTCCAACTTCAACTGTAATTCACGTCACAAATAGTACGGTTAAAGTGGTTAGTATGAGTATTCGAACACAGCTCTGGTGTAATTGTAAGAACATACAGGAACTCAAGTCCTTTTGTTCACCTGACCTAGAATTCCTCACAATCAAATACCGGGCCGAGAATTCTCGTCGGTTATTGTCACAAGCTCAAGCTGATACCACGACGGCCCTCAAGGAACTTCACTGGACTTTATGCAAACTGGAAACCATATATCCTGAGGCTGCATTTATTTTAGCTGGGGATTTTAACAAAGCAAATTTGAGAACAAGGCTACCTAAATTCTATCAGCATATTGATTCTAGCACTCGTGCTGGCAAAACACTGGATCACTGCTACTCTAACTTCCGTGATGCATACAAGGCCCTCCCCCGCCCTCCTTTCAGCAAATCTGACCACGACTCCATTTTGCCCGTTCCTTCCTATAGGTAGAAACTCAAACAGGATGTTCCTGTGATAAGGACTGTTCAACACTGGTCTGGCCAATTGGAATCCACTACTTGAAGATTGTTTTGACCTTCTCCATGGCTGACTTGAGGAAGACATTTAAATGTGTTAAGCCTTGCAAGGCTGCCGGCCCAGACAGTATCACTAGCAGCGTCCTCAGAACATGCGCAGACCAGCTGGCTGGTGTGTTCACGGATATATTCAATCTCTCCCTATCGCAGTCTGCTGTCCCCACATGCTTCAAGATGGCCACCATTGTTCCTGTACCCAAGAAGCAAAGGTAAATGAGCTAAATGGTAAATCGCCCCGTAGCACTCACTTTCATAGCAAGGTCTACACTTGTTTGTTTTTTGGAATTTTTTAAGGTCTACACTTGTATTCAGCGCATGTGACAAATAAAGTTTGATTATATTTTTCTATCATCGTGAAGTGCTTTGAGAGACAAGTCAAGGATTATATCACCTCCACCTTACCTGTCACCCTAGACCCACTTCAATTTGCGTACCACCCCAATAGGTCCACAGATGATACAATCGCCATCACACTGCACACTGCCCTATCCCATCTGGACAAGAAGATTACCTATGTAAGAATGCTGTTCATTGACTACAGCTCAGCATTCAACACCATAGTACCCTCCAAGCTCATCATTAAGCTTGAGACCCTGGGTCTCAACCCCGACCTGTGCAATTAGGTCCTGGACATCCTGATGTGCTGCCCCGAGGTGGTGAAGGTAGGAAACAACATCTCCACTTTGCTGATCCTCAACACTGGGGCCCCAGAGAAATGACAATCCATCATTACTTTACTGGTTGCCTGTTTTCGTGAGTGTAACTTTTGTAAGTGTTTACTGAACATTTTTTATTTAACTTTTGTTTATTATTTATTTCACTTGCATTAGAAATGTAAACATATGTTTCCCATGCCAATAAAGCCCTTGAATTGAATTGAATTGAATTGAGAGAGAGAGAGAGAGAGAGAGAGAGAGAGAGAGAGAGAGAGAGAGAGAGAGAGAGAGAGAGAGAGAGAGAGAGAGAAGAGAGTGAGTGAGTGTGGGTTTAGAGAGGGAGAGAGCAAGACAAGCCTAAATCCTAACTTGAGATCCATGTGCTTAACTCAATGACTTTAGTGTAAATCATGCATTGAGGTCAATCAGAGATTTGTACGAAAAACTAGTTACGCATGTCGAATCTGAAGATAGGATTCCATCCAGAGAGAGTGAGAGAGACAGAAAGAAAGAGTGATGGAAAGGGAAAGAGAGAAAAGAGAGTGTTTGAGCGAGAAACTGAAAGAGGCAGAGCAACGGATGTAGCTAGCACTCTTTAGTGAGCCAGTCAGTTCCTAGTGAGGGTGCCTGAGCTGATTTAGCTGCTGTGTTTCTGCCTCCATGGCTCTCTGCTCTCTCAATGCTCTCTCCATTGATCGGGTTAAAGTCATTACGTGGCTATAAGGTCACCCAGCCGTCTTGACCCGGCGTTAATCACTCACTAATTGAAGGGAAATTACTCTGATTTAGCTTCCTCCTACAACCCACAGAGTTCTGCCCTGTCTGTCTGTCAGATATGACCATGGGTACATCTCAAATGGCACCCTATTTCCTACATAGTCACATTGCACTACTCTATGGTAGTGCATTATATAGGGAAGGGTACCATTTGTGAAGAGGCCAACACTGCACTCTCATTATTAAGCATGTTTACCACATGCAAGTAGCAACAGCCTTTTATGAATCTGTTGCTCTCTGACATATAATAAAGAATGATTATTATTGTCACTAACTGGGGGACAGGCAAGAGGAGTTGAGGAGAGGAGACAGTAGAGTAGAGAGGAGAGGAGACACAGTGGAGTGGAGAGGAGCCAGAGTGAAGTGGAGAGGAGACAGTAGATTAGAGTGGATAGGAGAGGGAGGAGAGGAGACAGTAGAGAGGAGAGGAGACAGAGAGGAGAGGAGACAGAGTGGAGAGGAGACAGAGTAGAGTGGATAGGAGAGGGAGGAGAGGAGACAGTAGAGTGGAGAGGAGACAGAGAGGAGAGGAGACAGAGTGGAGAGGAGACAGAGTAGAGTGGATAGGAGAGGGAGGAGAGGAGACAGTAGAGAGGAGAGGAGACAGTAGAGTAGAGTGGATAGGAGAGGGAGGAGAGGAGACAGTAGAGGAGACAGTAGAGTAGAGTGGAGAGGAGAGAGTAGAGTAGAGTAGAGTAGAGTAGAGTAGAGTAGAGTAGAGTAGAGTAGAGTGGAGTGGAGTGGAGTGGAGAGGAGAGGAGAGGAGAGGAGAGGAGAGGAGAGGAGCCAGTAGAGAGGAGTGGAAAGATCTACATTTTTAAATTAACATGACTCATAATGTTTTCGTTAGTGGTTGAGAATATTTGAGTTATCTTTGCACATCATTGATATGCAAAGCAGGCAGGTTTTGCACAGAATTTGACATTGAACTATCAGAACAAACTTGGGTTACAGAGGACCATCTGGACAGAGTCATGAAAGAACAATAAATATTGACTCAGGATAATAATTGTCATATCCTGAGTAAAGAATGTCCTCTGTAACCTTCTAATTATTTCAATTTGACATATGATCTGATGACTGGGGGACAATGAAATATCAACTACCGGTAGTCAAGGGTTCAGCAACAACAACAACAGCAGTAGTAATCAGGCTATTCCTTGTCAGAACAGCTTGTCTTCATCTATTATCTGCCGAAATTGTTGCAACCCCTATTCCCAAAGATTGGAAAGCTGCCACGGTCATCCCCCTCTTCAAAGGGGGTGACACTCTAGACCCAAACTGCTACAGACCCATATCTATCCTACCCTGCCTTTCTAAGGTCTTCGAAAGCCAAGTTAACAAACAGATTACTGACCATTTCGAATCCCACCGTACCTTCTCTGCTATGCAATCTGTTTTCAGAGCTGGTCATGGGTGCACCTCAGCCACGCTCAAGGTTCTAAACGACATCATAACCGCCATCGATAAGAGACATTACTGTGCAGCCGTATTCATCGACCTGGCCAAGGCTTTCGACTCTGTCAATCACAACATTCTTATTGGCAAGCTCGACAGCCTTGGTTTCTCAAATGATTGCCTCGCCTGGTTTACCAACTACTTCTCTGATAGAGTTCAGTGTGTCAAATCGGAGGGACTGTTGTCCGGACCTCTGACAGTCTCTATGGGTGTGCCACAGGGTTCAATTCTCGGGCCGGCTCTCTTTTCTGTATACATCAATGATGTTGCTCTTGCTGCTGGTGATTCTCTGATCCACCTACGCAGACAACACCCTTCTGTATACTTCTGGCCCCTCCCTGGACACTGTGTTAACTAACCTCCAGATGAGCTTCAATGCCATACAACTCTCCTTCCGTGGCCTTCAACTGCTCTTAAACGCAAGTAAAACTAAATGCATGCTATTCAATCGATCACTGCCCTCACCTGCTCGCCCGTCCAGCATCACTACTCTGGAAGGCTCTGACTCTGAATACGTGGACAACTACAAATATCTGGGTGTCTGGTTAGACTGTAAACTCTCCTTCCAGACTCACATTATGCATCTCCAATCCAAAATTAAATCTAGAATCGGCTTCCTATATTGCAACAAAGCATCCTTCACTCATGCTGCCTAACATACCCTTGTAAAACTGACCATGCTACCGATCCCCGACTTCGGTGATGTCATCTATAAAATAGCCTCCAACACTCTACTCAACAAACTGGATGCAGTCTATCACAGTGCCATCCGTTTTGTCACCAAAGCTCTATACACTACCCACCATTGCGACCTGTACGCTCTCGTTGGTTGGCCCTCGCTTCATACTCGTCGCCAAATCCACTGGCTACAGGTTATCTACAAGTCTCTGCTAGGTAAAGCCCCACCTTATCTCAGCTCACTGGTCACCTTAGCAGCACCCACTCGCAGCACGTGCTCCAGCAGGTATATCTCACTGGTCACCCCCTGTTAAGGGAATTTTTATCAATGATGACTAATTATGTATATGTACTAATCCGAATACTATTATGTTACAGTATATGTACTAATCAGAATACTATTATGTTACTGTATATGTATGAATTTTCTTTCTTAATCTTAGCACTGAATATAATATGTGTGAATGAATCAAGGATTAGAACAATGACGGTCTGTTCCTTGGTAGGAATGAATTAACTAAATCTTCAGACTGGCTAGAATGCTTATCTACACCAGAAAACCATGGCTCAGCCGTAAATTATATTAAATTGGTAGGGAGACGGATGTGGGAAGGCTTGAGATACAGCCTTTGTACTGGAACGGAGATGGCACTGGTTGGTGCTGAAACTAATGACGTCATTTTCAGTTTATAACCTGTGGTAAACTGTATCGTATTCAGTACTCTCGTGAATAAAGGCTGCTATTTGACTTTAAGACCGGGCTCTGTCTATTTCTATAAAATAAGGGTCTTACAAATTCTTATGAATTGACAGAGTGTTTCATTTTAATTGGGTATTAGAACAGAGGAATTAAATTCCTGCAACACCCCCAAAGCCAATTCCTCATTTGGTCGTCTTTCCTTCCAGTTCTCTGCTGCCCATGACTGGAACAAATTGCAAAAATCTCTGAAGCTGGAGACTCACATCTCCCTCACTAGCTTTACGCACCAGCTGTCAGAGCAGCTTACAGATCACTGCACCTGTACATAGCCCATCTGTAAACAGCCCATCTAGCTATCTACCTCATCCCAATACTGGCATTTATTTATTTATTTTGCTCCTTTGCACCCCAGTATCTCTACCTGCACATTAATATTCTGCCGATCTACCATTCCAGTGTTTAATTGCTATATTGCAATTACTTCACCAACATGGCCTATTTATTTCCTTAACTTACCTCATTTGCACTCACTGTATATAGACTTTTGTTTTCTTTTGTTCTACTGTATTTGTCACGTTCCGACCTTTATTTCCTTTGTTTTATCATTATTTAGTATGGTCAGGGCGTGAGTTGGGGTGGGAAGTCTATGTTTGTTTTTCTATGATTTTGGGATTTCTATGTTTCGGCCTGGTATGGTTCTCAATCAGAGGCAGGTGTCATTAGTTGTCTCTGATTGAGAATCATACTTAGGTAGCCTGGGTTTCACTGTGTGTTGGTGGGTGTTTGTTTCCGTGTGTTCCGCGTTTATTGTTTTTGTATTCAGTTGTGTTCATGTTGAGTATTTCTTATTAAAAGAACCATGGACACTTACCATGCCGCATATTGGTCCTACGATCCTTCTCGCCTCTCCTCTTCAGATGAAGAGGAGGAAATCCCTTACAGTATTACTGACTATGTTTTGTTTATTCCACGTGTAACACCGCATTGTTGTATGTGTCGAATTGCTTTGCTTTATCTTGGCCAGGTCGCAGTTGCAAATGAGAACTTGTTCTCAACTACCCTACCTGGTTAAATAAAGGTGAAATAAAAAATAAAAAAATCTGCCTGAATAAAAGAGAGGGAAATAAAATCGTACATGAAACTGTCTTTAGACACACTCGTCTTTTGACATCGTGTCTGTCTTTAAAAAAAATCTCTGTTCTACTTTTATGTCTAATTCCCTCTGGAAAAATAACAGGCGCAAAAATGTATTTCAAAGGTATACTGTCGTCTCTCAACAACCCTTTGTCTCTCTAAATAACATAGCGATAAAGAGAAATGATCCAACTTGTCTAAAAACTATGTATAATATACACTGCTCAAAAAAATAAAGGGAACACTTAAACAACACAATGTAACTCCAAGTCAATCACACTTCTGTGAAATCAAACTGTCCACTTAGGAAGCAACACTGAATGACAATAAATTTCACATGCTTGTTGTGCAAATGGAATAGACAACAGGTGGAAATTATAGGCAATTAGCAAGACACCCCCAATAAAGGAGTGGTTCTCCAGGTGGTGACCACAAACCACTTCTCAGTTCCTATGCTTCCTGGCTGATGTTTTGGTCACTTTTGAATGTTGGCGGTGCTTTCACTCTAGTGGTAGCATGAGACAGTGTCTACAACCCACACAAGTAGCTCAGGTAGTGCAGCTCATCCAGTGGGTCACTGGGTCGCTGGACTCTGGGTCGCTGGGCTCACTGGGTCGCTGGGCTCTCTGGGTCGCTGGGCTCTCTGGATCGCTGGACTATGGGTCGCTGGACTCACTGGACTCAGCTAGTCATCAGTTACAAGTACTTTTGCTACAGTACACACACACACACACGCACGCATGCAGTTGAACCTAACCTCCCAATCCTGACACAGAACAGTAGTGACACTTTCTTTCTAGTTTAAAGGCCAGGGTGTATCTGAAGCTGAATAGTCCTCCACCTCTCAGGTCAAAGAATGCATCCCAAATGACACCCTGTTATCTATGGGCCCTAGTCAAAAGTAGTGCACTATATAGGGAATAGTGTGCCATTTGAGATGCACACTAAATCTCCATTCCTTCTCACTATGACATCATACCTGCTCTCCGCCACTGTACCCTTAGTCCCATACCCTCTAACCCTCACTCACCTAGCCCTCTCAAACAGGCCTCTCTCGCTCTCTCTTTTTCTCTCACTCTCCTTCCCTCAGGCACCTTACCTGGTCTGGCACTGTGTGTTCTCTCTGTGACATTTCAAAGAAGCCAGGTGGCTTCCTGATTCCCACTGTTTGGTCACCTGGCCAGATCGAATCCAACTCTGGAGCCTGCCCTCATCCCCCAGCTGGCCACGCCCAAGAGGAAAGAAATCAGAGAGACAGATTGTCCGGCCAGCTGGAGTATGACCTACACAAGGTTGGACTATACAACACCACATCAGCCTGGGACCTCATCAGCCTAGGATCCTCATCAGCCTAGGATCCTCATCAGCCTGGGATCCTCATCAGCCTGGGATCCTCATCAGCCTGGGATCCTCATCAGCCTGGGATCCTCATCAGCCTGAGACCTGGCGATCCAGAGAGTCCAGCGACCCAGAGAGCCCAGCGACCCAGAGAGACCAGCGACCCAGAGAGCCCAGCGACCCAGAGTCCAGCGATCCAGAGTCCAGCGACCCAGAGAGCCCAGCGACCCAGAGAGCCCAGCGACCCAGAGAGTCCAACGACTCAGAGAGTCCAGCGACCCAGAGAGCCCAGCGACCCAGAGTCCAGCGACCCAGAGAATCCAGCGACCCAGAGAGAACCCCATCTTTCTCCTAAGGAAAGAAGGTGTTCCTAATGTTTGGTATACTCAGTACATTTGATATACTGTCAGTGGTGAAGGGGTCTTTTTCTGATCAGTCTCTGTACCATGGAAACATAGGATACAAGAAATGATATGTGAAAGATTGTTTATTACTGCAAGCCTAAAACTCAAAAGGTAAAATTATTCATTTCATAAAAGCATTATAATTTTACTGTCAATGTATGCCTTACTGTACACTCTTAGAAAAAAGGGTTCCTAAAGAGTTATTTGGCTGTCCCTATTGGAGAACATTTTTTGGTTCCAGGTAGAACCCTTTTGGGTTTCCTCCTGGAACCAAAAAGGCTTCTTCAAAGGGTTCTCCTATGGGGACAGCTGAAGAACCCTTCAAGGATCCAGATAGCACATATTTTATATTAAAACGTTTATTTTTACTTTAAACCCTACAATAAGTCTAGTTTAAGCCTAAATTAAGCCTAGTCCTAGACTAAAATGTGCAATCAATGGAGAAAAACCCCCATAAAATATAGGATAAGAAATTATCCCCCCCTCCAAAAATCTAAGATTGGCATCAGGCCCTCTAAGAGGCGTTTGGGCACCCCCTAGCCTCGGAAGCCCAGGCTTCTCACACGTGAATGAGACGGGCTTCTGAGGCTAGGAGGTGCCTAACTCCTCTTAGAGGGTCTGACGTCAAGGATGGCAACACAAGACTTGGCACTCCCAATGCAGAATGCACTTGGAGTAGGATCACAGGAGTTGAGTCAGTGTGAATGAATGAAAATGCAAGGCTGTGCCACTGTGCCAAAGGGAATGGTTCATCACTGTCATCAATTCCCAGAAAAATAACACACTTAACTTAAGCCCATTCTGCCATTTAGAAAAATATTGCCCATTTTGCCAATTGGGAACATTAAACCAATTACAGTAATGAACTCACTCACTATGTGGTCCCCTTCCATTTCATTCTCAGTATCCTGCTTCCCCTGCTTTTATCATTTCTCTCTCTCTCATTTCTCTCTCTTATGGTGAGAGAGGGCAGTAATATTGTGATTTATCTGGGAGAGCAGTGCTGTATTAGTCTGAGAGCATTCTGCCTCCAACACACACTAAGTACTGTTTATTAATGAGCTGCTCTAGAGCCGTAGTTTCCTCTCTCCCTCCACCTAAAACCATCAGGAGAGAGACGAGTGTTAAGTGTTGTGGCTTTACAGTCTACTGGAAGTAGCCTATTGAATGAGATATCAAATGCTTTCAGGAGATTTTTTTGTTTTATCTTCAGTAATTATGCATTCGGGAAGTTTTCAGACCCCTTCACTTTTTCCACATTTTGTTACGTTACTGCGTTTACTCTCAAGGCTGTAATCACTGCCAAAGGTGCTTCAACAAAGTACTAAAGGGTCTGAATACTCTAACTCATTTACATGTGATATTTCTAAAAACCTGTTTTTGCTTTGTCATTATGGGGTATTTATTATGTGTAGATTTAAGTATTTTTGGGTACAAGCTTGGCTCACCTGTATTTGGGGAGTTACTCCCATTCGTCTGTGCACATCCTCTCAAGCTTTGTCAGGTTGGATGGGGAGCGTCGCTGCACAGCTATTTTCAGGTCTCTCCGGAGATGCTTGATCGGGTTCAAGTCCGGGCTCTGGCTGGGCCACTAAAGGACATTCAGAGACTTGTCCCGAAGCTACTCCTGCTTTGTCCTGGCTGTGTGTTTTTTTCACCTTTATTTAACTAGGCAAGTCAGTTAAGAACACATTCTTATTTACAATGACGGCCTATCGGGGAACAGTTGGTTAACTGCCTTGTTCAGGGATAGAATGACAGATTTGTACCTTGTCAGCCAGGGGATTCAACCCAGCAACCTGCTGGAAGGTGAACCTTCGTCCCCGTCTGAGGTCCTGAGTGCTCTGGAGCAGGTTTTCATCAACGATCTCTCTGTGCTTTGCTCTGTTCATCTTTCCCTCGGTCCGGACTAGTCTCCCAGTCCCTGCCGCTGAAAAACATCCCTACAGCATGATGCTGCCACCACGCTTCACCGTAGGGATGGTTGGTATTGGTCAGGTGATGAGTGTGCCTGGTTTCCTCCAGATGTGACACTTGGCATTCAGGCCAGAGTTCAATGTGGTTTCATCAGACCAGAGAATCTTGTTTCTCGTGGTCTGCGAGTCCTTTAGGTGCCTTTTGGCAAACTCCAAGCGGACTGTCATGTGCCTTTTATTGAGGAGTGGCTTCCGTCTGGCCACTCTAGCATAAAGGCCTGATTGGTGGAGTGCTGCAGAGATGTTTGTTCTTCTGGAAGGTTCTCCCATCTCCACAGAAGTACTCTGGAGCTCTGTCAGAGTGACCATTGGGTTCTTGGTCACCTCCCTGACCAAGGCCCTTCTCCCCCGATTGCTCAGTTTGGCCGGCGGCCAGCTCCAGGAAAAGGTCCCAAATTTTTCCATTGAAGAATGATGGAGGCCACTGTGTTCTTGGGGACCTTCAATGCTGCAGAAATGTTTTGGTATCATTCCCCAGAACTGTGGCCCGACACAATCCTGTCTCGGCGCTCTACGGATAAATCGTCTGACCTCATGGCTTGGTTTTTGCTCTGACATGCACTGTCAACTGTGGGACCTTATATAGATAGGTGTGTGCCTTTCCAAATCATGTCCAATCAATTAAATTTACCACAGGTGGACTCCAATCAAGTTGTTAAAACATCTCAAGGACAATCAATGGAAACAGGTTGCACCTGAGCTCAATTGAGTCTCATAGCAAAGGGTCTGTTTTCACTTTGTAATTATTGGGAATTGTGTGTAGATTGATGAGGACATTTTTATTTAACTGATTTTAGAATAAGGCTGTAACATAACAAAATGTGGAAAAAGTCAAGTGGTCTGAATACTTTACAAATGCACTGTATACAAAGTATGTGGACACCCCTTCAAATTAGTGGATTTGGCTATTTCAGCCACTCCCATTGCTGACAAGTGTGTAAAATTGATCACAGAACCATGTAATCTCCAAAGAAAAAAAATGGCAGAAGAATGGCCTTACTGAAGAGCTCAGTGACTTTCAACGTGGCACCGTCATTCCAACAAGTCAGTTCGTAAATTTCTGCCCGGCTCGAGCTGCCCCTAAGTGCTGTTATTGGGAAGTGGAAACATCGAGGAGCAATAATGGCTCAGCCACAATGTGGTAGGCCACACAATCCCGCAGAACGGGACCGCCAAGTGCTGAAGCGAGTAGCATGTAAAAATTGTCTGTCCTTGGTTGCAACACTCAATACTGTCATGAGGTTGACCTGTTGGGGGAGGTTTATGACCCCCATAAATACCTTTCCCCTTTTTCCTCTCTCTACTCTACCGATGTGACTATTGAAAATCCCTTCGTTAACATGGAGTCTGGTAACATCAAAAGGAGGGAAGCTGAACCATATTTCGGTAACCCAACCAGTTGAAAATATGAGTTGGTACTTAATGAATATGATGTCAGATCAGTTGGCGTCTGAGACATTATTACTGATGATAGGACAACATAAACCGTATCTTGGAAAAATCTTCACATTCTAGTTATCAGATTCACATGGAATTGTTGTGCAATTTAAATGTTTAAATATGAAACTATTTCTGAAAAAAGTTAAATGTAATTTTTAGCTTCTTCATGAGAGAACTGTTTGTCATAAGAACACCACTCTGCTCACTCAGAGGCCCCGCCCAAGTGAACAGACATGGGTTCTAACCTAGGCCCTTCTTTCGCCACTATATAAACCCGTTGACGAAAATTAAACTTCCTGTTCTGAGGACGTGGTTCCTATCTTAAAAAGTCTCAGATAATAACCTAACGAAATTAGCATCGTGTTCAATGTGAAGGTGACTATCGACACGCCGAAAAGATTAATTTCTACTATACCAGCCAGAATATAGCATGAGCATATAGCATGGAAACCTGGTATGAACTTTGAACTCTTATTCACTAAAGAAGTGATACCCTCTCCGCCCACTAAACGTGGGATAGGAGAGGACGGACAGAGTATCCATTCTACCATGCTCCAGTTCACCACTAGACATTCTTCAGAGGACCAGAGATCCATGCTGGACCAACCCGCCTTCTAACTACGACCAATCTACCGAAGTGCAGCTCAGTAAATATTTGTTGCATTTTCCTTTTTCAAATGGACAGTTATTTAGAATGCATAAGATACTGTATTTACGATAACATAGCTGCCCGATAGAGACACAAAACCTTTTTTGCTCCTCAGTCTTCCCGCTCTTTCACTCAAACCCAACCCCCTTTCTTTGTGTAACAAGCTGTCATATCTGTTCCGTCCATTAGGGACATTTTCCTTCATGACATAATTTGTAATCAAGATATGATACATTCTGTGCATATGTAATTCTGTGTGATTATTTAGGTATTTAGCAAATAAATAATTAAACCAAATGTTGTATTGCTGATTCAACTTGTTAGCCAGGGTTCGTGAAGATAACCAAGAATTTACAACTTTCAGATGAGACTAAATAAAGCGATTATTAAATATTGACTACTACTGATGTAAAAGATTACTAGGTCTTTAAGAGTTTATTCGGAAGATAACAGCTCTATAAACATTCTTTCATGGTGCCCCAACTTTCTAGTTAATTACATTTACATGATTAGCTTAATCAGGTAATATTAATTACAGAGAAATTATTTTATAGAATAGCATTAATCCGGCATTGCCAAAGACACAACACTACCGAGTTCCAAACTCCCTCTGGAAGCAACGTCAGCACAATAACTATTTGTCAGGAGCAGCCACACACAAGCTTAAGATCACCATCCGCAACGCCAAGCGTTGGCTGGAGTGGTGTAAAGCTTGTCGCCATTTGATTCTGGAGCAGTGGAAACGCGTTCTCTGTAGTGATGAATCACGCTCTACCATCTGGCAGTCCGACAGACAAATCTGGGTTTGGTGGATGCCAGAAGAACACTACCTGCCCCAATGCATAATGCCAACTGTAAAGTTTGGCAGAGGAGGAATAATGGTCTGGGGCAGTCTATGGTTCGGGCTAGGCCCCTTAGTTCCAGTGAAGGGAAATCTTAACGCTACAGCATACAATGACATTGTAGATGATTCTGTGCTTCCAACTTTGTGGCAACAGTTTGAGGAAGGCCCTTTTCTGTTTCAGCATGACAATGCCCCCATGCACAAAGTGAGGTCCATACAGAAACGGGTTGGAAGAACTTGACTGGCCTGCACAGAGCCCTGACCTCAACCCCATCGAACACCTTTGGGATGAAATGGACCGCCATCTGCGTGCCCGGCCTAATCGCTCAACATCAGCACCCGACCTCACTAATGCTCTTGTGGCTGAATGGAAGCAAGTCCCCACAGCAATGTTCCAACATCTAGTGGAATGCCTTCCCAGAAGAGTGGAGACTGTTATAGCAGCAATGTTCCAACATCTAGTGGAAAGCCTCCCAGAAGAGTGGAGGCTGTTATAACAGCAATGTTCCAACATCTAGTGGAAAGCCTTCCCAGAAGAGTGGAGGCTGTTATAGCAGCAATGTTCCAACATCTAGTGGAAAGCCTTCCCAGAAGAGTGGAGGCTGTTATAGCAGCAATGTTCCAACATCTAGTGGAAAGCCTTCCCAGAAGAGTGGAGGCTGTTATAGCAGCAATGTTCCAACATCTAGTGGAATGCCTTCCCAGAAGACTGGAGGCTGTTATAGCAGCAATGTTCAAACATCTAGTGGAATGCCTTCCCAGAAGAGTGGAGGCTGTTATGGCAGCAAAGGGGGGACAAAATACATAGTAATGCCCTTGATTTTGTATTGAGATGTTGGATGAGCAGGTGTCACTAGATGATCAGAAGTATCAATACTTACCAGACAAGAATTGATTCAAATTCTTCAACTGCTCGTTCAACCCTTAGAAATGGTTGAACTTGGAAAAACACAGAACATACAGGTGATAAAAATTACACAGGACAATTGAATGACCAGGCTAGAAACCAGGGTTGGGGTCAATTCTCTTAATTCCAGTCAATTCAGAAAGAAATTCCAATTCCGAATTTTCCTAATTGAAAAGCATTGCAGATCATTTTAATTTCAGTGGAATAATCCCAACCCTGCTAGAAACAAACCGCATTTAAATTGTTTAATCCAATCCGTCCTGCAATACAACATCATGATCTAGCAGAACAAATTCAAAGAACTGTACAGTATTATACAGAGCAATAATTACATGGAATTCCCTTCCATCTCATATAGCACAAGTGAACAGCAAACCTGTTTTCAAAAAAACAAACAAAGCAACACCTCACAACGCTTCTCCCCCATGTGACCTACTTGTTGAGTGTAAGTATTGACATGTGTAACTGTTAGATGAGCACACACACACATTACATGTTCATGTTTTTAAAGGTATGTCAACTGTAAAGTATTTAGTCTGTAATGTATTTTTCGTTGTGTTGGACCCCAGTAAGACTAGCTGTCACCATTGGCGTCAACTAATGGGAATCCTAATCAAATCAAAACCACCACCTACTGGAAACAGTAATACAGTGCAGCTCATATACTCACTATTTACACCATACAGACTGTATCTATAAATAATTAGAATATGTGAAGAAACAATAAGTAAACTACCACAACACATTATTAGACTGTCAGAACTGTGTGATTAAATAAACTATCACAACACATTATTAGACTGTCAGAACTGTGTGATTAAATAAACTATCAACACATTATTAGACTGTCAGAACTGTGTGATTAAATTTACATTTACATTTACATTTAAGTCATTTAGCAGACGCTCTTATCCATAAACTATTCCAACACTATTAGACTGTCAGAACTGTGTGATTAAATAAACTATCACAACACATTATTAGACTGTCAGAACTGTGTGATTAAATAAACTATCAACACATTATTAGACTGTCAGAACTGTGTGATTAAATAAACTATTCCAACACTATTAGACTGTCAGAACTGTGTGATTAAATAAACTATCACAACACATTATTAGACTGTCAGTACTGTGTGATTAAATAAACTATCAACACATTATTAGACTGTCAGAACTGTGTGATTAAATAAACTATTCCAACACTATTAGACTGTCAGTACTGTGTGATTAAATAAACTATCACAACACATTATTAGACTGTCAGAACTGTGTGATTAAATAAACTATCCCAACACTATTAGACTGTCAGAACTGTGTGATTAAATAAACTATCCCAACACTATTAGACTGTCAGAACTGTGTGATTAAATAAACTATCCCAACACTATTAGACTGTCAGAACTGTGTGATTAAATAAACTATTCCAACACTATTAGACTGTCAGAACTGTGTGATTAAATAAACTATCCCAACACTATTAGACTGTCAGAACTGTGTGATTAAATAAACTATTCCAACACTATTAGACTGTCAGAACTGTGTGATTAAATAAACTATCCCAACACTATTAGACTGTCAGTACTGTGTGATTAAATAAACTATCACAACACATTATTAGACTGTCAGAACTGTGTGATTAAATAAACTATCCCAACACTATTAGACTGTCAGAACTGTGTGATTAAATAAACTATCACAACACATTATTAGACTGTCAGAACTGTGTGATTAAATAAACTATCAACACATTATTAGACTGTCAGAACTGTGTGATTAAATAAACTACCACAACACATTATTAGACTGTCAGAACTGTGTGATTAAATAAACTATCACAACACTATTAGACTGTCAGAACTGTGTGATTAAATAAACTATCACAACACATTATTAGACTGTCAGAACTGTGTGATTAAATAAACTACCACAACACATTATTAGACTGTCAGAACTGTGTGATTAAATAAACTACCACAACACATTATTAGACTGTCAGAACTGTGTGATTAAATAAACTATCACAACACATTATTAGACTGTCAGTACTGTGTGATTAAATAAACTATCACAACACATTATTAGACTGTCAGAACTGTGTGATTAAATAAACTATCAACACATTATTAGACTGTCAGTACTGTGTGATTAAATAAACTATCACAACACATTATTAGACTGTCAGTACTGTGTGATTAATAATAATAATAATAATAATAATATATGCCATTTAGCAGACGCTTTTATCCAAAGCGACTTACAGTCATGTGTGCATACATTCTACGTATGGGTGGTCCCGGGAATCGAACCCACTACCCTGGCGTTACAAGCGCCATGCTCTACCAACTGAGCTACAGAAGGACCACTATTAAAAAAGGAACATCAACTAATCTGTCATACAAGAGCAACAACAGATACTGTATGCATAAGACCTGTACAGTACCAGTCAAACATTTGGACACCTACTCATTCAAGTGTATTTGTATATTTTTACTCTTTTCTACATTGTAGAATAATAGAAAGACATCAAAACTATGAAATAACACATACGGAATCATGCACACTCTTGGGATTCTCTCAACCAGCTTCACCTGGAATGCTTTTCCAACAGTCTTGAAGGAGTTCCCACATATGCTGAGCACTTGCTGGCTGCATTTCCTTCAATGTGCGATCCAACTCATCCCAAACCATCTCAATTGGGTCAAGGTCATGTGATTGTGGAGTCCAGGTCATCTGATGCAGCACTCCACCACTCTCCTTGTTGGTCAAATAGCCCTTACACAGCCTGGAGTTGTTGGGTCATTGTCCTGTTGAAAAACAAATGATAGTCCCACTAAGCCCAAACCACATGGGATGGCGTATCACTGCAGAATGCTGTGGTAGCCATGCTGGTTAAGTGTGCCTTGAATTCAAAATAAATCACAATCAGTGTCACCGGCACAGAACGGCCACACCATCACACCTCCTCCTCCATGCTTCACGGTGGGAACCACACATGCAGAGATCATCCGTTCACCTGCTCTGCGTCTCACAAAGACACGGCGGTTGGAACCAGAAATCTAATTTGGATTTATCAGACCAAAGGAAAGATGAGCAACGGTCAAGTGTTTCTTGGCCCAGACAAGTCTCTTCTTCTTATTGGTGTCCTTTAATAGTGGTTTCTTTGCAGCAATTCAACCATGAAGGGCTGATTCAGGCAGTCTTCTCTGAACAGTTGATGTTGATGTGTCTGTTACTTGAACTCTGTGAAGCATTTATTTGGACTGCAATTTCTGAGGCTGGTAACTCTAATGAACTTATCCTCTGCAGCAGAGGTAACTCTGAGTCTTCCTTTCCTGTGGCAGAGAGCCAGTTTCATCATAGCCTTGATGGTTTTTGCAAGTGCACTTGAAACTTTCAAAGTTCTTGAAATGTCCCATATTGACTGACCTTCATGTCTTAAAGTGAGGATGGACTGTCATTTCTCTTTGCTTATTTGAACTGTTCTTGCCATAATATGGACTTGGTCAATAAACAAATAGGCCTATCTTCTGTATACCACCCTTACATTGTCACAACACAACTGATTTGCTCAAACACATTAAGAGGGAAAGAAATACCACAAATGTACTTTTAACAAGGCACACCTGTTAATTGAAATGCATTCCAGGTGACTACCTCATGAAGCTGGTTGAGAGAATGCCAAGAGTGTGCCAAGCTGTCATCAAGGCAAAGGGTGGCTACTTTGATGAATCTAAAATATATGTTGATTTGTTTACATGATTCCATGTGTTATTTCATAGTTTTGATGTTTTCACTATTATTCTACAATGTAGTTAATAGTAAATATATAAAAACCCTTGAGTAGGTGTGTCCATCTTCTGACTGGAACTGTATAACCACAATTGTTATCAATACAATTACTCAAAATACATTGTGAAAATGGCAGCACAAAGCAATGGAAAATGTAAATTCCCTCACTC
This sequence comes from Oncorhynchus keta, assembly GCF_023373465.1. Lineage (NCBI taxonomy): Eukaryota > Metazoa > Chordata > Actinopteri > Salmoniformes > Salmonidae > Oncorhynchus > Oncorhynchus keta. The sequence goes on along the minus strand of NC_068448.1, from coordinate 13,414,636 downwards.
ATCTGTCAGCTAAATCCCAGTGTGAAGCGACAAATTATTTTCTACTTTAATTGGTGAAACTAAATCCCCAAGCTGCCAGCACACCATAGCTGTTACCTTCACTCAGTCTAAATCATGTGTGACCAATAGCCTGTTTGTGTGTGTGTGCTTGTATTGCTATCCTTGTGGGTACCAGTAATCCCTAAGTCTCCACAAGGATAGTAAAACAAAGAAAATTCTCCCTTGTGGGTACATTTCCCTCATCCCCACGATGACAAATGCTATTTTAAGGTTAGGGATTAAGGTTAGGGTTAGAATCATGGTTTAAGGGTTAGGGAAAAAAGGATTTTGAATGAAAATCAATTTTAGCTCCCCACAAGGATAGTAAAACACATGGTGTGTGTGTGTTCTCTGTCATGCATGATACATGAAATAAATCCCTCTGTCATGCAGAGATTCCCGCACTGCATGGTCAATCCGACATCTGCATTGGCTATGCAGCATTTACGGTGATACGGCCTCTGCAGAAGTCATAGCATTTATACTTCTTGCGCTTCGCAGAGCAGTGTAGAGCTGTTGTCAAGGAAGTTTTCAAGGAAGTGTGTTTGTGTTTATACAGGACCTCCCGCCCCCACCTACCATCAACCAATCATGTCAATGCTGAGCTATAGTATATGCAGCCCTCTGTATTGTTGAAACATTTGGGAGGAGCATGGCAATGCGGTACAGAGATCAATTTGGCCTATGCATGTCTCTGGAGGCTCCGCGATCGCATCACCCCCTTCATATGGAGCATCCAACCACATTTACGGATCAAGCATAAAGGTTTTAAAGATTTGTTTCTGTCACCCACTCCCCATGTTCTGGTATCCTCCTGGGGGCTGAAGGGGCACTTGCCAGCCAGAGCCACACACACTGTTTAGACAGGGAGCCTAATTATATATTTTTCCACAAATTGGTATTTTGACCAATCAGATCAGCTCTGAAAAAGATCTATTGAGATTGGTCAAAAGACCAACTAGTGGTAGAAATATCAGAATTGGGCTGCCTGTCTAAACAAAGCCAAAACACACACACACGGTGCAACAATCCATCAGAGAATGATGGCTGGCTGTATGAGGGGGATTCTCTAGAAGCGTGCAAAGTACTAACAATTATTTAAGCTTTGACCAATCCCCGAGGTTTGTAAGACCCTGGGTTTAATAATAATTAGGCAAAGACTCAGCTTATGCAAAAGGCCTGTACAGTTTATTCATGAGAACGTTCTAAAGTCCATAATACAAAGACATGCCATTTTATAACTCACCCCCTCCCTACCTACTACACGCACATACAGACACACAAACAGTAGGTGGGATGTATCTTTCCCCACAGTTCTCACCACTCGTTTATCACTACCAAGCTGGCAGTTCCATCCTCCTGAGATTAGAAGGACCTTGACGGGACTCCCTTTCCTGCCGTAAATTTCTCCGTTCTAGCCAGGTCAGGTCATACATAGTTAAATTGTTCTCTGTATTTTCTTAGTCACACACACATTTCTACTTGTCTCGACCAAACCTTATTAGACTGAAGTTTATCATTCTAATTCATTATACATGTTACATAATGTAATAATTACTAATAGTTACGTTTGTATAATTATTCATTATATATGTTACATAATCTCATAATTACGTTTCAGGGTGGAATTCTTTAGTCATTACCTTAAACATATAAATTCCCTTATCATAGTGGAAGAGTTCCCTCTGTTGTAGCAGCTAGTTTTCAAGTGGGACAAACGTTCCACACTAAACCCGGTAACGGGAGATTGCTATGAGACAAGGCTAGATAGGGAGGAGAGGGAAGACGGGGGATGGAGGATGGGGGGAGAGGGCTGTAGAGGTAAGAGGGAAAGTGGGCATTTTTGCCCTCCTGCATCTTTTTATACTCAGAAGATAGCCACTGAACATTATCACACCTTTTATCTGTCTGTCTGTGAGCGCCGATAACTTCAGAACAAAGTTGACGACAAATAAAGTTGCCAATATCTTTGCAATTGATACAAACATTTAAAAACTGAAAACTGAGATGACTGCATTAGAATATTGTCATACTTATTATTACGTGATTAACTAATAATGTTAATGTAATTAACTAGGAAGTCGGGGCACCAAAGAAAATTTTCAGATTACAAAGTCATAATTTTCCTAATATAACTTTTCAGATATTTAAATATCTGATCAATCAGTCTTCTAATTAATGAATTATTCTTTACCTCTCGTTAGTCTCATTCCAAACAGTGTAAGTTGGTTATCTGCACGAACCCAGCCTTCACAATGAATCCTCCATATATCAATTGTCTTAACCTCTCTTGGTACAAGTGTCAAGTGTTAGAACGTCGTTTCAGGCTTCTCATGTGAAGGGGGGCCGGATGGGAGCTGTTTGACTAAGGGGTCTGCCTGCAGCCTCGTTCTCAGTCACGGGCTTTCACATAAGAGCAACCTGCGTTTCATTGCTTTTCTACAGACAATGGAATTCTCCGGTTGGAACATTATTGAACTTTTATGATAACAACATCCTAAAGATTGATTCTATACTTAGTTTGACAAGTTTCTTCGACCTGTAATATAAGTTTTTAAACGTTTCGTCCAAATGGACCAGATCTCGCTGTTGGATTTGTATACCAAACGCCCTAACAAAAAAAAGCTATTGGACATAAATGGACATAAATGATGGACATTATCAAAGAAAACAAGCATTTATTGTGGAACAGAGATTCCTGGGAGTGCATTCTGATGAAGATCAAAGGTAAGTGAATATTTATAATGCTATTTATGAATAATGTTGACTACGCAAAATGGCGGATATTTCTCTGGCTGGTTTGGGCTCTGAGCGCCGTTCTCAGATTATGCTTTTTCCGTAAAGTTTTTTGAAATCTGACACAGCGGTTGCATTAAGGAGAAGTGTATCTAAAGTTCCATGTATAATAGTTGTATTTTCATCAACATTTATTATGAGTATTTGCGTGAATTCATGTGGCTCTCTGCAATACCACTGCATGTTTTGGAACTACTGAACGTAACACGTCAATGTAAAATAAGATTTTTGGATATAAATATGAACTTTACCGAACAAAACATACATGTATTGTGTAACATGAAGTCCTATGAGTGTCATCTGATGAAGATCAAAGGTTAGTGATTCATTTTATCTCTCTTTGGCTGGAAAAATGGCTGGGTTTTTCTGTGAGTTGGTGGTGACCTGACATAATTGTTTGGGGCTTTCGCTGTAAAGCATTTTTGAAATCACTGTGGCTGGATTAATGAGAATTTTATCTTTAAAAATGGTGCCTAATACTTGTATGTTTGAGAAATTTGATTTGTGTTTGATTTGTATTTGGTGCCCTGCAATTTCATTGGCTGTTGGCGAGGGGTTCCGCTCGACAGGTTAATATAATTATTATAATTGAAAAGCTAATCCTTTTCACATAAATGCTCACTCATTCGGGAATAATTGCTATCAATATATATATATTTACACTCAGTGTGTCGTCATGATCTCTGTTGGAATCGTCCGTCTTTCTGTTGGAAAGTTCATCTGAAATTCTCTTTGCGTCCCTGGAGTCTTTCATGGTTGGACTCTGAAGTATCCATTCTCATTCAGAAATGTTCTTATAGAATAGTTGTTTCGGCGGTTGTCGGTCTTCGCATTCAGTCAACATAAATTCTAGCTCCACATGGTTTGGTTAGGAATTCAACAACCGAGGAATGCATGGTCTCTACTCAAACCTTAGCCCTCTCGTTAATCGAGGTACGCATGGTCTGAAGTGGGCTTCTCAAGGCGGGGGTTATTTCCGGAACAGCATAAAAGGCTGTCCCATGACACCAAATCAATGTCTGTGCTCATGGGGGCGGGCCAATGACTTAGTGAAATTTTAAAGGAAATTGGATTCTCTTTCATTAAACAGTTTAAAATCCCATTACATAATTTCACAAATAGTTACATCTTTACTCATTCATTTTATACAATAATTAGATGCAAACTCATAACGGAGGCTCCTGGATAAACAGAGTTATGGTAATGTGGCTGTAGTGTCTCTCATGAGGTCACAAACATGAGACAAAATGGACCGGTCGTAGCTGGATTATCCACCGACCATTTACACATTCTCCAAAACATGGATATTGTTCAGTTCTTAAGTTCTGTGAGGTAGAATAAATTCCTTTGTTCTACTGTGAAATTCTCTCTCTATAAATTGCAGAAGGGAGAGAGTCTCCTCCAGGAATTTATGACCTGAGATAACAGAACCTGGGTTTAAGAGGGAGAGCGGGGTAAGGTACTTGCTATACCCAAAGGCCACGTGATAACAACATAAACAGTAGGCCATATGCCTATTTCAATCATATTGAAATAGCCTGCATTTCATTCTCAATCAATTGAGTTATATTCTGCTACTTGTATACTACTGTCTGTAATTTCTCCCCTTTTCAGGACCCTGTCTTTCAAAGATAATTTGTAAAAATCCAAATAACTTCACAGACCTTCATTGTAAAGGGTTTAAACACTGTTTCCCATGCTTGTTCAATGAACCATAAACAATTAATGAACATGCACCTGTGGAACGATCGTTAAGAGACTAACAGCTTACAGACGGTTGGCAATTAATGTCACAGTTACGAAAACTTAGGACACTAAAGAGGCCTTTCTACTGACTAAAATACACCTAACGAAAGATGCCCAGGGTCCCTGCTCATCTGTGTGAATGTGCCTTAGGCATGCTGAAAGGAGGCATGAGGACTGCAGATGTGGCCAGGGAAATAAATTGCAATGTCCGTACTGTGAGACACCTAAAACAGCGCTACAGGGAGACAGGATGGACAGCTGATCGTCCTCGCAGTGTCAGACAATGTGTAATAACACCTGCACAGGAACGGTACATCCGAACATCACACCTGAGGGACAGGTACAGGATGGCAATAACTGCCCGAGTTACACCAGGAACGCATAATCACTCAGACTGTCCGCAATAGGCTGAGAGAGGCTGGACTGAGGGCTTGTAGGCCTGTTGTAAAGCAGGTCCTCACCAGACATCATCGGCAACAACGTTGCCTATGGGTACAAAACCATCGTCGCTGACTCAGACAGGATTGCTCTTCACTGACGAGTCGCGGTTTTGTCTCACCAGGGGTGATGGTCGGATTCGCGTTTATCGTCAAAGGAATGAGCGTTACACCGAGGCCTGTACTCTGGAGCGGGATTGATTTGGAGGTCATGGTCTGGGACGGTGTGTCACAGCATCATCGGACTGAGCTTGTTGTCATTGCAGGCAATCTCAACGCTGTGCTTTACAGGGAAGAAATCCTCCTCCCTCATGTGGTACCCTTCCTGCAGGCTCATCCTGACATGACCCTCCAACATGACAATGCCACCAGCCATACTGCTCGTTCTGTGCGTGATTTCCTGCAAGACAGGAATGTCATTGCTCTGCCATGGCCAGCGAAGAGCCCGGATCTCAATCCCATTGAGCATGTCTGGGACGTGTTGGATCAGAGGGTGTGGGCTAGGGCTATTCCCCCCAGAAATGTCCGGGAACTTGCAGGTGCCTTGGTGGAAGAGTGGGGTAACATCTCACAGCAAGAACTGGCAAATCTGGTGCAGTCCATGAAGAGATGTAACTGACCGTTACTTGTAATTTTGACCCCCCCTTTGTTCAGAGACACATTATTCCATTTCTGTTAGTCACATGTCTGTGGAACTTGTTCAGTTCATGTCTCAGTTGTTGAATCTTATGTTCATACAAATATTTACACATGTTAAGTTGACTGAAAATAAACGTAGTTGACAGTGAGGACATTTCTTTTTTTGAGTTTATTTCATGTTGCCTAACAAACTCAGTAAAAAAATAAACGTCCTCTCAATGTCAACTGCATTTATTTTCAGCAAACTTAACATGTTTATGTGCCAAATCTTGATTTAGTGCATTGTCGTCTGTATTGAGAAATAATTATGTTAATGTAAGCTTTGAATGGACAAAGCTGATCCGAGAGCAGTGCTCCCTTTCTTTCGATCCTATAAGTATCAACCCAATCCGCGAAAACAGGAGTTCTCTCTGCATGGTGTTTTGGGAAATACAGATTGCATTTTCGGCCGTTGGAATGACAGATGCATCGTTAAAACACTCAAGCCTAAATTCCATCCCCATCAGGAAACCGAGCCCTGGTCCAGACAGCTAGCGTCTCATTTCGTCTCACACATCAGACACTGCTGTGTGCTATTAGCTTGAGGACCAGGTTACACTGTCAGAGCAACAGACACCTCAGACCACATGACCAGTCTCTCCCTCTCTGTGTACTTCTGACCAGGGGCTGATGAGGAATAAAACAATCTCATCACCAATCAGTCATGGGGAAATCATTAGGAACCAGCTCAAATGTGGTACCGGACAGGAGGATATTGCAATGGAGGACAGTGTTAATTTTTTAACCTTTATTTAACTAGGCAAGTCAGTGGTCATTCCGGTCTCACACCAGATGACCACATGATGAATCCTAGAGTGATGCTGCAAATCAATACCTTCTGGGGTGAATGAATCACAACATGAACCATGTGACAAAATGCCCCAATCAAAACACAGCTCACTGCCACCCTGTCACTTCCATCAGCAGTGAGACCGTGAGGCTGAGACCCAGACTGCAGACCAGTAGAGCTGCAGGCACATAGACTATCTAGCACCGTCTGTGTTACATGACAAGACAGCGGTGTCTGGAGGACTGATTCACTGTCATCTCAGTATGCTAGTTGCACCAGCCTGTCTGAACAGGACAAAGCTAGCCTGGTTCCAAACCCATGTGCTGTCACGACATCACAAATGGCCATAGGAGTCGGCCAGACAACTCAAACAGATCCTGAACCAAAGCTCAAATCGAATTTTATTGGTCACGTACACGTTAACAGATGTTATTGCGGGTGTAGCGAAATGCTTGTGTTTCTAGCTCCAGCTGCCTGCTTTTCTCTGCAGCCTCCTCACAGGTCAGTCTGGTACAGTCCATCAGTATCCACTAACACATAGCAAAGGCCAGGAAAAGTGTCATGCCAATTAACCTGGCTGAAATGTTGCATGGAATTCTGTTACACGTGTTCAGTAAGATTCTCTCTGCTGGGGCAGTGGACTTGAGTGACCTTGTGAAGGTAGATTCTGATTGGTCCCACGCTGTGACCCATCCAGGCTCTTCGTAGAGGTGTTCACTATGACTGGTTTTAATTTGATCTTCCAGGGAACGCTCAAGGACAATTCAAAATGACCATAAGGACGAGCACACAATCTTCAGGGAAGAGGGTCCTCCACAAAATTAAACAATTGTTTCAAATCATTTGCATTAGTGCAATAGCACACTATTACAACAGTAAATATTTTTATAGTTAAGGTCTAGTATCATTGGCTATAGTTCGTTTCAAATGAAGTATGATTGGCTATAGCTTGTTTCAAATGAAGTATGATTGGCTATATTTAGTTTCAAATGAAGTATGATTGGCTATAGCTTGTTTCAGATGAAGTATGATTGGCTATAGCTTGTTTCAGATGAAGTATGATTGGCTATAGCTGGTTTCTGATTAACTATGATTGGCTATAGCTTGTCTCAGATGAAGTATGATTGGCTATAGCTTGTTTCAAATGAAGTATGATTGGCTATATTTAGTTTCAGATGAAGTATGATTGGCTATAGCTTGTTTCAGATGAAGTATGATTGGCTATAGCTTGTTTCAGATGAAGTATGATTGGCTATAGCTGGTTTCTGATTAACTATGATTGGCTATAGCTTGTCTCAGATGAAGTATGATTGGCTATAGCTTGTTTCAAATGAAGTATGATTGGCTATATTTAGTTTCAGATGAAGTATGATTGGCTATAGCTTGTTTCAGATGAAGTATGATTGGCTATAGCTGGTTTCTGATTAACTATGATTGGCTATAGCTTGTCTCAGATGAAGTATGATTGGCTATAGCTTGTTTCAAATGGAGTATGATTGGCTATATTTAGTTTCAGATGAAGTATGATTGGCTATAGCTTGTTTCAGATGAAGGGTGATATAGGTTTCAATATATAACAATGTTAAGAGACAAATGGGACTCCATTTTATGCATTTATTCATGTAGTTATTTCACTCTGATTCAAAGGCTCAAGGCGGGGTCAGCGATTTAATAGCCAAAAATACTCTAGAATTTGTGGTTAATTTCATCTCCTTTCCTTTCTTGTTCTCATCATTTGTTTTCCTTCCTTAAAAATGCCACAAAACTTTGAAAAGTGCATTTCTTTGAATTTCTTCAAAACTTCTCTCTTTCTCCTTCTTCCCCATAAAAATGTCAACCCCCCCCCCTCAAGGCTTATGAGGTCACAAATTCGCAAAAAGAAACAGCCAACATTTTTTCCCCAGAGGTTTTATAACCATCCTGTTCTCACACACACAAACAACCTTCTCCTTTTTACACAGCCAGAGAAGAACAAAGAAAAATAAACTCCCAAACCTTTTGTACAGAGAAATCAAACTAAATGGAGAAAATGTCTTATATTAGTCCAGGTTTTTATCCTCAATACACCCTCTCAGGTTTCTGCCATTCTAATGTGGAAGGGGAGGGAGACATACCAGGCACAGGTCTGTGTCTATTGACATGAGGCTCTGTGTGTAGTAGGTAATATCAGTCAGTCAGTTAATCATACCGCGCTGCTGGTCCATCTGTTTCTTTATATGGATTAGGAACCAGTTGTATGTCTAGAGGCCATTTTTCCAGTCATCCAGTAATGTCTATGATAGTGCGAGTGTGTGTGTGACAATGTGTCTGTGTGTCATCAGCTTGAATCTGTCAGAGTATGCAAGTCTAAATTGTGTTTGTGTGTGTTGAGTCTCTGTGTGGGTAGGTCTAAGCCAGTCCGAATCCCTCGGAGCATTCCTGAATGGCCAGCAGCAGCATGTGCCTCAGCTTCTCATAGCTCTCGTAGGCTGGGAGGTCCAGCTGGTTGAAGCTACAGGAGAAGAGACAAATGGTTTGTAAGGGAATTGAGAATGGTAGCTCTTTACCTGAGTACCTGAAGTTCTATCATATCGACTTGGCTGAATGGAAACTTCAAATCTACATGCATAACTAACTACATTATTTTGACATCAATCCATCAGTATTCATTAATGGTACCAAGTGTGAGCTGTGTGGCTGTATAAGTCTTTACCAGGTGTGAGCTGTGTGGCTGTATAGGTCTTTACCAGGTGTGAGCTGTGTGGCTGTATAGGTCTTTACCAGGTGTGAGCTGTGTGGCTGTATAGGTCTTTACCAGGTGTGAGCTGTGTGGCTGTATAGGTCTTTACCAGGTGTGAGCTGTGTGGCTGTATAGGTCTTTACCAGGTGTGAGCTGTGTGGCTGTATAGGTCTTTACCAGGTGTGAGCTGTGTGGCTGTATAAGTCTTTACCAGGTGTGAGCTGTGTGGCTGTATAGGTCTTTACCAGGTGTGAGCTGTGTGGATGTATAGGTCTTTACCAAGTGTGAGCTGTGTGGCTGTATAAGTCTTTGCCAGGTGTGAGCTGTGTGGCTGTATAGGTCTTTACCAGGTGTGAGCTGTGTGGATGTATAGGTCTTTACCAAGTGTGAGCTGTGTGGCTGTATAGGTCTTTACCAAGTGTGAGCTGTGTGGCTGTATAGGTCTTTACCAGGTGTGAGCTGTGTGGCTGTATAGGTCTTTACCAGGTGTGAGCTGTGTGGCTGTATAGGTCTTTACCAGGTGTGAGCTGTGTGGATGTATAGGTCTTTACCAAGTGTGAGCTGTGTGGCTGTATAAGTCTTTGCCAGGTGTGAGCTGTGTGGCTGTATAGGTCTTTACCAGGTGTGAGCTGTGTGGATGTATAGGTCTTTACCAGGTGTGAGCTGTGTGGCTGTATAGGTCTTTACCAGGTGTGAGCTGTGTGGCTGTATAGGTCTTTACCAGGTGTGAGCTGTGTGGCTGTATAGGTCTTTACCAGGTGTGACCTGTGTGGCTGTATAGGTCTTTACCAGGTGTGAGCTGTGTGGCTGTATAAGTCTTTACCAGGTGTGAGCTGTGTGGCTGTATAGGTCTTTACCAGGTGTGAGCTGTGTGGCTGTATAGGTCTTTACCAGGTGTGAGCTGTGTGGCTGTATAGGTCTTTACCAGGTGTGAGCTGTGTGGCTGTATAGGTCTTTACCAGGTGTGAGCTGTGTGGCTGTATAGGTCTTTACCAGGTGTGAGCTGTGTGGCTGTATAAGTCTTTACCAGGTGTGAGCTGTGTGGCTGTATAGGTCTTTACCAGGTGTGAGCTGTGTGGATGTATAGGTCTTTACCAGGTGTGAGCTGTGTGGCTGTATAGGTCTTTACCAGGTGTGAGCGGACGGTAGGCGGTCGGTGGAGCGGTCGTCGCGGTGGATCTGGAACTTCTGTATTCCGTTCATGCCCTC